>NW_026863751.1:0-321028 GCF_026571515.1 Ruditapes philippinarum | reverse complement strand
AAAATGCTGAAAACATTTTTTAAATTATGTCATATATCTTGAATAATGCTGTCCCATGGTTATCTGCCTGTGAACAGATTTAAAATATTTGGAATTGCGTTTCTGGTCACATAAAAATTAAAAAAATTTTTCATTTTTAGGCCCCTCCCCCTTTATATGTATAGAAAAATTAAAAAATGAGAAAATATTATATAGTTTAAACATAAAGAAAAAAAAATGAAAAGTATTTACTAAATTCATCATTTTTAAAATGTAATTTTTAGCTTAAGTCTTTGTTTGTGTGATAAGGAAATTTTTGTAGGAAACGTCCATGACAGTTTATTACATTTGTCTTTTTCATCTTTCTGATTTGAATGTGATTATTTTATGTCAATAAAAACCGACTCATACAAAAAAAAAGGATACATTGTTTTATAAATTTTAGATTTCATTTTTTTTGTACTCTGTTAAAAACAAGATATGGATGAAAAACAAGACTATCAGTTGACTGACATTTTCATAGAAATAATCAGTAAAAACAAAATACATTATTAAAAATACATCTGTCATTAAATTTAAAAAAACGTTTTTATAAAAATCATTAGGAGAAAGAAATTTTATTTGAAAAATAAAACGTGAAAAATTTTTGATTGAAAAAGATACAAGTAGGCAAAAATAAGTGAATCTAACCAAAACGCCCGGGACTTAAAGGGTTAACCCATAGTATCTAAAAAATTCCCTGTCAAATATTTTCATCTTCTCAGAAATTTTTATTTTTGAAAGTATAAAAAACAAAATAAGAACTCAATTTAAAACTTATCTTATTCATGTGAAAGGTATAAATGATACAAGTTGGGGGTGATTTCTTGGGGTAAAAGCAAAAAAAATTTATGAGTTTTATAAAAAAATTTTAAAACTTTGACATAAAAAAGAAAAAACTTTTAATAAGTTCACGGTGGGGGGGAGGGGTTAATAGACCTTTACTTTTAGTTACATCTCTCCCCTTTTCTAAAAGGTTTTTTTATGAAAATCGAGAGATAAAAAATGTCGTAAAGGGATAAATTGTTTTATTTATTGTTCAAAAGTGTCAAAACTATGCGGGGATAAAGCTATTAGTTCAAAAAAAAGGTGTCAAAAGTAAAAAAAACCTTTAAGAAAATCTACTTGAAAAAGATTTATGATAATCCACGCACATCAAAAACCTAAATCAATCAATCAATAAAAATGTGAAAACTTTTTCTTATACATCAATAAAAAATTTTACTGAATGTTGCTTTTCGTTTTTAAAAATTTTTTTGTTTTTTATTAAAGTTCCTAGTGAAATGTTTTTTTTTAAAAAAGATTACTTAATAATTCAAAATTCCCGGGTAGATACGAGTCATTATATGAACCCGGTTATCAGCTTTGAAAATTCGGAAAGCTTCCATCCATAATCCAAAACCCGGTAACTAAGCAACAGCACAGTTTAAAATCTACTTTGAATGTAAAATATTGAAATAAAAAATTACAAAAAAAGACATCGGAATAACTGTTTTTAAAAAAACATATCTTATAAAAACTGCCTTAATGCGATACTATTAATTTAAAAAACAAACTTTAAAAATTTTTTGGAAATAAAATTTTCAGTTTTTTAGTCTAAAATTTATTTTTTAAAACACATTTAAAAAAAGCTTACTGCGAAGAAACAAGTGTAACAAAATTTAAAAAAACTATGGTAAAAACAACCCTTGAAAAAAATTTGAAAGGTTTGTCTTCCTTTCTTCCGTAAAATGAATTAAAAAATGTTGTAACACATAACCAATTGTTTCTTTCATAAAATTACCTCACAAGGAAAATACGTTCAAAAAATAAAATTTTGTATTTTTTTTTAAGTTATTTACTTAAAATTTTATCATCTTACGGAAAAAAAAGTAGAATATAATTGTTATTTATAGTGAAAAAAAGAATAATTAATCTACAAATTGCAAATATAAAACACAACTCTATACTGTCAGATATATCATGTTCTCATAACAATAAGCGATTCAGTAAAATAAAGAGCGATGGACTGTTAACATTTTATAATAATCTAAGTTTGGAACATATTACTCTGAAAGGATGATATTCTGTAATTGTACCTGAGCGAGTTCAGCGTTCTAATAGAATCATATATAATACAGACACCAAGCACAGTAACTCCCGTTTCCTTGCTTAACATAGCTGCTGCCGCAAAAACCTCGGCTGGACAAGTCAGCAGTGTTCCTTTTTGCATTAGTACGGGTTTGTACCCCTTTCAAAATTCAAATATATACATCCCCATAAATTTTGGGGTGCAACAAGAATTTTCATAAAAAACGTTGAATGTTTTTTTCAAAAAATAACAGTGAAAAAAAGCTAAATGAGCCCGCCATGACAAAACCCAAACAAAAGGGGTTTTTCGACAGCAGGGACCAGACCAGCCTCGCTCCGGCAGTCTGATCAGGACAATGTGTTCGTTCCCAAAACTCTTTTACAATAGAGAAAGATAGCAACAGCATGGACCTGATCAGACTGCGTGATGCGCAGGGGTCTGCACCCATGCTGGCCAAAAACCCATTATTTGGTTTTGTCGTACGCTGCTCAAATAGTTTTTACTACGTCCTTATTCTTTAAAATTCCCTTTAAATTTTTTAAAAGGAAAAACGGTTTTGGTTTTCAATTGTGTGAATTAATATATTCTTTGGTTAATAGATGAAAATTCTTTAGGGGACAAATTTAAATTTAATTTAAAATTTTGACTGATTTAAAACCGGACCCCGTTTTGTTTTTTAAATTGCATTTATGATAAAGCCGGGTTTTTGTTACTTATTTGAAAAATTAAAAATGAAAAAAGGAAAGAATGTAGCGGCAGAAGTCTGCTCTTCCCCCAATGCCCCTTACCCGGAAAACAGCAGAAAATAATTTCTATGAGTTTTAAATTTGGGGTTTTAAATGGCAGGGGAAAATAATTATTTATGTTTTTTTTTAATATTTTTTATTGGGGATAACAATTAACCACATCTTTTTTTTTTATTTTCCCGACAAATTTGTTGGTTTTAAATTTTAAAGACAAGAAAAATTCACGCTCCTTTCCCCCCCTCTTCACTGCTGCTTTAAAATCCCCAAAAACAAAAACAAATCAAAAGAAACATTTTATAACAAACCCCAATAAAAATTTAAAACAAATTTTTCGACCATTTAAAATTTAAACGAAAGGTGAAAAAAACGACGCAGTGCACGCTTCAGATAACTTATTATTCTAAAATCTTTTCAAGCTTAAAACACGCCTCTCATATTTAAATCATTCTTCTATATTTCACCCTTTTTTATACTTTTTATCTTTTTTTAAACCAAAATTTTAATAAAAAAAGCAATGTTGCAAAAAGAAAATTATTTTAAATTCCCTTTTCATAAACAATATGACGTTTATTTGTGAGTGTCTAATTTTTTTATTAGAAAATATATACTGTAAAAATAGAATTTTAAAAGGTGCAACAGTCGTAAATATCTATGAAAAAAAAATAAAGTCGCACAAGAGTCCCACAAATTTTCGTCGTTATTTTTAATTCAAGATTTCTTTAACGTTTTTTCATATTAAAAAATCCAAAATTAAAAGATTTTTTATTTCTGTATGATATTGACAAATTTTCACCCCCCCAATTTCTCTCCCAAAATTTTTTTATAAAATTGTCATTTGAAGGGTCTAGCTGAATTTGAATAAGTTTATGTTTTTGTCATTACTATATAAGCCGCGCACGACAAAAAAATAACATAAGCGTTTTCGACCAGCATGGATCCAGACCAGCCTGCGATCCGATTTTGATCAGGTCCATGCGTTAGCTTAAAACCCTAAGCAGAGAATAGATAAAAGAGTAAGAACTTCCTAACCAGTTAAAAATCACGCGTGCCTGCTTAAAAATTAAACTTGTATCAAGTAACCCCGAAAACAAAAACAGGAAAAAATACATTTTCTGAAAACTTTTTCATTTTTATGGTGTAGGTAAAAATATTTACATTCCATAAATAAAAGCTACATCAATTTTTTTAAAGAGAACTACTTATTAATTTTTTTTTACAAAAAATATTCATTATTGGGAAAAAAATGGCTGGGTATGTTTTGCTATTTTTTTTAAGTGAAAGGCCATGGGGAAGTTTAACCAATATTTTAACATGCAGCTTTAGATAAAGATTTACCTTTTAAATGGTTTATAATCATTAAATGATCAAATGTAATCCAATAAGTTTATTTGCTACAAAATGCCTAATTTTTCACTTTTTTAATAGGCACGAGTGATAGTTCAATGGAGTATATAGGAGCTGCTTATCTCTGTTATCTTGTCTCTGCCTATAGCAAGTAGAGAAACTGAATAGCGAACGCATGGAATCCGATCAGATCTGCGCGGATGCCAGGCTGGTCCTGGATTCATGCTGGTCGCAAGCACTATGTTGGTTTGTCTTGACGGCGGCTATATATTCTCCCTCTCGCAGGTTTTTTTTAGTTTTAAACATATTTTATTCCTTTCAATTTTACAATATGTACAATGCAAAATATATAGAACGAAACATTTATAAATACATTTTGAAAAAAAAGGGTGGACCACAAGTCAAAATAACATTAGTAAAAATCGGTCCGTCCCTAGCTTTTTTTTCTCGAGTGTCTTGTAAATGTTTGGAACATTTTAAAATCTTAGCAATAACGTTTTTTCATCTTTTAAGCTTAGACATACATCATACTTGGACTAGAATATAATTTGAATAACCCTTTATTTTTTTTCTAAATTTTTTAAAATAACCTTGACTCCCTTACACCGTCTATTTTGGGGACATTATGCCCCCAGATGGGTGCATAAAACATTTTTTTATAAAATAATCTTTACAAAAAAAATGATATTATCTAATTTTCGGTGACCCCCAATTTTTTTACGGAAAAAAATTTTTACATTTAAAAGTAGTTAAATATCAATGGTTGTAACTGTTTATTTTTCTTACAAAAAGTTACCACTGAAGTTACCCGAATAATAAATTACGCATCAAGACAAATTTTTTAAGACTTTTTGCTTTGCTTTCTTAAATTTTGAGCTTTTATATCACGAAACCCTTTTAAAAACTAAATGAATGTATAAAGGGAAATATTAGAGTTTGTTGTCAAAAAATAAAATAAAAGTATTTGAAATGGTATAATCTATTCATAAGTCAGCGGGGTACCCCTAAATGCAAAACTTAATCCCCTTTTCATAGGTTACGAAAAATCGAATAAAAAAAAAAATATAAGCATGCGGGAGACGGTTCCCTTACTTATCACACCCAAACTCCCTATGATTTTAAAAATACATGAGTTTTTAATATTGAAAAAAAAAATATTTTTTACGAGTTCAAAAAAGGGTCTCTTTCATTAAAATTTACATTTATTACTTCTAACAAAAACACGTTGATTTTTCTTCACGCATCTTTAATATAATGAATAAAAAGAGATTACAATTTATTCCATTCACAAAGCATTTAAAACTAAATTAATTTCAACGATGTAAGATAGACTATCTTGCTTGCTTTAAACACTAAACAGATAAACATCTATAAAGCTATACAAATATATATATATTATTATTATTTCTATCTTTTCACATGCTATCAGTACAATCTGTATGGTTAATATGTTTTCATTTGATCGCATGATAACGTTCACCAATATACGGATGAGTACAAAACTGACCCCCTTATATATTTCATATGTCTTAAAGAAAAAAGCCTTTTTATAATACGTATTTTTAAAAATTGACATATATGATATATAAAACAGATCTTAATGAGTTTTATCTGTTTTATTCACCATAAATCACAAATATGCAAAGTTTCTTCGATGATAGTTGGAAATTTAAGAGAACAGAATGTTCTTCTTAACATACAGTAGATGTGCTCTTTAGCGTTTATCATTTGAACCTTATGAAAAAAGATGTACTAAATTATAATTTGAATTAGATTTACTTAGTATAAAAAGTTGCTACTATTATAATAATATTTAATGACCCTTTTCTAGTTTTGATCTATAAACCATGTAAATAAAAATGACTGATAATAAGAAAATCACAAATCATTGAGTATCCATTTTTTATTGCTGTTTTTCATAAATAAAAATATTTAAGGTATTACCATCCTTATGCCTTACCTCCGCTTTGAATAGTATTCAAATAGACTAGAACTACTGTTAACTACATTGAAACTGAAGCCATGGGTTCAAACCTCAGATAGGTCAACTTTTTTTTCTTTTTTTTTCTTTTAACATTATTTATGTATCTCTTCATCCATTTTGGGAAGAAAAAAGTGTTTATTTTTTATTATTTAATTTATATAGGTATTTATTGGCTAAATAATACTAAATCTAGTAATACATATGATACCTGATATTTTCAAAGTGTAATAAAATCAAAACTAGACGGTTAAAGCATTTAATATTTTACAAGATCAACCAATATACTTTTTTAAAAATTTAGGGAAACTTTGAAAACAGGCATTCATTCGAGTAAATTTAAAAAAGATTAAATTAGGCTCCCTAAGTAGGAAAATGGTCAAACACGTGTTAAAAATGGGTGGGATAGGGTAACATTTTTATACATATTTTATAAATTTTGAGTAGAAACCATAATTTTGTTTATGTTGATTGTTAGCTGAATAGTACTATTTGTTTCTTACCAAAAATGAATGGGAAAACGTTTTTCATTAGAATGTTATTGCAGATTATTTAAAGGTTACTCATTTCTGAAAAAGGGCCCTCATACACCCTAGCTTCAGTTCATAAAAGTGGCCATAACTCGATTTCCATACGGTCAAGTTTGTTTAAATTTTGCATACAGGTGTACTTTAAGGTATATATCTGACCTATGATATAATTTTTTCAGTTCCTTATAGTGCCCGTTAGGGTGGTAATACCTTAATTAGAATAATGCATTACTAAATTATAGTAAATATAATTGCTAGATGATTTAAGAGCAATTATAAAATAATAATATTTAACTGCTCTTTTTTTCGTTCTAATATAAAATATGCTTATATAGAAAATGAATTTTCACTGCTCTAACAAGCAAAAACGTATGTTCTGTAGTTTTTTTTTATCTAATCTAAAAAATGGATCAATTACACAAATGTCGAGCAATATAAATTCTACTGTTGTTTTTTTCTCTCAATTTATACATATTTTACTTTTTGTTATTATTAACATTATTAGTTATGTACATTTTATCTTAGGTTCATTTACACCAACTTCGATACTTTTATTCTTAAACTACCTTGTGTAACACATAAAACAAAGATGTAAGCTAAAAACTCGGGTATAGAATATATATATTATATATGATTATGTCAGAACAAATAATGCCCCAAACACATACTTTTTTAAAATAAATAAAAGCGGTTTTTCCCAAAGAAATGTCTATGTCCAAAGTAGAATTTCGATAAAAAGAAGAAAAAAAATTATAAATAAAATTAAGGTCTAAAGAAAGTCTTAAGTTTAGAATACGTATCTTTAACAGTATATTAGCCAAAGAAGAGAAAGGATCAATATAAACTACATAAATAACTTGAAAAAAACATTACGAACTATGTTGTAATCATGTATCGTCTTATTTAAATTAAACAGACATATAAATTATATAAGGGGGGTCAATATACTCTTCCGTACCAATATACCAATAAACCACTTTTAGTTATATTTACAAAATGTTTGAATATTTATTTAAAGGATTGAAAGCTTATTCCTGTGTCTGCTCAACACAATCTTTTAAAAGTAATGATTAATATATAAGTTTGTAGCTATATTTTATTCATTGACAAGATGTAATGAAACAAATTTCAATGTCTTGTGTGAATTGTCCATAAGAGGCTAAAACATCACAAGAGTTTTTATGTTCGACTTTGATGATCAAAACTTACCAGGGAAGTGGTGTATTTAAGTGAACATTGGGTAAACAATTACCTGCTTCAAGTGACATAGTTTGTAGTCAAATGATTTGATTTTTGCTCCTATTATAGCTAAACTGCAAATTCAAATATATTAAAAAGGCTACAGATTTGAAAAAAAAAATAGAATACGACCATGGAACATTTTAAATAGCGAATATTTTTACAACTTTATATTTTGCCTCAGGAAAGATTTCCGTGTATGACCGTCCGGTCATTTCACACTGAGCTTTAATACAGGGGATATTTTGCTTAACTTGATAAAATCTTAAAAGGCATCTTATTAATCGGCGAGATGAGGTGTAAACTAAATTACTTTTATTGTTGTCTGTCTCCTATAGTTTGAATTATCTTAGTAACGTAAAATATAACATATGTATGACAAAAGTCGTTTTAAATGTATAAGTGAAAATAATTTAAATAATAGTTTAATAGGGGCAATATAAACATGTACTTCAAAATTCACCATTTCATTACAAGCAAGACAGCAGTTACATCCTATAATTCAATATTACACAATAAGTACTAGAGTATTTTTTTTTCATATAACAATTCATGATTTTTTTGTACGTGTGTATATTTAAAAAATATATACATATATGTATAGTTAGAAATAGTAATTGCGCATGCACATAGTTGTAGGAATTATTTAACTACTCCAGGCACCTGCGTCTAATAACCGCACATTTTATAAATTAATATCTTTCAGAGGTTAATTCAATTTGTATTTTCTTTAGTTTATCAACGTTTATACAAACATTGAAAACAACTGCCCATTTGGTAAAATGGTCCTAAATAATTGAAATTATTATTATTAAACATTTCTATCCCTAAATGTTATATTGAAAATAGGATAGAGGTAATTCCAAAACCAAATGTTTGGCATTTCTGAAAAATATATCCATCTTTTGAAAATAGATAAAAATGAGTTTTGCTTTTATATAATCAAATGCCATCAAGTATAAGTGAAATATAACCGACATTGTTCAAAAATACAATGCGTAAAGACATACAGTTACAATGTTCATTGATTGAATACCATTTTCAGAACTTAACATAATGAGAATTGTTTGCCAAAAGGTCAACATAATTTTTTGAATATATCTGATATAAGTGTGGTCTTAGCTAAGGGGAATAAAAATAATTCTGGCACTACATGCTCCAACAAAATATTTACCGTTATTTTTTGGGGGATGGGACATAAGTACACTTAAAAAAATACCGCTAGATAAAAATATGATGCATTTGCAAGCCAAAAATTCAAGCAAATAATTCACCTATTTGACAACTTACAAAGAACGTATGCACACTCAACTGCAAGGGTGTGTGAGTTTAAATAAATAGAGATTTTAGAAAATAACAAAAAAAGTGCATGGGAAAATTTTTCCCGGGAGAAAATAAAGTAATTACCCGTTTTTAGGGGGAAGTAAATGATTAATTTATTCGTACGATTTTAAAATTTTATTGAAGATTAAAGTTTATATTGAAATAAAATATTTATAGCCATCTTTTTTGTTCCCCAAAAAACATTTTTTTCATAGGAGGTAATGTTTTTTTCCTTTTTTTTTTTTTTTTCCCGGAAAAAGGGTTTAAAAATTTGGTAATTAAATTTTGTTTTTTTTTTTTTTTTTTTGCAAAATTTTTTGGGGGAAAAAAGTTTTAAAAATTTTTTTAAAATATATTTTTTAAATTTTTTTTTGTTCTATCTATTTTTTTTCATATGAAAATTTTTTTGAAATTTTTTTTTTTTTTTTTTTTTTTTTTTTGAAAAATTCGTTTTTTTTTTTATAATATTATAAAATAAAAACGGTTTTCACCCGCCTCTGTGTGAGGGAGCAGGGCGAACAAATACCACAAAACAGCATCCTTTTCGTTGTCCAAAATATTTTTGCACGGAAACACAAACAGCGTCGTTACATCACGTCAACGTAAACGTTTATACGTGGTAAAAGAAGGGGTCGAGCCGGGCTAAAAGATTTTAATCGAAATTTAAAAATTTCAACTATTTCAAAATTGATTTTTGTTAAAGAACCAAAAAAAGGTAAGTTCTTAAAAGGGATAAAACCAGCATAAATATTTTACCCCTTGCAACATGTTTAATTTGCATTTATTTTTTTATATTTTTTCCTATATAAAAAACAAAATATGTTTTTTCCCAAAATTTTTAAATTTTAAAAAATGGCAGTTGATCATTTAAATAGAAAAAGGGCACATTGACTTCCTGGTATTTAATATATTAAATGAAGCAGTAAAGAAGGGTAAACATTATAATTATGCAGTGAAAATCAAACGCTTGAAGGAACAATTTACACGATTTATTTAAATGATACATTTGAACAATTCAGTACTCATAACCATAAATCGACAATAAACAAAACTGTTTGAAGTTGATAATCATATATTTCGTTGTTAATAATTTAAGAGGAAAATGTGAAGCTAAATTGGGGGGGGGGGGGGGGGGGGGGGTTCTTTGAGATGATATATCAGGAATATCGTAAACCTTGGTTCAATTGGAGAACAACGGTATCTGCAAGATTGGTAATTTTCCTTATTATCGGGTAAAGCTAAGATGTTGGGAAAGGGTAAATTAATTAAAAGTTTTCATGTTTTTATTTTTAACATGACCATTTTTTACGGAGTAAAATTATATAAAAGTCTTTTTATTATATTTTAAAATTTTATTATTAATACGTGACCATTTCTTATTTTTTGTTGCCGGGTCCGCACCAACTCTGAAAATAAATGGGGTAAGTGTATGTGGGAACACGAGAGATTACTAATACGGTATCGGTTGAATAAACAGACGAAAGAATAAGCTACTAAAATAATAACAAAACTCTACGTGTTTATTAATCAATCTTACATATAAACCATCATAAACAAACATGCAACTAACAGTCTCAAACTATCAAACTGTAAGTAAAATGTCCCCAAAGTAAATGACCAAACAACTTATTTTTTAACTTTGCTGTCTTACAACATCATTTTCTGACAAAATGACTTGAAATAAGATTATAACTACTTGCAAAACATTATTTTGACAAGGCACGAATGTATTTAATATCTGTAAGCTACGTTAATATACACAACGGTCAAAATTTTAATTACACGTAAGACATGTGTCTATCAAATTCTACTTGACTTAAGCCAGAACTTAATCCTTTTAAGATAACCTTTTTAATGAATACTGAAAATAGGATTATACAGGATTTTAAATGGGTTAATTTAGATCTGTTATTATTAATACATTTTTGACAAAAAATGAAGACATAAACTAAACATAAACCAAGATGAATGTATCAAAATCATGTCTATTCTCTAAATTAATAGTTATAATATATGTATTGGTAATAAGGATGCAAATTTAAATATCTATCTTCAGGTGATGAAGATCTGATCTAGATTTTAGTGAAAAAAAAAAATTAGATAGGTAATGGTTGTAATTATTTATCGTGAGACATCATCGAAATCTTAATTATAAACTGATGGGTTATGACAGATTTTTATGCGCAAAATGTAATATGCAAATTTCATGCTCGTGACTTCAAATAGAAGTTATAATGATAGCGGCAGTCTATATTTACATAAATGATAAATGTAGTAAAGGCACACTTAATTTCTAACTGTTAATAACATGCAGCAAATCACTTAGATTGATGTATCGTATGATTTATCTATCCTACAAATTACTCAATTATAATATAAAAATGCGCGATTGCTGAACTATCGCAAAGTAATGCAGGTTTAGAAGTCAATCGAATATCCATGTTAGCCTAGAGTGATATTTTTCCACATTGATCCGCAATGTTTTCATCTTATAGATTTCAGTAGTGACAGCTTATTGCAATAATTAATTCTTTCGACCGTATGAAAACAGAAATAGAAAACATAAAGAATTGATTGCAAAGATTGAAATTATTCTGTAATTTGCAAAGACAAAAATCACTTACCTAAAGGTGAACACAGTAAGAGGTCTATAAGATTTATGGCTCGTCGTGCTAGATATAGATTTACCCCAGAAATCATTCTTCAGTAGATTCCAGAGCTCCGTTTTCCCGTGCACGTCTGGGTTCTTTTTAATAGCAAAAATATCATCGTGCACAAAATCTCCGTTAAGTCCGTTTATATAACAAATAAATGCCAATGCTGCGGGGATTAAATACTTTAAAAAATTATTTCAAAAGTTCAACTTTTCTATTAAACCCATTTTCTCCTTTTTAAGAGTTTTCCCAAATTTTTTATTAAACTTTAAAAAGATTATTTTCCGATTTTTATTTTTAAGTTTAACTAAAAATTTTGGCTGCAAAAAGGTAAAATTAATTTTACTGGGAAGTCAACTGCATCAAACTTGATTTTACGATTAAGTTAAGAATAACATAGTTTACATTATCCGGATTACCAATCTCACTAACGAAATACTAATTAGAGAATTTTTAAAAGGGGTTTTTTTTAATTTTGAATTTACCTTATATTTTTTAAATCCCCTATAAATGCATTTTAAGGGAAAAATTTCGTTGGTTTTATTACAGTCAATGTTACTTTATCACAAGATGGAATAAAAACAAAAAATTAATACGTGACATTTAAATTAAAATCTTGAAATTTTAGAAAAATTTTTAATGCATTTTATTGTGCTTTAAAAGTGTTAAATGAGGTCGGGCGGGGAAGAATTCCCAATTTCACCGATTTTTTATGTAACACTCTTTTGTAAAATTTTAAGATGCAGTTTTTAAAACTATCAAGCTGTTGTTTACAAAAATACAAAGAATGAAGATTTATAGTAAACTAATATAAAAAACCCAAAATTTTATGAGTTGTTGAGGGGTGAAATTAAAGGGAAATTTTTCTGTTTAAAACTATAGAATAAATTTCATTTTATATAAATACAGCAGGTCGTATATTAAAAATACGTACCTGCAAAACAGTTATTTTTTTAAATACGAAAAAATCCCAAAAATTTCCCTTTTTATTAAAAATATAATCAAAATTAAAAATATTTCCTTACAATTTTAAAATAAACATTAAAATTGCGGGTGTTTCAAAACCCTGCCCTTTTTGAAAATTTTTTTAAAAAATTTTCATGTTTTTAAAGGGGAAATGTTGAGAAACAAAAAAAATTTGATTTAAATTCGGGAATTTTTAATAAATTGTATCGAAAAATTTACAACACGGTTAAAAAAAAAGTACTAAAACCAGTATTTTTTCCCTCAAGGGGTTTTCAGTTGAGATCAAAAAAACCAAACTGCTTTTTTATCCTAAAAATAAAATTTTAAAAGTTAAAAAATTTTAAAGGTACACTACTGAAGAACAGAAGCTGGTAGTAGAAAACCAATTTCCTCATTAAAAAATGACTAAGCTTGATAATTAAATCTACTTATGGGGCAAAATGAAAAACATGCTCATTTTGGGGGATTATAGTTATTATCAAATCTGATATTCAAGTTATCAAGTTTCAAAACAACTCGAAAAGAAAATGGTTAAAAAAATCTTTCTGTTTATATGTATACTAGTAAATAAGTGTTCCATCAGGGAAAACTTTCAGTGATTGTGAATACATACTTATCAATGTCACAATTTCATACCAGAGAGATTTCATGAAATTCTCCACAAAAGTCAATAAGTATGGTCAGTTAAAACTAGAACTACCACTAATCAGTGATTAATACCCCACAAACTGCTTTGGAAATTAAAGGAAATGTAACAGAATACCTTGTAAAAGAATTGAAAGAGTTATGTTTGTGGGCATTTAAAGCCTAGTTAAGTTGTGGTTTCTTGTATTTGCATTTCCTTTCAATGTGGTTGACCATTGATGGAAGTTTAATTGAATAATCTATAAAATACTGCAGATGGAGTAATGGTTATTGGTACATGCACTTTCTCTCATTCGCAAACCATTGTATCAAGTTGTAATTGAATTCCCAACTACTAGTTTTCAAAAAGTGATGCATCTGGACAAAAGGTACCAAACGGCACTTACTGTAAGGGTATTCCTGCAAAGTTTGGTTATGGCAGTCCTTTGGTTTCTGAGGAAAGAATTTGTTTAAAAAAAATTTTTGACGGACCCCACGACAACTGATGGTGGAGGATCAACAATAGTTCACCATGAGCCATTGTGCTCAGGTGAGCTAAAAAGTAATGAATCAAAATACAAGTTTGTGGACTAACCTCGGCAATGCCAAAAACATGACTAGTTTACGAATACCTCTATTTTTTAAAAAAAAAAAAGTCGATGGGGCATCACTGCAAAAATAATTTATTGTAAAAAATTGAACTAAATCGTCTTTTGTACAACATGGCCCAAGTATCAACACACTTCATTTCCTTCATAAGTTTGCTCCTTTCAAATCAAATTGAACAACATAACTTTATAACCCATGCTTTTCAGAAAAAATACATTACTTTTAGATTTATTTCACAATAAAGTATAATTTCAAAAGAAGACTTTATTTGAATGAGGATGAAAAAGCCTATAAAAAAACAAAATTTTGGGAAATACATTTATTTCTCAGAAAAATGTGAGTAAATAAAAGTAGATTTTTTTGAAAATCAGGAAGGAAAAATTAAAAAAAATTCGGAAATATGACAGAATCATTTCAATTATGAACATTGAAAAATTTGAATTACCACAGAAAAAAAAATCTGCTCTCTTTGGCTTGTATGATGGGCCTATAAACCTCGGGACATAATAAAGGCGTCATATCTGAAACTACTTTCATCACAAGTAAAAAGCAGCCCTCCATTTACCAAACATTGTGGCAAAGTTATACTAATACATAATATATGTTTTTCAAATGCCATTCATGAAAATATTTAATCTGCTTTCAACTCTATGAAATATATTTGGGAATCTTTGCATGGCAAAAGAAACAAATACCATTATATGATATGTTCCCAAATTTCTTTCCATGCTTTACAAAAAATTATATATTTAATGTAAATTAAGTTTCATTAATGCCGCAAAACCTGTAATTTCATTGGGTTCTGATGAACAATCTGCAGTGTTTTTGTTAAAACAGCCCATACTCCAAGACCGACAAGTTTTTCTGTGGCATTATATTATCCAAAATTAACAATATTGGGAAATTTAAAATTGAAAAAACAAAAAATATTAACAGATACATGTATTAAAATAAAACCAATGTATAATTATTCAATGTCCCATTTATAGTTGAAACTGTGGAAAATTTAGCTAGTCAACGTCTGAAGGGATTCCAGTTCAATTAATCTTATGTTCTCCCAATAACGAAAGCTACAAATATCTGAAAAAAAATATATTTGTCACGTTGCAATAAGTTTATCTGGCACGAATATATTTCCACATATAAAAGACAATGTGCTCCATACTTAACAATTTACAGTAAAGTCGAAGACAATATTTCCCTTCTATAAAAATTTTTTTTATCATATCTTTGCATGAATTATCATAGTTAGCTTACACCACTAATGTAAAATGCTAGTTTCTGGTTTCACAAAGAAAAATCAAAAAGCAATGGATGGTGTGAAATATTCAAAACTAAATTAACTTTACAAATGCTGCTGAAAACAAACAAGAATATTGTCAATTAGTTTCAATTAAATGACATTGGAAAATATTGGTTTCAATTAATGCTGCTTACAAGAATAAACATCACTCTAACTGAAGCAGAACCATAGTGTATTTCTGATGTCAGGAAAATAATTATTATCGGCCTATTTTTGTATCTCATGGCTTTCTTTAGATGAATAAAGTAAAAATTTAAAGTGGACTACTATACCTCAATTGGTAATTCGTATGTGAAGTTTCGCTTTTGAAATACAGAAATAACTCCTTCCCAACATAGTAAGCTTCACTTCAATTTAAGTTGTTCCCAAATAATAATTTGTCTACTGGGTACTTCAACAGCTTCATCACATTTGAACAGAGTGGGCAACTTCTTACTGAAAGTGGGAGCAAGGTTAGTAAAAAAAATTAAACAAGCATAAGTTTTGTTCAAATAGAAACTAGAAGCAGGGCAATAATGCTGTTATTTGTTCTTCAAAAAATAATTGAAATTTAACCTTTCCGAAGGATCATTTCACTAATGAGCATACATTTCAATTTTTAATTATCTAGTATAAACATAGTTTACAATAATAATATTTTTGTAAATGATTACTAGTCCTACAATGAATTAATTGTAATTCCTGGGAAAGGAGAACTTCTAATTTTAAATTCATGATTTTGGAATTATAAAGGTCCTGCAAATGATATCAAGTCAAACATTTAAGAAAGTAAAAACCCTATGTACAAACCAACAATTGGTGCAAGTTGAAAATTTGGGAAAAAAAAAAACTGGTCATCATTCATTTATCCTTTTTCCACATAAATCTAATAGTAAAAACATGATGATATTTGTCACAAAATCCTGGACTTCAAGGCATATGCACCATGCAAAAGTGATAACAAAAAATGTTTAAAAAGTTTTGATTACTGTAAATTAATTACTAAGGGATCAGTTATTACCAACAAGATGACATAACCTTAGAAACCCTTATGATATTATAGGAAAGACCTTTATTGACATCAATCAACAACAACCTTAAAATTAATTATTGAAAAAAAATGACTAACCTGCATGAATTTTTTTCTTCTCTGCAGCAGAAACCCCCTTCCTTACAGATAATTGCAAAAATCTATAACTAGGATCATCAACCATTCATCATCATAATGAAGACTTCTGGCTGAAACTTCATCACTTTTTGCCTATAAAAACTGGCCAGTTTGAAGCTGTCTTGTCCTGTATACATGTATATAACTTGTCTGAACTACTGTACCTTAACTGTTTATCAAACCAGTAAACATGACAGAAAAGTAATCTTAAAAAAAAGCAAAAACAAACTTTAATGTTTATTTAAAGATCATGCCACAAGTAATCAGTATTAAACAAGCAAGTTATTCATTTAACCACAATTTTTTTCTGGCCCACATTGATTCGTGTTAAAATATATATTAAAATAATAACTTTAAAACAAGGTCCTTAAGCCTTAGAAAAAGATAAAAAAATTATTTTTGAAACTTTCCTTTTACATATCTTTGTTGCACTTTTCTCAATAGTTAACATGTACATCATTGACCATGTACATGAAGCAGAAATTAAATCTTGCGCACTTGGGCTTATAATTAACCATTTAATTTAAGTAATTTTGTATGGAAGTCAAAATAATACGTGCTTCACTATTTTGCTACCCTTTACAAAACATTTAATTACTGTTTGTTCAGTGTTACTCTTTTCCAGTTTGTTAAACATTTACAATGCTCTAAATAGTAAATACATCATTAAAACATTATTGAACACATGTTTGATCTTTCTAAAGAATTAAAATTTTACAAATCTCAGACACATTAACTATATGTTGCTTTTTAAGATTTTCAATATTTTTTTTCCCGAAATTCTTTTACCTATCTCTTATTCTATAAAATTAAATTATTTAAAGAACAGAAAAAAAATGTAAAATGAAACTTTTTACATATTTTTAAAACCAAAACTTGACGAAAATAAAACTTTTTTTAAAATAAATAAATAAAAAAAAGAAAACGTTTCTCCCCTGAAAACCAAAAGGTAAAAATTTGTAAACTTCAGACCCCAAAATCTTAATCCCTTTAGCTTTAAAATGGCCTCTGAGGGCGAATTCAAAAGGTTTGTTAAAATTTTAATGTACTTTCAAAAGGGGTAAATTTTTTAAAGGGAAATTCTTCTTATAAATATTTGCGAAAAACAAAACAAAAAAATTTTAAAATGATATGACAATAATTTAAAATTCAGTATTTGACCTTAAATGGTCAGTCATTCAAAAGGGCAAAAGTCTTATATGAAATACTTAAGGGACCTCCACTGAGGCTTTTGACCATGACCGGATTGGAAATAATTTTCAAGATAATTAATAGTGATATTAAATTAATGTAGATCTCAGCAAAAAAACCTATTTGCAAAATTTCAGAATCATGCCTCTCCGCTAAACCCCGAGAATGATTACTTGAACAGTGTAAAAAAATGTCCTAAAATGAAACATGTGTTCCAACTTTTGATTCAATACATGTAATCGGGAAGAAATAGAATAAGAATGCACAAATATACAAAATTTTCCAATGTATTTTCTAAAAATTGACTTAACAGTAAGTGCATATCATTCCTGGAACACAAGGAAAAACAACATCATTTTATTGCAAAAAAAGCTGGATAAACTGCTTTTGTACGGGAAATAACTTCCATGAGGGTAAAGTTGTTTTTAAAAATTTTGACTACTAAATTTAAATTGTTTTTTCCAAAAAAATTTTTCCCGAGCTTTAATAAAATTTAAAAGTGGTTTTTATTTTAAACAAAAATTTAAAAAAGAATTTCCCCTGAAAATACAATCATAGTATGTTTTTGCCATGTCAAATTTAAAAAACCCCAAAAACAACAAATTTTTTTATATCCCCCACCTGAAATAAAAAGCATTTTTTTATTTAAAAAATTTTTATGATTTTATTTCAAAAAAATAAAGGGTTCCCCCTTTAAATTATTTAAAATTTCATTTGGCTTAATAGTCAAACAGCTACATCATGTACATGTAATAATTTCCCAACCCCCCAAAAAAGGCCAAAAGCAAACAAACTATTGAAAAAAATCAAAACAAAATAAAATGTTGACCCTATTTACCATTTGATAAAAATCATTCATGGGTTTTTAAAATAAAAGATTATTTTGTGAAATTAAAAGTCAAAAACCCAAAGTTATCAATTTAAATTATAAAATTTTTTCTTATAAACAACCCTTTTTTTTATATTATTAGAAAAAAACCCCCAATCCAAACAGGGAAAAAAATTTTTTATGATCCTAGTCTAGTAAATAAACGTCCGTTTTTTTTTATGCCCCTAGCAAGAGCAGAAAAAGGGGGGAAACCCCGCACTTTTTTGGGGGGGCAATTTTGGTAGGAATTTCCCTTTAAAAAATTTTTGGAGAATCTTTTTTTTAAATACAGGCAAAAAATTTAAATGAGTGAAAAGCTTGAGCAAAAAAAATAAAAAAACCGCTGTTTGCAAAATGGTTTGTCCTTAGTGGGTTTTTTTTTGTTCAAATTTTAAAACTTAACTAGGTAATTTTTAAAAATTTAAAAAAGAAACAGTAAAATTTTAAAAAAAAGGGCCAAATAGCAATATTGAAAAAAGTGGGAGACTCAGTTTTGATTGAGCCAAGTTTCATGGAATAGAACTGGAAAGTGGCATGATGCCTGTTCACACCCAATAGCACCAGGTTAAGCAGTATTCAACATTTAAACATGTAAATGGTAAAAATTTTGAAATAAGAAACATTAAAAAAGCAGGTGTTATTTTTATGGGCATGTAATCATGGAACCTCCCAATGTGACATGTTAGTGCCATTCCATGAAAAGTGGCCGTATGATTCCCAAAGAATTACAATGTGCGTTCCCTTAATGAACAAAAAAAAAGAATGGGGGAACTTGAACAAACAGGATACGTTCATCAAGACTTCTGTGTATTTAATTTTTTTCTTTGTTTTTTCAAAAACTTTTGGATTTAGATTTCAATAATTAGCCTATAAAAACTGAATTTGGCAAAGTAAATTTAATCCAGTATGTCAGTGTGAGAACCCAAAGTCCTTAATCAGAATAATCAGACCACCTCCTCTAGGACAGACTTGCACAACATGTAAGGCCTTACTGTTTTGCATGTAAACAAAGTAGTTTTTTGACTTCCATAAAAATACATAAATCACTTAACTATACTGATTGCTAAAAAAGCATTTAGTCAAAGTTGGTTCCAAGATAATTTGCCCATTTATATTTTTTAGAAGTTAATACCACGGCCACCAAAAATTAACAAAGGCTTTTGAAAAAAACAATTAAAATCATTTTCTGGGGGATATTTCTATGGCCAATATTGGCCTTTTAAGGCCAGTATGTGCTAGGGGGCGAGGACAATTTAACTTGCATTTTTTCCAGTACTATTAACTCCCTTCAAACTAAACCGAGCCTGCAACATTTTTCAATTGTGTCATTTTGGGGGTGTTCTTAAAGGGATTCATGATTTTTCCTCTTTGATAAGCCCATTGTAAAAATAAAAAATAATTTTTTTGGGACAACCAAACTTTCCAATTATATAAAAGCCATGCTACAAAAACCATGGTCAATATATTTATAGAAATTTTTAGTGTAAATAAATTTAAATTTTGTCGGGGGGACACTGAGATAATATTGGATGGGTGACCCGTATGAAAAAAAAGTTTTAAAAATAGGTTTAAAATTCGAAATCAATTTTTTTTTCTAAAACCCAAACAGGGGCCGGGGTTTTAAAAATTTTCCCGCCCCTACAGCTCCCCTAAATAAATCCCCCGCAAACCCCTTTAAAAATTAAAACCCTTTTACTTTTTCTTTTGCATTTTCTAAATTTCTTTTATTTTTTTCAGATTAAAAGAACAATAAAAATAAACAATTTTATGACAAACTGCTTGTAGAAACGAAATCTAATTGAGTAAAAAAAACAAAATTTTCTGTTATACTTTTTCTATAAAAATCAATCTAAAATTTCTAGTTTAAATTTAAATTAAATTTAATTTTTTAAAATTATAATATACAAAAATTTAAAAATTAAAAATTTTTAATTAAATTTAAACAGTTAAATTCGATAAATTTTTTTTTATTAAAAAAATTTCAAAAACAAAAAGCAAAAAACTAAAAAAATAAATTTTTTCAGTTTCCCAAAAGAATTTTAAAAAATGTTTAAATTTTTGGTGGGGCGAACTCGGTTTTAAAAGAATCTCACGGTACGAAACGGGTTTCCCTGTTACAAACAAAATTTTAAAAATTTATCACAGGGTGGCTTTTAGTTTTCATAAAGCTTTCCTCTTTAAACCCAGGAAAAGAAAAATTACTGTTCAATTTTTTTTAAAAATTTGGTGTTGTTATTAATAAAGAAAGTCAATCAACATGGCTGACCTCAATGACCTGTCAAGTTTTTTCAATCGGCCATTGATATTTTTTCTGTACACAGCACAAATTTACTGTAATTTTCGACATCATGATACATTTCAAAATGTATGATAACCCTCCTGTAATGAATGAAGGTACGGATTTTCTTAACTTGTTACCGACCATACGGAACTATTTACTACGTGCATGTATATTTCAGCCGAAATTCGGTTTGCAGTAAGCTTCAGATGTAGTCTGGATTACCTGCCCCTGTGACTTAAGAAATAATATATCCCAAACAGTGATTTTATCGCTCAATAACATCACAGTTTGGAGTTCGGATGCGAGGAATTATATCACGAGGGCGTAGCCCGAGTGATATAATGATGCGCGTCCGAACGACAAACAGTGATGTTATCAAGCGATAAAATCACTGATTTGGATATATTATTTCGATTCTAACACGACATTAACAAATAAATGTTGCGGTACTTGATAGTTAAGCAAAATTGCGCCTGATTTGTTTCCGAACTTATTTTCAGCGCGTCGGATTTTTAGTGGTTACGTCACGTGTATAATGATTACGTCACATGTCTAAATATAGAACGTCAAACTGTGCATCTGTTGCATAATAACACACACTTTCTGTTCTTCTATGTTCAATAGGGAAAAATGCGGGTCGTGTTAGAATATCGCTTTTAACACTCAATAGGGCTAATAGACTGTATTGTCACATACAGGACTATTTATTAAAGTTTAATACGGACGTACTAAGGCTTTTGTCATGCAATGATGAGTAAAATGAGATTGCTTATTAATAATGTAGTAAAATGCCTTTATAACAAAACATCTTAACAGAAAAACATTGGAATCTCTAAAGTATTAGATCATGCGTGTTCCGTACTTAATGACATTATCAGAGATACCTAATTATTGCTAAGACTTATTTGGTTTATACAGAATTTATTTTAGTTCGATTGTATAAGCTATAAGCTTATAGACACACTTTCGAATCCGTTCCTGGAACCAACCAGTACTGAGCAATGTGTGTAAAGTTTCTTGCTCAATGAAACAACGACTTGCCCCTGGCAGGGTTTGAACTCAATTAAGACTTATTTATTTAGGTGGCATAGAGAGGATATAGGAAATCTTCAATCTACATTCGTGCGCGATAGCTATTACGTGGTGGCTATTGCGTGGCCACGTGATAGATATATACGTGTGCACGCGATATCTGTTACGTGTACACGCGATATCTGTTACGTGAACACACGAGAGTAATACGTGGTGTAAAAGCCATTAATTACGTGGCGACGCGAAAAGTTTTACGTAATAATAATAATAAAGATAAAAATAATCATTTTAACTGATTCAAAATTATATGCATAATAAAGATGAGAAATTGTTAGTTGGTATTGTTTGTACATGTAGACGTAAAGCAGCACATTGCATTTACCACTACCATCCATACAGCCCTTAAAGCCCACGACCATGCTCAATCTAACTGATTCTGCAACATTTTAAAGTTTGCCATTTTATGCGTTCTTTAAGGATTCCCTTTTTATCATGATAAGCATCAACGGGTTTATTTGAAGAAAAACAACAACAACAATATATAATTATGTATATAAAAAAACACTCGAACTATATCATTTCTATATACATGTACAATGTTACACTTGCCATTTTCCCGGGCACTCTTCATAATCAGAAACTGAGAGGGATCAAATCGAGTGTAGGACTTGCAAAATGTTATTACAAGTACAGTATCGTTTTGTTATAAATAGTCTTTTTGGAAAGTCTATATTTCAGTAGAATTATATACATGTTACATGCACAATGCATGCATATAATATTCCTGATTTCGACAACCGCTCACATATTATTTTTCAAATAAAAGAGATTTTGCCATTAAATAACTCATTATGTCTCTCATTAGTAAGACGTTTCATATCCATAACCGATGCCTGTCAGTTATGTATGAAAGAAAAAAACGAAAGTAGACACGAGAGAGAGAAAACAACAACAACAAAAAACCCGGACATTAAAATGACTTTTATCATCTTGTGTCCCAGAAAAAAACACACACACAAAGAAGCAAACAAACGCACAGAGAAGCAAACGAACGAACTAGCAGAAAGAAGAAAAATTATGTGTTAGAGAAAGTATTTATCTGGAATGTTGCTTAAGTTGATTTTATTTAGGAAATAGATAGTCTACAGTTGAGTTCACACTAAACTTCCCACCCTTGTGCACTTCTAGTGCACTAGAGCTGAACTGGGATGTACTATCGTATGTTCCAGAGCTGAACTAGAAGTGCACACCGTGTGCATTTCTAGTGCACTAGACCATATGACCAGGCTGGTCAGGGAAGGTGACACCTAAATGGTTTATTGGATAATTGCATATCAAGTGACAGGGGGCATCCATTGTTTAGCTGCTGTAAGAAAAAAAACTTTGGGAATATATGGCCTATTCATGAAAATAAATAAGTAAATTTTAAAATCAGCAGTTTTAACATTTTAAGTGATATCATGTTAAAGCTTAAAATTATTATTTTTTATTTAACCAGTATTTAACTGTAAGTGTAAAATAGTACCCCTTAAAATCAAATTTATAGAATAAATAAGGTTAAATTTAAATATGCTCTGTAATGGATAATTAAATAAACTTGTGTTTTTAAAGCCTTTTTTAATGGCCATGTATTTCATTTTTTCTAGTGTACAAATCGGAAAATCAATGTGATAATTCTGGCCCAATTAATTTAATTTGTAACAACATAAACTTTTTTTTTCATAAGCTCAAACAAATCAGTAATCAAGGAAAGGTTTATATTTAAGCTAAAATATTATTTTTATAATGTATAACTTTTCAATTCCTCATGTTCAATATTGAAAGAGAATATATATATTAATACATTGATTTTAAAACAATCAATATACTGTGATAATTTAGTATTCAACTGTGTAATGCTTGCATAGGCTCCCTATGTTTTAAAGATATAAATAATTTAAATATTATCCATAAAATAAATAAATTTGATAACTTTATTCATGATTTCAATATTAAAAATTTAATGTATAAAGGGAATACTTTTATTGAAGAGGAAAATCTCAAGTCATGCTGTGTATTGGTATTTTCTGAGAGGGACTGATTTCATTATACCACTCTCCTGCTGATAACAGGTCCTCAGGGTAAATAACAAAGAACAGTCAATTTTGCAGATTATAAGTATGCATTAAAATTCCCTGGTTTTCTCAAAATGCATGTTAGACATAAGCCTGGGATTCATCAGGCGTTGGAATCCAAGCTAGTTAGTCATATAGATAAATGACCATAATTTTCGAAGTATCAATTGAAGGCCTTGTAATTAAGACGCGTCAATAAGCGAGGTGGCCCGGGTGCCTTACTCAAACTCATTGTGTCTGCTTTAGAAGCCAAGTGAGCTTTACTACACCAGACTCCCCAGTTTATATTAAAAACACAGGTTTTTAAATAACCAATATTTTAAAGTCTGTATAATCTGCTTTACGGATATATAACGGGTAGCACGTCACGGTATGAAACGGCATTTATCATGTGAAAACAACAACAACAAAAATGGCAGCGTCCATGTCGGTTGCTATCGCCGCAGCCAACGGAGATTTGAGGGTAAATTAAGTCACCCTTAGTTAAACTTTTGTTTTTTCTTTGTAAATATTCAAAAGTACTGCTCAATTTATTTCTGAGTAACAAAGAATATGTGAGGCAAAAGTCTGTCTAACAAAATTCGGTTCATCGCACCTGTTGTTTGCTTGCCAATGTGTCGGACCAGATTATTTTCGACCTCAATTGTATGCTAAATATTTTATGTAGGCTGTATCAAGCTAAATTCGGAAAGCAACCAAATCATCCTCTTTATCCCAAGTTTTAATCATCAAATGACAATTTTACTCTATTTTTTTTTGTGCAGACTGACTCGAGTCAGTGTGTGAGATTTGGCATCACTGTTCATAGTGGTACATGGTATTGACATGTCACTGTGGAGATGGCCGTGTATTAGATTCTGGCCTGTATTTGGTGATGACGTAGTAGCACAAGAGTTGCTAAAGCTCATGTCACATTGACTGCCACCATGACACCTTCATTGCTTCAAAAACGTCTACCACGAAGCCTGATTTTCAGTGTCAGAAACAGGTAGAAGTCAGAGGGGGCCATGTCAGGAGAATATGGTGGATGGGAAAGAATTACAAAGCCGAAGTCAGTTGTAGCAGCCATCACAACTTGGAATGTGTGAGCTGGCACATTGTCGTACAGGAGCAGAACGCCTTGAGTCAGTTTGCCCCCCCCCTTTTACGTGTGATTTCTTGATGCAGACGTCTCAATTCATCTGCACAGTACATACCGTTTATGGTACAACCTTGCTCAAGTCATTCATGATTTTCCCTTGACTATCCCAGAAAATTGAAGCCATCATCTTCCCTGCTGATGTCACCCTGTTGAATTTCTACAGAGGGTGTGAGCCAGGTAGCTTCCACTGCATGCTTTGTTTTTTTGATTCTGGATCAAAGTGATGGACCTATGTTTCATCCTGAGTTATGATCCGGTAGATAAAATCAGGTTCATCTTCGTAGCGAGACAAAAGATATCTTGAAATGTCAAGCCTGGTCCGTTTCTGGTCATCAGTCAACTGTCTGGGGACCCATTAACATGCCATAGACATCAGTCAGAATTGCCTGAACTGAACCAAACCTTATACCCACTTCCCTAGCAATGCTCCACAGGTCTCACCTTCGTCACACATGACCGCATTGTGCACAGTTTCGGCATTGTCATCGTTGGTGGCCTCTTTTGGCCGCCCAGGCCGCTGATCATCTCCAAAGCTCTTTCTGCCCCTCTTAAAGTCAGCAGCCCATTTTTTTCACAGTGCGATAGGAAGGGGACTCATTCCCAAGTGTATTCATGAAGTCTTCATGGATTTCCTAGGGGGACATCCCTTTCTTACAGAGGTACTTAATGATTTCAACTTTCTCCATTTGGTCTAAATGACACACACCTCTACTGATCAAAGTGTGTTTTATGTTACTTAATCTGTGTAAAACCCTGTGTAACTCTGTCAGTAATCTTCAATAAGATATCATACATTTTTTGCAGGGCTAATATATCAGGTTGAATGACTGTTTCTTTGGTCTCAGTGTGGCATATGAAAGCTGAAATTTGGAAATGTAACTAGTCACTGTTGAGATTCCAACATGTTCTCATTTGGCACTCTATAGTCATTCCAAAATCCTTCTGCATTCTGACCCACACCTTTGTGGAATAATTCGAATTTTTCTATGAGGTTTAGTTTTTCATTTGATTTTAGCAAAGAGGAGAGCACTAGTCCTTGGACATCTCTGTTTTTCTTGAAATAAAATGCAATTTATGAATATTAAGACTAAATATAATCTTTGTTTCATTAACAGGCAATTGAGAATTTGATCAGCCAAGGACGAGATGTAAATGAAAGATCGAAAGATGGAATGACTCCACTGGGCATTGCAGCATTTTGGGGCTATGCTGATATTGTTGAACTTCTTCTAAATCATGGGTAACTGTCATTACATTTTATAGCTAAAGAAACAACCATGAAGACATACATTTAATATGTACAATAATTTCAATTTCAATTTTATGTTTATGACAATCTTTATTTTTGTTTTATACTATTAACTTACAACACCTTTGCAGATCAAAAGAAATTCTAATTGAGTAAAATTAATTATAGCTCATAGCTTATTTGTTCTTTTGTGAAATTAACTTGTACTGGTGTCATTAATGAGGGTTAATGAATATTGTATATAAATATCTTTTAGTGCAGATATCAATTTAGCAAACAAGGGAACACTTTGGACTCCAATTCACTCAGCAGCATTTCAAGGTCATGGGAAGGTGATAATGAAATTGATGGAACATGATCCAGATCTCACTTTAAAGGACAATCAAGGAAGGTAACTGTAACTGATACTAAACAATGTATGTTTACTTCCCTTAGTCATTTGCAGTGAGCTTTATGTACAAATGCACCATTTGCAAAAGTTGCAAGGTAGAAGGTACAAACTGTATGATTACTTTTACACCATGTAATTTTATTACAAAGCCAGAAGTGAAAGTAAATTTTTAAAATATCTTATCACATAAATGAAAAACATGTTACCTAAGATATGTAACATTGATAATTTTCATTTAAATGAAACAAGTCCATTTTCAACTGATCCAACAAGATCAAAGATGCTTTACTGAAACTAAGTTTTATTTGTTTTATACAATTTTTGTTTACTGGGATCCTACATGTTTACCGGACAATCAGTTTACCGGACAAAATCTATTCCTGTCAAATAAGGCTTTATTTTTTGCTTCAATTCAAAAATCATCCGGTCTGAATCGTACACACACTTTCTACTGCAAAGTAAATAACAACAAAACCACTCTCAGGCAAATATTGTTGATTCAGTTCTTTATTTACTAACATACCCTTTAGTTTACTAGTTATTCCATGACCTGGTCATGCGGGGGAATAATCTGTTCTGCGCATTCCCGAATATTGAGGCCCTTAATGGGTTATTTAACTTATTTTAGATAGATTTTACTTTTAATTCTTCTCAAAGTTAACTCAGGAGACAATCGTAACATATTTTAAGGATAAAAAATAATTTTAAATTTCGTTCAAACAATATCTTGTTGTTGTCTTTTACAAAGAAATGCAAATTAAAAAACATATAAGGAAACGGGTTACGCACATGGGAGGAAACTCTACATGAAATGTACAAAAAAATAGACTTTATGGCTTTTGCAACATGCTACATGATGATCAAAAGGAAACTGTATGAGAAAGAACAGAATTCCATTTGAATATCAAAATGTGTCATACTTTTATTAAGGATCATGAAGAATCAATATGTTAATTGAGTTAATAGTGTTTATTTCAATTAAACCCCTATATTGGCCTCTTCTTAACAAGCATGGCTGCCGTGTCTATTTTAGTGACATACTGTTTTTTCCAGTATCTTAACATTGCCATTCAATATTCGTAGTTTCCTTGCTTAATTTCAATTTAACACTTCAAAATATTTTGAAACACAATGTCCGGTAAATTGAGTTGTCTGCACGATTTGTTTCCTCTTTTAATGCCCTACTTTAAAGACACATTTCTACGGTCAAAAGTTTAATTTTATGTTTGATAAAGGAATTTTTACTTATATTAAGAACCCACAATTATTTGGGTAAAATTTCATTCTTTTCCATTATTTTAAATAAAAGTTACAACGAAAAAACATCATATTTTGTCCGGTAATATGTAGGATCCCAGTATCAATTGTGTAGTTAAATATATCATATAATTTAGTTTATTATATATTATGAAAACTGAATTTTGGGTAAAACTGTTCTAAAAACCTTTTAGATCTTCAGATGTAGTCTGTATTAAATAGCTGTTTATTTTCTATCCAGTGTAGATCTTTAGTTATATTTTAAGAAAGCTATAAATATTTCAACATTTGTTATGCATGTATATTCTATTTTGTATTGTGAAACAACCCATATTTGAACAGACTTCTTTCTTATTTTGTAAAAATTATTTTTGTTAACATTGTTTTGGCAATCTCAAGTAGAAATCTAAAAAAAAGTTAATTTTATTTAATATTGATTACATGATATCATTAACTATTGTATTGATAAAAGTATATACATGTACCTGATTACAGGACAGCTACAGACTTTGCCTCAGCTATGGATGCAATATGGCCATTCTTTGCTGCTAAAGGTTGTAGAAGAACTATTAAATCACAGCTTATTGACATGGATATTGTCAAAAAGGTGGGTTCCTTGGTTCATCTGACAAAAATGTCAGTTCAGTCTAAAATGCAGTAAGCAAAAATGTATCTTTTCTTAACTTCCATAAAATTATGATAATGGATGATGGAAGGAAAGGAGATGAATGTTGCTTGTGTAGAATTTCTTGTTATTGTATGTTTGAATCTTATTTTATTTACTAAAGATATTGAATTACTTGACTTGAGGAAACTGAATTATTACCTTGGAGGTCAGTGGTTTTACTAAGATGCCTGTTAGTGTTTGAATTATCCTCAGTGGAGCATCAAAGTTTCTCTTCAATCAATTAAGCAGAGAAGTCCTCATTTCATTGTAGGCTACATGTTTCTTCCTCTAATATATTGCATTAAATAAACATTTGAGCCGCTTCACGACAAAACCAACATAATGTGTTTGCGACCAGCATGGATCCAGACCAGTCTGGGCATCCACGCAGTCTGATCAGGATCCATGCTGTTGGCTATAAGTTTCTCTACTTGTTATAGGGTTTGTAAGCGAACAGCATGGATCCTGATCAGACTGCGCAGGCTGGTCTGGATCCATGCTGGTCGCAAACGCATTGTGTTGGTTTTATCATGGCGCAGCTCATTTATTAAATAAACTTTCATAGTTTTACCTTTCTTGAACAGGTAACAACTCCAGATCCTACCATACCAAAATCAGAATATGCTCACTTCTCTAGGCCAGGTTCAGCTTATGTGATGAAACCACAACAAATGAATTACTCTGACTCAAGGATGGTATGTTGTAAATGCAATTTATGTTTATGCTGCTACATATAGGTACTGATATGTTATTTATAAGGATTCTGCAGTTCCCTTACCCTTATGATTTGTTTGTTTTTTTATTTTTTAATGCTGATTTTACTACATGGTCATATATTGGGGTTGGATATACCTAATCAGTTCTCTTGGATAAATAACACCTTTGATAACTAAATTAACAGTCATAACGAATTTCTCTCTGCAAGTGACCGACTATATGATTTCTGCATCAAAGGTGAGATGCAAATGACAATTAGACTCAGTTGGCGAGATCAATTGTCAAAGAGAAAGTACACCTTGCCCGAGTTTAGAACCAGCAACCCCATACATGTGAACTCTCCCACTTTTAGCGGGAGACTACCACTTTCTGCAGCCATATTTGCAAAGATTTTTCTTAAAATAAGGGGTGTTTTCACAAATTAAAGAAATCTCCCTATTTTTGATGTCAGAACTTCGTTCTTTATTTATTGCAAATTCTAAAATCTCCTTCTTTTTGAAGAAAAATCTCCCACTTGATCATGAATAAAAGTTCACATGTATGCAACCCATTTATTACTAATCAGATGCTCTCCTTATTGAGATAAGTGAGCAGAATCCTTAAAATTTGGAAAAAAATTAGATGCATTGATTTATATTGAAAGTATTGAAATTGTCATTGGGGAAAAACATTTTACTGAGATATTTCAGATTTGAATATGATCTATAAATTAACTTTGCATCAAACAGCTGAAGTTTAAGGTAAAAATTAAAACCCATGACCTCCATGGCTGAGCAGTTAAGGTCACTGAGTTTGAGTCTCTTCTGCTGTTGAGAGGTGCAAGTTTGAATCTTGCTATGGACTTTAAATTCTTTCGTTTAAAAATATTTATTTAAACTCAATTGCAAAACAAGTTCTTGCAACTTATATTAATCACTTTTGTGTCCGCTTCCTGATGCCAACCAGCACTGGTGTCATATGAAGAAACATAGTTGTGACCTGGTTATGGCTCGAACCTATGATCCTTGTGTTGAGAGGCAGATACCTTAACCACTTAAGCCACCACTTCACTAAAAATTCTTTCATTTGAGGAAGCTATTAAGCTAGGTTTCAGATGGTTGGTGGTTCCACTCAGGAACTTCTTTCATCAATATGCCTGTGAGGTATTCTTCCTCCAGTAAAGCTGGAATGTCACCATATCACCTTCACATTGTCGGTGACATAAAACCCATAAAAGTTAAATAAATAAACGACACCCTTCATCTATGATGTCACTATTTGATTGATTTGCATATTTTTTAATCTTGGCAACCTTAAATTAACCAAAAAAAAAATCATAGCAATTATTAAATTTTTTGGTGATTAGGACTTAAAAATGAATCCATTTTTAGATAAGGGTTATTCCATATCTCATAGGTTTATATGAACAGAAGTTCAAATTCAAAGGTTAAAATAATATAAAACAGTCTTGTTCCTCTTGTTATTTACAGAAGATCTGTGATTCTACATGCCCTCCTGTTAAATCTTGGAAGTTGTCATATGACCTTCTATAGTGTTGCTTGAATTTGACACAACCAAAATAATGTTAAAGGCACATTATGTTTTTTGAGAAATAAAAATGAAAGCATTTCTTGGGGTATAATGGGCCTTTAATTAATATGGGACCTTTTTATGTTAGCTTCTGATTTGAAAAACCTATCAGTTTGTCTTATTGAATTCTATTTTTGCTTTTTTTAGGCTGTTGCATCACAAACAGGTGACGTGTTAGCTGGTATAACAGAAGAAAATGAACAACAATATATGCCCATGTTTGGTAGTGTCTGGAACAACTGATATCTTATCAATCATGTGATGATCTTGTGCAATCTTCCATACATTCCATCATTATATAACATGGTAGTGGTAGTCACTGTTGTAAACAGTGCTCTACATAGAGGATATTGAATGAGTGTAAGTTCAATACTGAATTTATTGAATGATTTGAATAAAGTTATATTATGCGAGCCTCTGGCGAGAATAATATGATTTTATTCAATGAGTTCATATTATTCATTATATGAATATAATATTCTTTTTATCACATACCAAAAATAATGACCGTTTCAAGTGACGCGCCTATAGTATAATGCTAACAATAATTTTAGCACGTCTTTACACTATGTTTGTATAACGCTAATGACGTCAAAATATATGCACTGCCGTGCAATACCATTTTTACGGAGGGGCAAATAGGCACAGGTGTGTGATAAATTAGTTTATTATACCCCCGCACAACAAAGTTGTAAGGGGGGTATACTGGAATCAGCTTGTCCGTCCGTCCGTCCGGCTGTCCGTCGGTTTTTTCTTGTCCGCCCAATAACTTAAGATTCCTTTGACCCTTAGTCTTCATATTTGGCATGGAGGTTAGTCATGATTAGTAGATGACCCCTATAGATTTTGAGGTCACTAGGTCAAAGGTCAAGGTCACAGGGGCCTTGACTTCAAAAAGCTTGTCCACCCTATAACTTAAGATTCCTTTGACCTACAGTCGTCATATTTGGCATTGAGGTTAGTCATGATTAGTAGATGACCCCTATAGATTTTGAGGTCACCAGGTCAAAGGTCAAGGTCACAGGGGCCTTGACTTCAAAAAGCTTGTCCGCCCAATAACTGAAGATTCCTTTGACCCACAGTCTTCATATTTGGCATGGAGGTTAGTCATGATCAGTAGATGACCCCTATTGACTATGAGGTCACCATGTCAAAGGTCAAGGTCACAGGGGCCTTGACTTCAAAAAGCTTGTCCACCCTATAACTTAAGATTCCTTTGACCCATAGTCTTCATATTTGGCATGGAGGTTAGTCATGATTAGTAGATGACCCCTATTGATTTTGAGGTCACCAGGTCAAAGGTCAAAGTCACAGGGGCCTTGACTCCAAAAAGCTTGTCCGTCCAATAACTTAAGATTCCTTTGACCCACAGTATTCATATTTGGAATGGAGGTTAGTCATGAATAGTAGATGACCCCTATAGATTTTGAGGTCACCAGGTCAAAGGTCAAGGTCACAGGGGCCTTGACTTCAAAAAGCTTGTCCGCCCAATAACTTAAGATTCCTTTGACCCACAGTCTTCATATTTGGAATGGAGGTTAGTCATGAATAGTAGATGACCCCTATTGATTTTGAGGTCACCAGGTCAAAGGTCACAGGGACTTTGACTTCAAAAAGTTTGTCTGCCCAATAACTTTAGAATTCTTTGACCCACAGTCTTCATATTTGGCATGGATGTTGATCATGATTAGTAGATGACCCCTTTTGATTTTGAGGTCACTGGGTCAAAGGTCAAGGTCATAGGGACTTTGACTTCAAAAAGTTTGTCCACCCATTAACTTAAGATTCCTTTGACCCACAGTCTTCATATTTGGCATGGATGTTGGTCATGACTATAAGGTGACCCCTATTGATTTTGAGGTCACTGGGTCAAAGGTCAAGGTCACAGGGACCTTGACAAAAAAAGCTTTTCTTCTCAATTGTTAAAGAATGTCCTGTCCGCAATATATTGATTTTGACATTTTCACATTTGAAGCATGTAGAATACATAACTTAGCAATGCACTGGCTTAGTAACCTCAGATTTGGCAGGGAGGTTGTCCTTGAGCTCTAAATGGCCACTGTTGATTCTGACAAAGTGGTATGCGGGGGTATTCACGCCATGATAGTGGCAGTTCTAGTTTGTTACAGTTTATAGGAGGAGGAAAGTTACAATAACAAAATATTGTGGTAATCTCAGGTTGTGATTTTATTTTGAAGTTTGTCCAAATTTATGATGTGTCTGTTGCTTCACAAGGTTATGGAAAGAATTATCAAGTAGTTTTCTTCAGTGATTTAATTGTAATCTTTATTTTTTGCATTAATTCACTGTAACATTGAACTTGATTAATCAATATAATTTTTGCATTAGTCGCAGAGACTTTTCTTTTCAACTATGTCCTTGGTAATTTTTTGTTAGGAGATTTGTGTAAACAAATTGGTACATATATTTGTAAGATAGAAATGGTTAAAATAAGTTGAATTGTTATAACTTTTAAGTTTTAATCTTGGCCAAAATGTTGTTTTTTTTGTGACATAGTATATTTACGTTAAATTTTTTACACAGATTGCTTGCGATGTGATTAGATGCAACAGAAATTTGTATATCAAATACACATGCATTAATTAACATAGTTTTAGACATACTAGATTATTTTGATATATATTCCTTCATGTTTGACGAGCCAAAAAAAGCCAATTTGGCCACAATTTAAACTCATATACTGTTGAATAATTCCATATTGCATGAAAGAGGCAATATGAAGAAAAAGGATATAATATGATAACAAAAATGTATTAGTTTGTTATTTATGATTTAAATTAATTCACTAAACCATGACTGTGTACTGCTGTATTATTTAAAATTTGTGATATACATTTACCAAAGCAGTTAATTTTTATATATATATTATGTTTTTTGGTCTAATATTTGAATGTATCAAGTTGATCTGTTTATAAAATTTGTTACTTGACCAAAACTTAGGCGCTTTTAAACATTTTGTACTAAAAATTACTCATTAGTTAACATTTCTGTCTAGTCGTACATTGTTAAAGTCAAAAGTTAATTCTAAGATTTGATATTGGTAAATATAGAATTCCAGCTACAAGTACATGTATTACTGATTTTATATTATTTATTTTATACAACTAATGTTTGACATTAAAGCAGCAAGCCTGCAAATTCATGCTTATGTTCATGAAAATTTTGAAAAATGTATTAAAAAGTAAAATATTGTGAACAAAGAAAATAATTTTCAAATTGCAAAAAGCACTTACGACCCATGTAAATTACCAAACGAGAGATAGTCCTTTAATGTGTTAGTAAAGTAGTATAAACAATACTGCAAACTCAGTCATAAGTAGCATGTAACACGAAAATTGTGATTTTTAGAATTTTTTACTTTCTTAAAAATTTCAGTACTTTTTTCTCAAGTTTGATTTTCTTTAAATATATTGGCTCATCTGGAGGCATGCAGCTTTAACTACTGTAATAAAATAAAGTTATGTTTTGAAAGCACTGTGTTAGGTTCTGATAGGGGAAAAAGGACTGCTGATACAACATAAATTGTTGTTTTTTTATTTATAGTAACAAAAAATATAACCACTAATGTATTGAAATGTATATGCAATGTATGTTGTTTTCATTCCTTGATACACTTTCTACATGTATAACAATATGAGCCCCGTCACGACAAAACCAACATAATGGGTTTGGGACCAGCATGGATCCAGACCAGCCTGCGCATCCGCGCAGTCTGATCAGGATCCATGCTGTTCGCTTGTCAACTCTATTACAAGTAGAGAAACTGATAGCGAACAGCATGGATCCTGATCAGACTGCGCAGGCTGGTCTGGATCCATGCTGGTCGCAAACCCATTATGTTGGTTTTGTCATGACTTGGCTCATCACTTTCAGACTGTTGTGGTTTTTTTGTGAATCTGTGATTAACTTCTATACGGCTAGATGTGTTCAATTGTTTTATAATTAATGAATATATTTTACTGATTTTTAAATAAATTATTCAAAGATTAATTGTTTTGGTATTTCACTGCAAACAATTTTAGTAGCAATAATGGTAAGTAGTTTGGCAGACTGTCACTGACTTTTCAAGTGATTGAGTAGAAACTGTTTCAAGAGTATTGTTTTAAGCTTAACTTCTTCGAAGAAAAACTAGACCTATCACTAAATGTGATTAATACCCCCACAAGACTGCTTCGGAAATGAGGATGTTACTAGTAACAGAATACCTTGTAAAAGAATTGAAATATAGAGTTATGGTTATGGGCAATTAAAGATAGTTGTGGTTCTTGTATGTTGCATTTCCTTTCAATGTGGTTGGCCATTGATGAAGTTTAATTGAATTACTCTGTAATAAGTCCAGAAAGACAAAGAAAAGGAACAAAGGGCAATAACTCTATAAATACTGAAGATAGAGTTATAGTGTTTGTGCACTGCACTTCCTTTTATTGTGCTTGACCATTGTATGAAGTTGTTTTGAATTCCAACCAGTACGTTTTAAGTTATGCTCCTGACAAGGAAAAGTATCAAAGGGCAGTAACTCTGTATTTTGTCAAAATGGAGTTATGGCTCTTGTGCACTGCACTTCCTTTTAATGTCCTTGACAACTGTATGAAGTTGTATTGAATTCCAAACTGTAGTTTTCAAGTTAAGCTCTGGACAAGGAAAAGTAACAAAGGGCAATAACTCTGTAATAAGTCAAGATGGAGTTATGGTTCTTGTGCACTGCACTTCCTCTCAATGTGCTGGACCATTGTATGAAGTTATATTATGAATTCCAACCATTAGTCTTCAAGTTATGGTCCGGACAAAAAAAGCAATGGAAAAGTAGGACAATTGTATGAAGTTGTTTTGAATTCCAACCAGTAGTTTTCAAGTTATGCTCTGGACAAGGAAAAGTAACAAAGGGCAATAACTCTGTAATTAGTCAAGATAGAGTTATGGTTCTTATGCACTGCACTTCCTCTCAATGTGCTTGACCATTGTATGTAGTTATATTATGAATTCCAACCATTAGTCTTCAAGTTATGGTCCGGACAAAAAAAGCAATGGAAAAGTAACAAAGGGCAATAACTCTGTAATTACTTTAGATAGAGTTATGGTTCTTGTGCACTGCACTTTCCCTTATTGTGTTTGACAATTGTATGAAGTTGTTTTGAATTCCAACCAGTACTTTTCAAGTTATGCCCCGGACAAGGAAAAGTAACAAAGGGCAATAACTCTGTAATTAGTCATGATAGAGTGATGGTTCTTATGCACTGCACTTCCTCTCAATGTGCTTGACCATTGTATGTAGTTATATTGAATTCCAACTATTAGTCTTCAAGTTATGGTCCGGACAGAAAAAAAAGCAATGGAAAAGCAACAAAGGGCAATAACTCTGTAATTACTTTAGATAGAGTTATGGTTCTTGTGCACTGCACTTCCCTTTTTTGTGCTTGACCATTGTATGAAGTTGTTTTGAATTCCAACCAGTAGTTTTCCAGTTATGCTTCGGACAAGGGAAAGTAACAAAGGGCAATAACTCTGTAATTAGACAAGATGAAGTTATGGTTCTTATACACTTCACTTTCTCTTAATGTGCTAAATCATTGTATGAAGTTTTGATTTCCAACCATTAGTCTTCAAGTTATGGTCCGAACAAGGAAAATGCAACGGACGGCTGGACCGACCGACCGCCCGACCACCGGGTGACTCCTATATACCCCCCCAAACTTCGTTTTTGGGGGTATAAAAAAGCTATTGCTACAGTCATGTTGTCGTTGCTGTTGCCATTGCCATCACTTTGGATTCATACACATGGGGAAGCTTTCCAGTTAGCTTACAAAACGATGTTGGTTCTTTTCAGGTGTCTGTGCATGAAATAATGCATAGTGAGGGCACTTGAAATCCTCCTCCACCAATAAAGCTGGAAATGTGGCCATATGCCTTTTACAGTGTAGGTGCAACATAAAACCAAACAAAGCAACATTAAACATAAATTCTGCTGTGATTAATTTGAAACTGTTATAAACCAGAGCTGACCACAGTAGTGACAAATACCCCCACCTAATCTCTATGACATAGGGTATTTTGGTTTGCAATTTATTATTACATTTGAATTACGTGTGAAACAATTAACTTGAAAAGTAAGAATGTCACTAGAATTTATAGTGCAAACCCAAAATGTTCATTTTTTTTTTACCTTTAAGGGTGGCCTTGAATTTGAGCCTGCACAGAGGCAGCATGGGTTTATCACATTGTCTCATTGAGGTGAACATTTGAGCCAAGTTAAGAGGAAAATGCTTCAAGAGTGGACACAAAATTGTCTGATATTTGACCTTCAAGGGTTACCTTGATTTTAAACCTGCACAATGACAGCATGTGTTCTGCAAACTGCCTTGTTGAGTTGAACATTAGAGCCAAGTTCGAAGAAAGTCCTTTGAGGGGTGTAAGATTTACAAAGCAGGCATGAAAAGGGTGACCTTGACCTTGCGGCGGCATAGCTGTGTAATGTGATCAACACATTGCCTTGATGATGTGTTTTTTTGGGCCAAGTTAGAAGAAAATCCTTCAAGAGGTATAAGATTTATAAATTGGAAACACAAAAGACTTTGGCGCTATTATGGTACATAGCATTTTACTGTGACATTGATGTCACTTTTGTTATGTTTTGTACATTTGAAATTAGAATTGAAAATACAATCATTGAAATCAGACGTTCATATTCAGTTGTTAATGTCATCCCGACAACCTTATTACCTATTACAGGTCACAGTGGTGTTTACCTTTTGATCTTAAAATATTGTGGCAGGTAGAACTCATCAAGGTGCATCCACATATAAAGTTTCAATGTTTCACCTTTGTATGTATTGAAGTTAATGACCATTAAATAAAACTTAACCACCAAGGGTTTACCAACAAACTTTAAAAATAAAAATCATTAAAAGGCTGTAACACCGGCAAAAACAATTGAACTGCAAAATGCTGCTGATACACACAACTAGACTTCGTACTGATCATTCCTGTAAAGTTTGGATAAAAGTATCAGTAGCTTCTGTGGAGTTGAGTCCGTACATGACTGATGGACAGACAGACAGATGACGAAAAAGTGATCCCTGTATGTCGCTGCGACTCAGTAGCAGGTGAAACAAAAAATACTGTATACCCGAGATATGAAGCAACTACAAACAAACAACAACTCAATATCTGTATTCATTTATTTATTATTTTATACAAAGTATTCTCATAATTTATCCAATATATTTTCATAAAAATAAATTATCAGGAAATACAAAAAAAAAATAAAATTTTATACATGTAAGTTTATTAACAAGTTCAAAATTACAATTTTAACAATTTCATAGCAATTTGCTTATAATTACATATTTATTACACTAGACAAACATTACAATTTTTGTATGCATATAAATGTATTTTCAACAACAAGCTAATATGTACAATGTATATAATAAATCTCACTAAACAATCAACTTGGGAGGGTGCATAGAAAAACCGGAAAGCACCGGATAGCACCGAAAAACCGGAAAGCACTCAAATTTCTCATAAAAACATATGAAAACGTTAATTAATCGGTTTGAAAGTGTTACCAATCGATTTATTAGATTAAAATCTTTCAGACAACATGTTTTTATAAATATATAATGATAATTATTACGAGAATTTAGGAAAATAGATATATCGTGTGCTTTCCGGTCCTGCTAAGATACATGTACATTACCGGATAGCAATATTGTTTATAAAAGTTATACATGGATACTTTATTTTATTGGTTTGAAAATGTTACCAATCGATATATTATATCAAAATTTTTCAGACAACATGTTTTTATAATTATAATATGATTATTATTACGTTTGATTAGGAAAATAAGATATATCGAGTGCTTTCCGGTCCTGCTAAGGTACATGTACTTTACCGAATAGCAATATAGTTTATCAAAGAATTACATGAAAACTTTATTTTATTGATTCGAAAGTGTTACCAATCGATTTATTATATCAAAATCTTCCAGACATGTTTTTATAATTATAATATGATTATTATAACGATTATTTAGGAAAATATAGATATATCGAGTGCTTTCCGGTCCTGTGAAGTTACATATACTTTACCGAATAGCAATTTAATTTCTCAAACAATCACATAAGATCTTTGTTTAATTGTATTGTAAATGTTACCAATCGATTTATTAGGTATGATACAGTATTATTTCATGTTTTATTCTAAATTCTATGATTATTTAAAAGATTTGTGAATGTTAAATAAATTGAGAATGCTTTCCGGTTTTGTTAAGTATATGTACATTACCGAATAGCACTCGAATTTCCATAAAAAACAAAAACGTACAACCTTCATTGTATTGAATTGAAAACGTTACCAATAGATTTATTAGGAAAAAATCTCCCAGACATTATTTTTTTATAATTATTATTACGAATAAAAAAGTTTAAAATAGATATTAAAATAGATATATCGAGTGCTTTCCGGTCCTGCACATTCCATTATTGCTTTCCGGTCCTGTGAAGAAAATAATAGTAATACATCACCGAAAAGCACTGGTCCTCTTACCTCAAACATACCGATGGTATATAAATATTTAAAATGTATGTACCTTGTCTAATATATTAATATATTTATTTGTTGTAGGCTATATGGAAGACAAAAGGATTCAAAATAGCAGGAAGAGAAGAACAATAATTGTTTCAGTGATGTTTTTTTTATTTTTGACAATAAATAATAAATAAAAATAAACGAAACTAATTACTAAGAACAAAATAAACAGATATAAAACAGAACTTAGCAAACATATATACATACATAATTGAAAAATAAGTATGATATTGAAATCAATCAAGGCACACTTCACGCCTCGTTTATTACACGGGCACACGCTGATAAAATTGAACGGACACACGCTGATTAAATTATCACATTTAAAGAGGTGTTAATAATACACAATAGCTGGATGTATTTAACTGATTGATTATTTGAGGTATTATATATGATATTGAAATGTCATTTAAACTTAAAATTTTATTATATTTACAAACAGTGATGTGTTCAAAACAAAATCAACAAATAACTATCTCATTATTATATACATATAAAACTACAAAATATATATACATAGGCAGACCCCTAGATTTTTTTTATTTAATATTAATATCAATGCATATTATATTATGGTAAATCCATTTCAGTTCGAGTATGGGCTAGACTATATTTTATATAATATACATTGATATTGATACTTATATTTATGTTCAACATATTTTTTCCAACATAAATTTTAAGTGTCTTATGACAAAAATGGCTACAAAAGTTGTACTATTTGGCGACAGCTATATGTCAAACGCCTTAGATTCTTTTGCGAGGATCGAACAGGCTTTCACATCCCATACAATATAAAATGGTATGGAAAAGGCGGTCTCAGAACAGCCATTTAATTTTCAGGTTCTGCGCATAAATTACGTAAGTTAGTAATAGAATGGGTTCAAGTATAGAATACATCAACAGATATAATATGTCTTCTTCTTCTTCTTCGGATTACATTTAGAAAATAATGTTGATTATAAATTTCTATATTCATATATGATTATCTAATTTAATGTGCATGTAAAGGACAGTGTCTAATTAATGCAACTTTGATGTGCAGGTCGGTACTCTCAATTATCATAATTGTGTACAAATTGATTAAATCATCACCTTTTTGTGCTACAATATACAAGGTCTTTAATCAGCATGGATTAGCACGTGTGATAAACAATACAACAACTACTGTCCTCCACTGATGACCACATTGCTTTTCGGTACACATAGTATGGTAAAAATAAAGACATAACTGAAAGAAAATTTATAAGTATTTCTTTATTTTACATAATATAAAAATATAATAATAAAAAATATGGTTCAATGCTTTGAATAACTTATTGGTACTTTTTACACATCCTCTTTCTGTCCTTAATTCACACAACCTATAAAATATTAGAAATATGATACATTGATACATGGTATGAGCAAGATTGAAAAATCGTGTAACTAATCATAATATTTATAAATGAAATAAGTTCAACTTAATTAATCAATTTATAACACTTTCACAAAATTAATATGAAGGATAAGTGTGATTTATATAAATATTCGAGTGCTATTCGGTAAAGTAGATGTACTTTAGCATTACCGGAAAGCAATCAATACAACTATGTAACAACTTTGAAAATCGCGTAATGAAACATAAAATATTTATAAAAACGTCATGATATACAGATCTTCAACTACTAAATAGATTGGTAACACTTTCAAACCAATAAAATAAAGTTTTCATGTATTAATTGGATAAACAATATTGCTATTCGGTAATGTACATGTATCTTAGCAGGACCGGAAAGCACTCGATATATCTATTTTCCTAAATACTCGTAATAATTATCATTATATATTTATAAAAACATGTTGTCTGAAAGATATATGATCTAATAAATCGATTGGTAACACTTTCAAACCAATAAAATAAAGTTTTCATGTATTACTTTGATAAACTATATTGCTATTCGGTAAAGTACATGTATCTTAGCAGGACCGGAAAGCACTCGATATATCTTATTTTCCTAAATAATCGTAAAAATAATCATAATATAATTACAAAAACGTGTTGTCTGAAAGATTTTGATATAATAAATCGATTGGTAACACTTTCAAACCAATAAAATAAAGTTTTCATGTATTACTTTGATAAACAATATTGCTATCCGGTAATGTAACAGGACCGGAAAGCACTCGATATATCTATTTTCCTAAATACTCGTAATAATTATCAATATATATTTATAAAAATGACTTGTCTGAAAGATTTTGATCTAATAAATCGATTGGTAACACTTTCAAACCAATTAATTAACGTTTTCATATGTTTTTATGAGAAATTTGAGTGCTTTCCGGTATTTCGGTGCTATCCGGTGCTTTCCGGTTTTTCTATGCACCGAACTTGGGACATTTTTTAACACTTAAAATATGGATTCAATGTAATTAGTTATTGCCGGCTCGCCACGGCGAGCCGGTATTACGATAGGATTTTACTGAGAAACAACCTAAAACTCCGAATCAATCCAAAAATTTAATCGAAGCTTAGCTTCCAGCTTTCTACAAAATTTATCTATCAGGGCAAAAAATAAATATTATTTATTTACTAGGATCCAAAATTATTTAGCCAATCAAATTTGATCTTATATAGCGTCAAAAAACCTTCAATTTTCACGCCATTTTTAAAAAGCAGCAAGTATTGTTTTGAGCGCAAAGATATATTGATGATTAAAATGTTTGTTTTCATGGATTCTTTTCAGTAAATCATATTTACACTGACTTTTGATTTAGCGATTTCACCAGTCCTGTTTACTCTGTAGTAAGTTTTCGTTTGGTTAATTAACATAAACGACATCTGGTTATGTGCATTTTTTTTCTTTTTCCTTTTTTCCGGTCATTTTATCCTTTCCGGTATTTAGTGTATGTATTTACTGGCCGGGATCCGGGACGCCCGGGATCCGGGATCGTATACGATAATAAGGGAAAAAACTAATAAACTATATTTGTGTTGATTATTGTCGTAATAAAAGGCCATTAAACGGTAAGTTTTTTTTATTGTATGTAGTGAAAGTTAAATTGATTTAACTTAGGATATAGATATATTTTGAGCTATTTATTAACAAAATCACAATACTTATAATTATATGCCTAATTAATTGGAAAAATCAAAGACTATATTCTTGAATTGGTCAAATCCCGGGATCCCTATATACGATCCCAGCTTTTCTGAAAACAATATTCTTGAACTGTCCAATTCCTTGGATCTCATAATTTTTTAATATGATCCCGGCTTTTCTGAAAACTATATTCTTGAACTGGTCAATTTCCGGGATCCTATTTTTTTAATAGGATCCCGGCTTTTCTGGCTGAATTGATAGACAACTTGTGTTTACTTTAGGACTAGTATCTGTCACTTATTTCAATACTAAATAACATATTACAACTTAACTTCGTATAAAGAGACATTTTTATGAATTCTACTTATCTATTTTTTTTTCTGGTCAAGGTCAACAGGCCATATAGTAAATGTGCATAGACATAGGGACTTCATTCTATCTGTTTACATCTTCATATATACTCATATTCCTCTTTGTTAAACTGAGAGAACTGGCTTCCTTAACTTTATATGTCACTTTTATTTTGATGTTCGCTGAAGTCTTTTCAGCTAACAGAACTGTCATTTTTACATTTAAACACGCCCCTGGAAAGAAATTACGAAGCGAGTCGCTACTAGCTTTTTTAAAAGCTAACCTTGTTTCACTGTTAAAACAAACAGATATCATTACTTTAAATGTTCAATGAAAGTTAACACTCCTCCCCCCACCCTCCAAGTTCACTCAACATTTAAATTTAACAACTGTCATTGTTAATCTGCTTGCCATCAAAATTAATTAATAAAACAACTTTAGAACTCTTTTACTCCTCATATCATAATATAGCCAATAAGCTGGTCCTATTGTTTGATAACTATAGCATTTATATGTTAAGTTAAAAATTCTTATAAGCATACAATTTTTTAGTTATAAATAAAATATATTATTCAAATGTATGATAGAAAGCTTGCAAAAATAATAAGATAACTAATCTAAATGACTGATAATTTTCCACATATATACTAGTCGTTTAAAATATAATTATTGGTATTTTCAAACAAATATCAGTGAGATTTTAACAAAAGGTAATCAAGTGATATACATTAGTCATTTCCCAAGCAAGGCAAATATTTCTGTGTATACATCGGAATCCCCAATGTTTACAATATCAGGTTTGACAAGTGATTTAAAATCGAACTTTCATTTATCTACTAACAAACTTGCATCATTTTGCAAAAAAACAAAACAAAAAAAAAACCCCAACAAACTTGCATCACTTAGATATTTGGGTTTAAAACCGTTTTCAATTTTGATTGTCTGCATGTTCATATATACATGATCAAAGGATGTAGGTTAAAATCAAACATTTATACAAAAACACTGATTTGTACGGTAACTGCTTGCAAGCCTTGCATGCCAGTATTGTGAATAAATGGATTAAAATATGCTGTGATATGGTATGTTGTTGTGTTTGCATATTACCGTGTGATATTTACATGTGACCTGTGTGATTGTTCTGCTTGACTCATGATTTTATCTTACCTTTATTGAAGGAAGAAGCATACATGTCTGTAGAGCTCCTGTCACAGATGGTGTGAACATGCATATTACAGATGGTGCATTAGAAAAAAAAACTTGACACAATTCCATGGTGCTTCTTGTAACAAGGACAGTGGTTAGCTGTGAATGTGCATTATGACTGATTTATTACACTGAAGACATAAATGAGTTTGTGGTAGTTACAGAAGCAGTAGGTTACTAGTACTTCAGATGAAACATATCTGACGAATATGAACAACATTATTGGGTGGTTACATTTCATCAGTATCAGAATATGACCACCTAACTGATTACTCTTCTGAAACTTTGTTTTTGCCCTTTATAATCTTTTAAGTTTTAACTGCACTGCATAGACATTACAAAAATAATTTATAAGAGGAGCCCAGGACAGTAACCCGAGAGGGGAGATAGTGCCAATTAACTGGTTGTGACAGTGGATGATGCTTCTGGGAAGGTGAAGGTCTCACTTTGAAGAGATGCTTCAAGTATTGAAGCCAGGCCAGGTGACAATGTCACCATAACAGATGTTGTTGTAAAAGTATAAACAATACAACAACTTTAAACACAACAGCAGAGTCAGACTTCAGATAGATATGACATTTTTATTTTAAAACTATAAATTAGAAATTGAAATGCAATATATAGTTATTACTGGTAAGTAACAGCACCATTTTATTACTTTTTAATGATGCCGCTATAGGGTTTGTTTATGCTATTATTCGCTGAGCTTATCGTATTTAATTAACGGCCAATGGACCAAAAAGTTTAATAGTATAAACACAGACTCATTTGTAATGTGATTAAATTTTTGTAATTCAATGCATTTTTTTTCTCTAAAGTTTGTACATCCAGTACAGGTTCTTATAAATTTAAAGAAGCTGAAATATGGTTAATTATTAACGATACAAGAACCTTTATTGAAAAAAGAAATTTTAGTATTAAAATTGATGTACACGTATCATAACAATGCATTCTTCGTGAAATGCTCTACACCTTTGGAAGAACTTTTTTTACTGGAAGAACTTTTTTTACAATTAGCTATGCTATTAAAAAGGTAATTCATTTTGTATCAAAAATCTAAAAATAATAATGTTAATTTATCAACATTTAATTACAGTCGAACTTTGTTCGCTCATTCTCAGAGGGTCTGTGCAAATTTGTTCGAGAGATCATAGTTCGAGCCAACCGATGTTGAACTATCATCACATAGGACATAGGCCTTAACATTTTTCGGCTTACATCGGTCGAATGATAAATACGTCAATATAATTGTTTGTTAGTACATCAGTTAGTCGAATAAGTCATTTCTTGTAAATATTAAGAATTATTTCCTAGTGTTTTCAAATGAATATTAATGAATTTAATGGAGCACTATGTTAATCTATTTTCATGCATATTGTAAATGGGAGAGTTTGATTGGGCAATCACTTTCCAATACTAATGAAGAATGTTCAAAATATATTTTTATGTTTATTAAATTAATAAGATATTTAAAAAAACAACAAAAAAAAACAAAATTTAACAGCAGCATTTATTTGTAGTCATTACACGTACAAGTATAATTCTATAGATATTCACATTACAATTAAAGCCGTCCGGCTAAACTTCATCTGTATGACTTGCACATTTTAAGAATTATTTTCTTTCATTACTAAATACGTCAAATAAACAATATTATCATAACAAACAAACAAAGGGGCTACAACACCTTTAATTTTGTGATGAAAATGATGTTGCTCCGTATAAAAAAGGAATATGTTTGAGAAAGAAAGAGTATTTTTGTTTAAAGGAACTCAATGGTTTCAGAGATTGGGAGAGTGTTACCTGAATAAGACACAGTAGTGTCCTGTTACCTACAAAACGATCATACAAACCAGATAGAAGACACATTATCTATGAGGTAATCTTTACAAAACTGAGAGAGAAGAGTGACATACCACAATTGAAAAAAATTAAATGTTACATGATATTCTAAAAAAAACATCCAATCAGAAATCCGAGAGTATGTAAATGAATAGAAGCCCGGGGGAGGCACTACCAGATTATAAAATAAAAGTTTTGCTCTGCTTTCAGCCGAAAAGTGTTCTGTTTTCGCTGATGTTAACAAGTACCCCCCTTGGGATTAATACGTCCTCCTCTTCGTATGTTGAGATAAGTACATATAATATAATGTACTTTATTTTGTTATTTATAATATTTATTAATTCCTTAACTTTGTTACCGATTACATTCATTTTATAACTTAATTTCAACATATTATATATTTTATTTTTATTAGTTTTATTTTTTTAGATGTCGAGCATCAGATGGAGGGATGAGGAATTAAAACTAAAGGTTGACATTGGAGTTGGGTATCCAAACAATTAAGGCCGAACTCGGAGAGTAGAATGGCAGGATGACAAACCAACAAAAAAGGGCATCAGCTTAATGTGATGGAAACCAGAAAATAATGTTGTTCTGACCAAAAAAGGAATATGTTTGGGAAGGAAAGAGTATTTTTGTTTAAAGGAACTGGTTTCAGAGATTGGGGGAAAGTTACCTGAATTAGACACAATAGTATCCTGTTACCTACAAAATGATCATATGAACCAGATAGAAGCCCTACAATGTCCAGAATGCAACCCCAAGGATTTCGGAAACTGGTGAAATCCCATGACTACAAACAGGCGATGGGGAGCAGTCCTATACAATTGAACATACTGGGACTAGAACATTCTCAAAAACCGCAGCAACAGAATTTACATTTAAGGTCAAGTTTAATGAGCAATGGCAGGGTAAACGACTGGTTGATATAAGGGATCAAATTCATTACATGTTTTCAGACCTTTTGGCTAGAGCCAGACAAGACATTCAAAATGACGACTTACTTAACATTATCGGTACACTGTGTTTATCTATTTTCATGCATATTGTAAATGGAGGAGTTCGATTGGGCAATCATTTTCCATATCGTTGAAGAATGTTCAAAATATATTTATATGTTTATTAAATTAATAAGATATAAAAAAAAAAATTAACAGTAGCATTTATTTGTAGTCATTACACATACAAGTATAGTTCTATAGATATTCACATTACAATTAAAGCCGTCCGGGTAAACTTCATCTGTATGACTTGCACATTTCAAGAATTATTTTCTTTCATTACTAAATACGTCAAATAAACAATATTATCATAACAAACAAAGGGGCTACAACACCTTTAATTTTGTAATGAAAATGATGTTGTTCCGTATAAAAAAGAAATATGTTTGAGAAAGAAAGAGTATTTTTGTTTAAAGGAACTCAATGGTTTCAGAGATTGGGAGAGTTTACCTGAATAAGACACAGTAGTGTCCTGTTACCTACAAAACGATCATACAAACCAGATAGAAGACACATTATCTATGAGGTAATCTTTACAAACCTGAGAGAGAAGAGTGACATACCACAATTGAAAAAAATTTAAATGTTATATGTTATTCTAAAAATAACATCCAATCAGAAATCCGAGAGTATGTAAATGAATAGAAGCCCGGGGGAGGCACTACCAGATTATAAAATAAAAGTTTTGCTCTGCTTTCAGCCGAAAAGTGTTCTGTTTTCGCTGATGTTAACAAGTACCCCCCTTGGGATTAAAACGTCCTCCTCTTCGTATGTTGAGATAAGTACATATAATATAATGTACTTTATTTTGTTATTTATAATATTTGTTAATTCCTTAACTTTGTTACCGATTACATTCATTTTATAACTTAATTTCAACATATTATATATTTTATTTTTTTAGTTTTATTTTTTTATAGATGTCGAGCATCAGATGGAGGGATGAGGAATTAAAACTAAAGGTTGACATTGGAGTTGGTATCCAAACAATTAAGGCCGAACTCGGAGAGTAGAATGGCAGGATGACAAACCAACAAAAAAGGGCATCAGCTTAATGTGATGGAAACCAGAAAATAATGTTGTTCTGACCAAAAAAAGGAATATGTTTGGGAAGGAAAGAGTATTTTTGTTTAAAGGAACTGGTTTCAGAGATTGGGGGAAAGTTACCTGAATTAGACACAATAGTATCCTGTTATCTACAAAATGATCATATGAACCAGATAGAAGCCCTACAATGTCCAGAATGCAACCCCAAGGATTTCGGAAACTGGTGAAATCCCATGACTACAAACAGGCGATGGGGAGCAGTCCTATACAATTGAACATACTGGGACTAGAACATTCTCAACAGAATTTACATTCAAGATCAAGTTCAATGATCAGTGGCAGGGTAAACATCTGGTTGATATAAGGGATCAACTTCATAACATGTTTTCAGACCTTTTGGCTAGAGCCAGACAAGACATTCAAAATGACGACTTACTTAACATTATCGTTAGACAACCCGCTCTTAATCTCAGTTTCATATGTCGAGGTAAGTACATATAATGTACTTAATTTTGTTATTAATAATATTTATTAATTCCATAACTTTGTTATTGATTACATTCATTAAATAACTTAATTACAACTGCAGTAAATTTAGGTATTTCAAGGTATATTGTATATTTTATTTTTAACTGTTAATTTAAGTTGAAATCTTAGCTCTCTCTAACTAATGTGGTTAAAGTAAAACATGAGTAATATTGTTTTTTTTATATATATTTTACGCAAGATGGGTGTTACAATAAAGCTAGACAATCCAGAAAGAGTAGCGAATCGAAGCGAGATGCTGCAAGCACTGAGGGCTTATGATTGTCAATCGCCAAATGAAATAAGTTTGAGTGACAAAACCATAGAATACCTAAACGAGTTATCACAGGACTCAAAATATAGCATAACAACTGATCAGATGAAAATTTATGACGAAGGATTCATTTCAGCACTAGACTTATAAATGTGTCTTGATGAGAAAGACATAGGAGCAATGATGGATAGTTACCTTTCATCAACATTGGCGATGTTTTTTTGCTGTAATGGACTCGTGACAAACAGCTGTGTAAGAGAGTTAAAAAAAGACTACAAGCAGTTTGAGAAAAGAGCTATCATGCTTCATGACCTCTCAATAGGAAACGTTAACCAGTTAACGGATAGTGTGAGGCAATATGAATCTGATGTGTGGATGATGAACTACAAAAACACATTTTTCACTGGTATAGACGCACAAAAAAATAAGAAAAAGAGACCTATCCATAGCTGGGAAAAGAGAAGATTGGGACCTGTTCTGAAGCCTTAGGTGATGATTTCTATTTTAAGCTTTAGCAGAGCCAATCAAATTAATATGAGCAAACTTGATAAAACATTCCCCAAGAATGCTACAGACAAAGTTTGGTGATCATCCATCCATTAGTTTTGTAGAAGAAGATGTTTAAGGGCTTTTTTCTATTTTTAGCCCTAGAGACCCCTAAAAGGGCCAATCAAATTAATATGAGCAACATGATAAAAGACTACCCAGAATGCTACAGACAAAGTTTGGTGATAATCCATCAATAGTTCTCTAGAAGAAGATGTTTTTAAGGTTTTTCTATTTTTAGCTCTGCTGACCCCTAAAAGGGGCCAATTGGAATGACATGAGCATATTCCAGTGTGACTGTCACAAGGATGCTACAGACCAAAATTGAAGTAAATCTGCTTAGTAGTTTCAGAGGAGAAGACGATTGTTGACGCATGACGATGGACGCCAGAGCATCCCCCTTTGATACTAATAGCTCACCCTGAGCCTTTGGCTACTGATTTCAGTAGTATGTACAGTGTATATTTAGTTTACTGAGGTATAAGATGGTTAATGTTTAAATTGTTTTCTTCCAGCAAAACTGCAGCAAAAGGGATTTCCACGATCAGGACACAAGAAAAAGTATGACAAATTAAATTCATGTACTTTCTGCAAGAAAAATTAATGATACATTCTAAAATTACTAGACATTTGCTTACGCATAAAGAGCAAGCTGAAATTCTCAAAATTAGACTGTTGCCAAAGCGATCTGAAGAGCGAGCTGCAGAGTTTTCAGCTCTTGTGAATGAGGGTAATTACAAGCATAATGTGGAGGTTTTGAAGTTAAATAAAGGTACCCTATTCACAATGGGACGGGAGAGTCCAGACAAGTCAAAACACTCTATAGAGGATTACTACCCTTGTGAATATTGTAAAGGGTTTTGCCAAAAAAGACTATTGTGGCATCATGCCAGCAACTGTAAAGTTAGAAAACTTCGAAATGGGAGTGATGGTAACTTTTTGTGCAATTCTCGTACATTGCTGTATAGTTCTCTACTTGAAAATGATGATCATGCCATAATGCCAATGTTAGAAAGAATGAATGATGGGGAAGTCAAAAGAGTTGTAGCAAAAGACAAAATACTTATTGTAATTGACAGCAATATTGGATCAAGTAGCAAAGACTTCTTTTAAATAATAATTTAAACATTGAATCCAGCCATCTTTCAGTTAGCATTTATTGTTGTTTTTTTAATTAATTATTTTTTTAAGCAAAGTATTTTAACAGTTACTGGTATGCGAGTAGTTTCCGTACAAAAATCACACTGATTTTGAAATCTTTTTCAAATGTAAATTCACAAGAAATTACTTGTTACATACATCAAAGTTCAGTTTGTCACATGCAATCACGGTTATCTTGTTGTGTTCTAAATATAGAATTATGTTAGAAATGAGGTTACAAAATAGCTCTTTATTTTGCATGAAGAGAAGCAGTTCCAGTACAAACATAACAAGAGCTGTCCGTAAGACAGCGCGCTCGACTTTTTTATTGCTTGCCAATAAAAAAAGTTTTTGCAGTAAAAGGCAATACAAGAATCTCTGTATTTTTAAAGTGAACAATGGCCATGAGCAAATCCTTGACAGAGTTACCTTCTCTTGCGTACAGATGGGGGTAATGATGTGAAATAGCATTAAAAGTTTCAAAGCAATATCTCAAAGGGTTAAGGCAATAAGTGGATTTTACCCATATTCAATGTATTTTCTAAGTCAAAAAGGGGCATAATTCTGTCAAAAACCTTGACAGAGTTATGTCCTCTTGTCTGTTGATGAAGGTCGTGATGGTAAAACAAGTATGGTCAGTTTCAAAAGCAATACCTCCAATGGTTTTGAAAATAAAGTGAGGTGGTACAAAAAACTTAACCAAGCTCAATACACTTTCTAAGTCAAAAAAGGGCCATAATTCTGTCAAAAACCTTGACAGAGTTATGTACTCTTGTCTGTAGATGGAGGTTATGATGGTGAACAAGTATGGTAAGTTTCAAAGCCATACTTGTAATACTTCTGAAATAAAGTGGGGTGGTACGAAAAACTTAACCAAGGTGTGACGCCAACGCCGACGCCGACGCCGGGGCGAGTAGGATAGCTCCCCTTTTCATAGAAAAGTCGAGCTAAAAATTGACAAGATTATGCTATATCATTATATCAGCGCTCCCTTAACCTAAAATCGATGAGTAGAACGTTTTACATGAGTTTCATATTTGTTTCATTGAACCTGCATTGAACATATTCTACCCGTAGAGAATGCCGGTATGCGTAGTCAAAATGGTATAAATCTTTATTCACATGCATTTATTTTCTGTGCACGGAGTGAAGGACGTTGGGAAATGTCGTTTTTATTCATAATCTTCTTTGGGTTACACTTAAGGATATATTATGCTTATTTCTGATGTTTACAAATGTTAAAAATCTCTTCATAGTTCCATTATACATACTGAATACAGAAGATTCATCAGGTGTAAAGTGCTATATTTGGTTTAAAAGGTTACACAGGAATGTAAACTAAGGTGTAAACTCTGTACAACTAAATATGGGCGTGAAAAGGTTGGCAGTTTTTAGCTCTTTTCTATGAAAAGGGGAGCTATCCTACTCACCTCGGCGTTGGCGTCACACCTTGGTTAAGTTTTTCGTACCACCCCACTTTATTTCAGAAGTATTAGAGGTATGGCTTTGAAACTTACCATACTTGTTCACCATCATAACCTACATCAACAGACAAGAGTACATAACTCTGTCAAGGTTTTTGACAGAATTAATGGCCCTTTTTTTACTTAAAAAGTGTATTGAGCTTGGTTAAGTTTTTTGTATCACCTCACTCTATTTCAAAACCATTGGAGGTATTGCTTTAAAACTAACCATACTTGCTTACCATCACGACCTTCATCAACAGACAAGAGGACATAACTCTGTCAAGGTTTTTGACAGAATTATGCCCCTTTTTTACTTAGACAATACATTGAATATGGGTAAAATCCACTTATTGCCTTAACCCTTTGAGATATTGCTTTGAAACTTTTAATGCTATTTCACATCATTACCCCCATCTGTACGCAAGAGAAGGTAACTCTGTCAGGGATTTGTTGTAAAAATTAAGGCCTTTTATCGACTTAGAATCTTGGTTAAGTTTTTTGTACCAGTCCACTTTTTGACTGAACTGTTTGAGATATTAATTTGAAAGTTGGAATACTTGTTTACCATCATGGTCCCAAAACATGGGCAGGAGAAGGTAATTCTGTCAAGGATTTTATTTGAATTATGGCCCTTTTTGACTTAGAAACTCAGTTAAAATTTTCATTCTTGTCCACTTGTTGACTTAACCATTTGAGATTTTACTTTGGAAGTTGGAGTTCTTATGTGCCATCATGAGACCTATCTGTAAGCAAGAGAAGATAACTCTGTGAAAATGTTTCTTGATTTGTACTTAGAAATTCCTAGTTAAAGTCTTGTGTGCCCTTAACTGTCAAAGTTTTGTTTTATAGGCAAGCACTAAAAAAGTCGAGCGCGCTGTCCTTCTGACAGCTCTTGTTTTAAGAAATGAGATTAATTGGGCGACTTGTTAAAAGGGACCGCAGTTTTCAAAACAATATTTCTTTCTTTGACTGCTTAAAGTAGACAGATTTATTCAGAATTTCTGATTTTATGTGGGTCATCTGGGGTCAAAAACTAGGTCAAATCGTAAAATAACCTTGTGTATACAATTGAGGCTGTATTTTTAATCCAATTTTCATAATATTTGGTCAGAATGTTTGTTTGATGAAATCAAGTTTAGGATTGTAGTTGGATCATCTGGGATCTACATCACTCTTGACCTGAATTTCGACTTATTTCTTGATTTCTACCACTACAACACTTGGCTTGTTAAATGCGTCTAGTTAATTGTTACCAATGGTCAAACTTGTATTACCCATCCTCAGTTTGACCTTGACCTAATTTTAGACTTTAGACTAATTTGAATGACCTACAGGTCTTGGTTAACTAACTTGTAATATTCCTATACTTAATTTAGACTTAAACTTACTGAATAACCTTTAATTCTTATAAGAAAATTTTGATAAATGTAGTTGCTGCCTAAATTATTGATCCATATCCTCAATTTTATTCATCCTTATCCTCAAATTCAGTTTGTGTTCTACATTGATGTTTACATTGTTTGAACTTGAAATATTTATCATCTAAAATACATGATTATATACTGATGCTAAAAAGAAACTGTGCACATTATTTTTTGGAATAATCTTGTAACTACTTACATCGTTGATACGTACATCATTTACCGTTTTGCTGTTAAACCTTTTCAAAAATCATGCCACCTTTTAGCTAAGAAAATAAGCTAAGTATCGATACTAAATTAACGTTTCTACACCAACGATTTGTGAATAATAACTTGTAAAATCAAAGTGCACAGTTTCCTTTTAGCATCAGTATATATCCTGGAGCTTTACAACTTCATCTGCATGTAAACTTTATTGACAAAGCTGCCTACGGGGGCATAGGCATTTATTGAACGGAAAGTCTTGTTAGCTTTAATAACCAGCTGACCCGTCTGAAACTGAAAGCTTACATATAACCTGAAACAGATTAGTATTGAATACTTTGAGTTAATATGTCTCTGATTGTGAATGTTTCTATGCTTTTTTTTCTGGATAAATTTGTTCTGAAAGATTGTTGTTTACCCTTTTGCCATTCATTCTCTTGTTCTGGGGACCACTCGGTGATCCATTGGATAAGAATCCCCGATTTGAAGCACTGGCCATTCACTGCTAGAGAATCATGGGTTCAGGCCCTGCTACCAACCAAGTCTGTTTGTGAGAAAGCATTTTTAACTACACTTCAATGGATTTACTGTTGCCATACTCAAAATCCTAATTACTTATGACTTATGATGGCAACCCATGATTCTCAGTGTTGCGAGGTATCTACTGTGCTGCAAGTTTACCATTCTGTTGAAGCACCATCTTCAGACCAATTTTTATCAGTCTATATTAACCAGAATACTGAGGGGCACATAATTTCAGGTACAAATATATTTTAATTGCTGTGTTGGGAGTAACCTAATAAGCAGAATAGACTAGGATATACTCTGAATATATGGATAAGAAACTGTTGGGTCATTATGTTAAATATACATATGTATATATAAACTCAAATAATTGGGTCATATTATGTTGAGTCCCAGGGACCCATATACTAAGACTTCTGATACATATATTATTAGTTATATAGGTTCTTGACGGGATATATGGTGGAATAAAAATTAGCCTGACTGATTTATATAACCCGAGGCGATCTCAGCAGGCTATATGTCCACCATATATTTCTTCAAGAACATATATAACGAATTTATAATACTGCAAATCCGGTATTGTTGATATTTATTCATTTATATTTACAAAAAAAACGTTGATATATTTCCGCCATTTGGCGTCATGTGCGAAGATGACGTCATGCCCTTTGTATATATCGGTATGACGTTATATCCAGATGACGACGTTAGCCAAAACGATGATGGGACTTTAAACAATACAGGCTAAATTTTATAAATGTGCGGTTGTCAGAATACGCTCATGATTACATTAGGTATAAAATATATTCAGTTAATAACAATATTCGTTCAAATTAGAACAATCCGTTGATTTAATTTGCGAATCGAGAAGCGTCCCCCATTTTGTTTTTCCCGCTGAAGCGGTTACCCATCCAATCAAAATCGTCGAGCTTTCATATATACCGTCTGCACACGGTGTATATGGCACCATATATCCTAGCTCTTGACCAATGAAATTTCGTGAAATTTATTTGCAGTATTATAAATATATATATAAACACAAGTTATTGGGTCATAATATGTTGGGTCTTGGAGACCCATATACTAGGTCTTGTGCAAAAAGCGATGTCCAGTATAAAACTCCAGTCATCTTGAAACTGAAACTATATACCGGTAGTATGAGGGGTGGGACAAGGTGGAGAGGGTAACTTAAACAAAATACTTTTGGTAGTGGGCACGTAGGAGAGTGGTCTTGTGTTTGTTATTTCAAAGAACGATGGTTAAAGAAACTACACTGTTCAAGAACTGTAACATTGTTGCAAAGGGTGATAAAGTATGCAAACAAATTACACTGTCTGCTTTGTCTCTAGATTTGCTGGAAACAGGGGGACCCAATAAGTAGTGATGCCACTTGGACCCACTTTTTTATTAAGTTTGTGTATAAAATGAAATATATGAATCAGAAACTGTTGGGTCATTATGTTATATATATATATATAAACATATAAATAGTAGGGTCATAAACATGTTGGGTCACATAGCGACCCAGATACGAGGTCTTGTGTAAAATGTTATAATGTGCGATATAAAGTTTATGTATTTAGTTGCTATATATAGATTAGTACGTTCCAATTCACCTGGGCAGGTGGAGTTAATCTCTGATCCATGTAAGTGAGGACAATCCGAAAAATAGGTTAATCCATACAATCGTAGATTTTCGATATATACCAGATACGTGCATTGAATATTGTCAGCTAACTGTAAACCCTGTAAAATGAATGCGATCGACTGAGACGAAGCTCCGCCCGCCTAGGTGAATTGGAACGCACTATATCAGAGGGGTAACCTTTATAAACTGCATCATCTCGTTTGTCTCTAGAGTTGCTGGAAATAGGAGGACCCAATAAGTAGTGATGCCACTTGGACCCACTTTTTTTTATCAAATTTGTGTATAAAATGAAATATATGAATAAGAAACTGTTGGGTCATTACGTTATATATACATGTATAAACATATAAATAGTTGGGTCATAAAGACCCAGATACGAAGTCTGGTGTAACATGTTACAATGTGCGATATATAGTTTTTGCATTTAGTTATCGTGAATCTGAAGCTATATATAGTATAAGGGGAGTAACCTTTAAAAACTACACCATCTCGTTTGTCTCTAGAGTTACTGGAAATGGGTGGACCCAATAAGTAGTGATGCCACTTGGACCCACTCTTTCATCAAGTTTGAGTATATATATATATATACTAAGAGATTATCAATGTATGGGACCTTTTTCTATTTGAAACCTTTGTTGTGGGGTGTGAAAAAAATGCGGGCTGTTTAAAACATCCCACATTTTTTTGTGATTTTGTAGTGTAAACTAATTTTTTATCCGTTCTCAGTTGTTTTTGACTATCTCGGTCTGACGTCGATATTATATATTTTACCAGACACAGTTATCTCCCTTTAGACATAATTAGACTTGGATGTGAGTATCGATGGTTGGTAATATAAAACACCCCATTAAGGGCACCTGTAATATATAACATCCCATATCAATATTATAACCTAAATATCAATCAAGTCGGTATCATATTACCAAATGCAACACTCTTTGAAAGATAACGAAAATTGTCCCTCACTCCAGAAATAAACGTAGCATTGTTCTAATCGGAAAATGAATGTAAGATTTGAGAGTATTTATAAGCTCAATATAAGCATCATAAGCTAAACTGTTTAATAGTCATGTTCGCCGAAACACTTTTCTGTGTTGCATTGACTGCGAATATATAATGATTTTCTCGTGAAAAAGACTCCGCATTTTCAATATACTTTTTAGTTGTGGTTTAAAACAAACATAAAGCAAATTTATATTTAAACCACAGAGATGTTTACATTTAGACTATTGACCTGTAAAATGATGCAATTATACAAGTTACACTGCAGGAATGTTTTGTCCTCAATTAAGGGGTCGAAAGTCGTATGACCTTATTTGGTGGCGCTTACACTCTTGTGTGTGTGTGTGTGTGCGTGCGCGCGCTCTGTCAAACACCTTTCACTGAGGACAAAAACGAGTTAACACAGCAACGAATGAGGACAAACTTGGCAATTGAGGACGTCTCATTTGACATCTTCACAAAAGTATCTCAAAATGCTTATAAAACAATAAAAATGATAAAAAACTTAAAATCATGACATGTCCTTACTAGACGGGTTTTTGCCTCTGATTGTGTATAGTTTGTGTATGACACCATAACGATTTACTTTTAAAATATACACTTTGTTCTTAATTGATGGTGTGTAAACTATTCCATGTCCTCGGAGGAATACACACTTAATCTTCCTCAGTCGCCGTTGTGTATATAGTTGTATGTCTTCAGTTGTTATTTATTCATTAAAAAGCATTTTTATATACGAAAACACGGTAACCGGTTAATCGTAATTTGTAGTGACATAGTGAAATCAGTACAAACAATGATTCATATATATTATATACAACACCCGGACACGTTTGGCCTACAAGTCGCTTTAAGTAGAAAACATTTATATAATATATATAACTAGCTTTTGGCAGAACATTACATATTTTGTGAAAAGATATCATTGGTATAAAACAAATAATATTGTAACTTTTACCATTTGTAGAATATATCCTTCAATATTCAACGTTTGTTCAAAGTTTCAAAGTACAAAGTATCAAAATACATTGTACATAGAAACAAGAGCTGCTCGTAAGGCAGCGTGCTCGACTTTTCTGAGTGCTGGGTAGTATATCAAGGCATTATCAGAAAAAAATCAATAGAGTAGACAATATTGTCTATATTGGTCAATATTTGAAATTGCTAACAAATAAATAAATAAATAAATAAATCTCATAAAAATTATAACGAAATTTAGTGCAATTCTTTGTTGACATTTGTGCGACATTTCATAGGGATTTTCCTAGAAGGTCAAAAGGGGCAGGGTGGGGCCAAAAAAGGGCAGGGTGCCACTTGCGACGTTTAGTTCGCGATGAGGGCACAACATCTTATTTCATAGCCTCGGCTTCAGAACCATTGTATTCAGACTTGTGTGTATAATACACATGCACTTATCAATGATTAAATTTCTTTAAAAATAAAGTTTTCCATATCAACTCCATTACATTAAGGAATTATGATTAAGTATCCTATAATTATACAACATAATGTGTACTAAAATGACTGTGTCCAGGCCCTGAAGCTCCTGGAGTTTTGGTCCAATTCCATGCCATTGCTCATAAAGGGCTCATGCTTGTCAAAAGGAATGGAAGTTTTGCCCACTTTTTGCAGTTTTGGTCATTTTTTTAATGTTTTTTTAATACTCTTATTTTTCCTCTTCACATCATAGTAAGTAAAAACATCAGAATACAAATTTCATCTTTATTTCTGGCGATGTTCTCTTTTAAAATCAGGTTGCTGTCCTTCATTTTGCAAATTAACCAAACCTGATACGAAATTAACCAATATTCTTTACAAATGGCTGTACAAAAACTTAGAAAGTTGAAAACTAGAAAACCACTCCCCACCCACCCCGTTCATGCAAAGTATCGAAAGTGTTTACGGTCGTTTTCTTTGTTCATAAATCGTTGTTCATGAAATTTTTTGTACACCAAAAGAAATAATAAAGAAATATTTGATAGCAACGTTCATTGGGTCAATAAAATTTGGTGAAATTCGCGTAAGTTTGACGCTTGGGCGCGCTCGATTGGATTTTGCGTACGCTCGTGCTAAATATTGCGTCATCGGTACTTCCCGCATTTTTTTCGTATGTATGAAGAGGGCCGAAAGGATACGCTCACATTTGTTTCAATATCTTAATTTGTGACCACACCCTATGACTGACGGCTCGCACGGTAGCAAAATCCAATAGGAGCGCGCCCAAGCGTCAATCAAGTAAGCAACCAGTCCTGTTAATTCATAACCCGTGATCAATAGATACCGACAGTTGACAGGAAGTAAACAGAGAGAGAGAGAGAGAGAGACTGTGTGAGAGAGAGAGAGAGAGAGAGAGAGAGAGAGAGAGAGAGAGAGAGAGAGAGAGAGAGAGAGAGAGAGAGAGAGAGAGACAGAGACAGACAGACAGAGACAGAGAGACAGGGAGACAGGGAGGGACGGAGGGAGGGAGAACTGGTTTGAATGGTTCTATAATTACCAGAGCCTTTACTTCCACAAGGAATATATCCAACACGAGAAATCGTAGAAATGTATTGTGTTAATAATTGTGCATCAGTGTCTAGTAAAGTGAGGATAACTGACTTTTGAAGACAAGTCATGTCATGGACAACGAAAATATGTTGTCATGGGTAGCGTTTTACTAACATTTCGTAAGTTTTGAGTAAGCTTTTGCGTAACTTTAAGTAAACACTTACGTAAATCGTAAGTGCGTTTTACAAAACTTGCGTAAACTTTTTCTTACACGTACGTTGAAAAAGTTCGTAAGTCTTAAGTAGAGTAGTATTCTTTACTGTCAATCAATACAATAACCGCTAAAAACAGCAAAACTGTTGGTAAATTGTTTCGCATTTTTTTTAATATATGTAAATAACTTCCATCATTATGCATATTTGTTCATTTTCAAATGTTAATTTCATGTAAGTCAAGCCTTCGTAAAGTATTATGTTAAAACTCTATATTGTTAGAATTTGAAATAGATGCAAAATTTTTTACAATAAATACAAATCAATCCCTTTTGCAGCTCAAAGCTCTCAACTTAGATTGTTTCGATATTTAATTGCAAAATACACGTTTATTAAAATATTTCTATTAATATCCACCGACGTGTTTCCCATTTCTAGAAGTTGTTATCTAATGACAGAAAAACTGTTCTAATAACTGCCCCCGTACATTTGTATAGGATTTCGCTGAAACATTGAAAAAAGACAATATTTCATATGAAATGGAAACACCAAAACATAGTCAACATGTTTTGAAATTTTTAGTCATTTTCTAAATCCAGTGAATGTAATTTTCATGAGCCAATTTTCTTCCCGCTGAACTTATATTGAATTGATAGAAAAATATGGATCTCTGAAAATTTGAGGCATCAAAATGGTTCTCCTGCACAAACTAAAAATTGATATTATTAATCTAGAACGGGTATTATAATGCAATACATGTTGTACGTGTTTAGGCCTGTACGGTGGGGAAAAAACTTTCATTTATAATAATGGTTGAATATATTAAATGTTTTAAAGATATGAAAAAGTGTGAAAATGTGTGCAACAAAATTACATGAAGTAAGCTTTTCACTGTTTTTGTAAACAGATAAATATATGCTCAATGATTTAAGATATATCAATCCTTTTTACTTTTTTTTTTTTTTTTCATGCGAATTTAGTCCATAAGTAGGCTAATTTGACGATGTTTTACAGAAGTACTTCTGTATTTGTAATTTTTTTGAAAAAAAAACTCACTGTAGGAATACCACTCTCAAATTTAATCTCTTTTGAAGTATTTCCCTGAAAAAAATCTTACATTTTGCGTTCTTCCTAACAATATGTTCGGGATGTTCATGTAATTTTTAGGCTGCCAAATGTGTGCGTAAGTATACGTTAAAAGTTATGAAATTCGCAGGTGCGCAATTTTTTATTAAAACGCACAGGACTTTACGGAATTTTTGGCGTAAGTACGTTAATAAAAGGTTTCCTTGGTCATTACTTGTCTTCAAAAGTCAATTCTCCACGTTTCGTTCTGGTTCAACCATCTTACAAAAATCTAATATTACAGAAAACTGTTTCAAAAACCTTCGCAAATTTAATAACATATATTTTGACAGATATTTCAATAAAAACCTAAGTATTGGATTTTGGGTTATAGAAAATTGGTAGAACAACGTATACTGCGAGGTAACGCATTTCAAAGTTGATATTACATTGGCAAAATCAAAATCAATATCATTTTCTTAGACAATTTTTGTTTTGATGTAGTTGTTTTTATTCCTGCTTTTTTATGACGATTGTTTACTACATGCTTGTTCTTCTCCGTTGAAATAGTTAAAGGCCGGGGAAGAAGTGACCCAGGTAGAAAAAATGGCCACTCTTGTGCTACAATGTAAACTTACAACATCAGAGGTTTAATAAAATTTTTGTAAAAAATGTAATGAACAGAATACTGTAAAGTTTGGCATAAAGTATCTTCATTGAAGATCCCTTCTTTTCTGAAAATTTAACTTTTAGATAAGTCTAAAAATGTACTTTCTAGAAAAAAAGCAAAATGTTGTCTGCTAAAAATTTGAATTTACCACCAAAATGATTGGCAGTTACACCACTCACAGCTGGCTGTTTTATGAATCACTGCTTGAATTTATCTATCTGACATTTGGCGGGGAATTATCGTTTTGCTGGTTGTAATGTTAGTCGGCATAATAAAATATGAGTGATACATATACACTTAAACTTCAGGGTCGTAGCCAGCCCTAGAAAAACACCGAGGCAGAACCAAATACCTAGGGGTCCGGGCGCATGCCCCCCCGGAAAATTTCTATATATGCTAGGTGCGATTTCCTGCATTTGTGCGTGTTTTGGGTGCAATTAACTACGTTAAAGATATACCAAGAATGCTAGTAAAGTATGAATTTCTTTAGATTTTCTATTTCGGCGTTCCGCTAAAACGAAAAACAAGATTGCATTTGAGAAAAATGCTATGCCACCCCAATAATACAACACTAAATGGTAGTGTAGGAACAGATTTTTTTGTTTCTATACAATTGAAGATTGTCATAATGCATATCTAATTCTTATTATCAGATTAGTGGTTAAATCTATTGTTAACTCAACAAGAGGGCCATGATGGCCCTGAAATCGCTCACCTGTATATAGGCCCCCGGGGCGGGGCTAATTTTAACCCAGGGGCTTTTATTTGAACAAACTTGGTAGATCCCCATTTGAAGATGTTTCATGATATCTAAGCTCTAGCTCTTAGAAAATCTTTAAGTTTTACAAAACACATATAGTGAAAAACAATGACCCACACCCTCTGTGCGGGTCAATTTTGTCCCCAGGGATTTTATTTGAACAAACTTGGTAAACACTCACTAGAAGATAATTCATGCTTAATATCTAAACTCTATCTCTTTGGGCTTTTAACAGAACGTTTTTTCAGTTTTTACTATATACATAGAGGGAAAATCAATGATCCCGGGCCAGGCCAATTTTTTAACCCCAGGGCCCTTAATTTAACAAAAATGGTAGACACCCATTAGAAGATGTTTCATGCTAATATCTTAGCTTCTAGCTTTTAAGATTTTTTAAAAGAAGATTTTTATGTTTTAACTATATACATAAAAGGAAAAACAATGACCCCCAGGGACGGGGCCAATTTTGACCCCAGGGCTTTTATTTGAACAAACTTGTTAGACACCCACTAGAAGAGGTTTAATGCTTAATAGCTAAGCTCTAGCTCTTTGGGTTTTTTAAAAGAAATTTTTTTAAGTTTTTACTATATGCATATAGGGTAAATCAATGACCCCTGGGGCGGGGCCAATTTGACCCCAGGGCTTTTATTTGAACAAACTTGGTAGACACCCATTAGAGGATGTTTCATGCTAAATATCTTAGCTCTAGCTCTTTGGGTTCTTTAAAAGAAGATTTTTTAAGGTTTTACTATATGCATATAGGGAAAATCAATGACCCCTGGGGCGGGGGCCAATTTTGACCCCAGGGCTTTTATTTGAACAAACTTGATAGACACTGACTAGAAGATGTTTCATGCCAAATATTTAAGCTCTACCTCTTTGGGTTTTTTTAAAAGAAGATTTTTTTAAGGTTTTACTATATGCATATAGGGTAAATCAATGACCCCCTGGGGTGGGGCCAAATTTGACCCAGAGCTTTTATTTGAACAAACTTGGTAGACACCCATTTGAGGATGTTTCATGCTAAATATCTTAGCTCTAGCTCTTTGGGTTCTTTAAAAGAAGATTTTTTAAAGGTTTTACTATATGCATATAGGAAAAGTCAATGACCCCCTGGGGCGGGGCCAATTTTGACCCCAGGGCTTTTATTTGAACAAACTTGTTAGACCACCACTAGAAGAGGTTTCATGCTTAATAGCTAAGCTCTAGCTCCTTGGGTTTTTTTAAAAAGATTTTTTAAGTTTTTACTATATGCATATAGGGTTAATCAATGACCCCCTGGGGCGGGGCCAATTTTGACCCAGGGCTTTTATTTGAACAAACTTGGTAGACACCCATTAGAGGATGTTTCATGCTAAATATCTTAGCTCTAGCTCTTTGGGTTCTTTAAAAGAAGATTTTTTAATGTTTTACTATATGCATATAGGGAAAATCAATGACCCCCTGGGGCGGGGCCAATTTTGACCCCAGGGCTTTTATTTTGAACAAACTTGTTAGACACTGACTAGAAGATGTTTCATGCCAAATATCTAAGCTCTACCTCTTTGGGTTTTTTAAAAGAAGATTTTTTAAGGTTTTACTATATGCCTATAGGGTAAATCAATGACCCCCTGGGGCGAGGCCAATTTTGACCCCAGGGCTTTTATTTGAACAAACTTGGTAGACACTGACTAGAAGATGTTTCATGCCAAATATATAAGCTCTAGCTCTTTGGGTATTTAAAAGAAGATTTTTTAAGGTTTTACTACATGCATATAGGGAAAAACAATGACCCCCTGGGGCGGGGCCAATTTTGACCCCTGGGCTTTTATTTGAAAAACTTGGTAGACACCATTAGAGGATGTTTCATGCTAAATATCTTAGCTCTAGCTCTTTGAGTTCTTTAAAAGAAGATTTTTTAAGGTTTTACTATATGCATATAGGGAAAATCAATGACCCCCTGGGGCGGGCCAATTTTGACCCAGGGCTTTTATTTGAACAAACTTGGTAGACACTGACTAGATGATGTTTCATGCCAAATATCTAAGCTCTAGCTCTTTTGGGTTTTTTAAAAGAAAATATTTTAAGTTTTTTCTTTCGGTTGCCATGGCAACCAGAGTTCTGCATGGAATTAAATTCTTTGAACAATTTTTAAAGGTGACCACCAAAGGAACATTCTTGTGAAGTTTGGATGAAATTGGCCTAGTGGTTTATGAGGAGATGTCATTTAAAGTAAAAGTTTACGGACGACGGACGGACGCCGGATGAAAAGCGATCACAAAAGCTCACCCTGTCACTTTGTGACAGGTGAGCTAATAAAGATCAGAGTAGGAATATATCAATGCACTTGAGTCAAGTGAATTTGGTGGTGAAGGTCATATTTCACACAGCCTAAAATTTCATGACTGCATCAAAGGACAACATGTAATACACTTTGTCAAAATCTAGGTCAGCTGATATCAAAGTTCACTTTTAATTTTGACACTAGAGGCAAAATTTGAACAACTTTGGTAGAGTACCTATATATGATATCATTTAACAAATATTAAAAGCTCTAAGCCTTGTACCTTCAGACAATAAGATTTTTTGATTTTTTACTATATGTATATACTGAAAATCAATGACCCCGGGCAGGGGCAATTTTGACCCAGGGCTATTATTTGAACATTCTTGCTAGAGGTTCACTTCACAATGTTTCATGCAAAGTATCTAACCTCTAGCATTTGTCAATTGCTAGAAGAAATTTTTTTAAAGTTTTTACTATAAGTTTTTACTATGTAATTATGAGGAAAATCAATGACGCCCGGGGCCGGGCCGATTTTGACCCCAGGGCTATAATTTGAACAATCTGGGTAGAGGTCTATCTGACAATGCCTTATGCAAAATATCTAAGCTCTAGGCCTTTTGGGTCTTTACAAGAAGGTATTTTAAATTTTTACTATATGTACATATAGTGAAAATCCATGACCCCCGGGGCAGGGCTGATTTTGACCCCAGGGCTATAATTTGAACAATATTGGTAGAGGTCTACCAGACAATGCCTTATGCAAAATATCTAAGCTCTAGGCCTATGGGTCTTTACAAAAAGGTATTTTAAGTTTTTACTATATGTACATATAGTGAAAATCAATGACCCCCGGGGCGGGGCCGATTTTGACCCCAGGGCTATAATTTGAACAATCTTGGTAGAGGTCTACCAGACAATGCCTTATGCAAAATATCTAAGCTCTAGGCCTTTTTGGGTCTTTACAAGAAGATTTTTTAAATTTATTCTTATAATTCCTTTTGGTTGCCATGGCAACCAGATTTCTGCATGGAATTAAATTCTTTGAACAACTTTGGAAGCCCTTCACCCAAGGATCAATCCTGCCAAGTTTGGTTGAAATTGGACCAGTGGTTTTTCACAAGAAGATTTTTTAAGTTCACTATATAATCTATATAAACACACACACACAAACAAACAAAACGAACAACACACACACACACACACACACAGGTGAATCGCTATATGCCACCGCATCGCAGATGCTGCGGTGGCATAAAAAAGCTATAAAATGAGACAAAACTAGAAATGTGTCCATAGGACACTGATGCCCCCACACACCACTGTTCTGTCAATCTTATGACTCTAGGTCAAATATTTTTTGGACTACATGTGCCACAAGTTGAAACTAAAAATCAACAAAGAGCCATAATTCTGTTAAATTTGTTCGCAGCAAAATTCCTTCCTTTACTACCATCTATACATTAAGGTTGTTAATCCCTGGAAGTTTAAGCAAAATCTGCCATCCGGTTTAAGAGGAGTTGCGTTCACAAAATTTCTACATAGTAATTAATGAAAAAATCAACAAAGGGCCATAATTCTGTTAAATTTGGTTGCAGTAAAAATTCCTTCCTTTACTGCCATCAACACATTAAGGTTGTTAATCCCTGGAAGTTTAAGCAAAATCTGCCATCCGGTTTAAGAGGAGTTGCATTCACAAAATTTCTACATAGTACATAGTGAAAAAATCAACAAAGGGCCATAATTCTTTTAAATTTGGTCGCAGCAAAAATTCCTTCCTTTACTACCATCTACACATTAAGGTTGTTCATCCCTGTAAGTTAGAGCAAAATCTGCCATCCAGTTTAAGAGGAGTTGCGTTCACAAAATTTCTACATAGTATATAGTGAAAAAATCAACAAAGGGCCATAATTCTGTTAAATTTGGTCGCAGCAAAAAATTCCTTCCTTTACTACCATCTACACATTAAGGTTGTTCTCCCTGTAAGGTTAAGCAAAATCTGCCATCCGGTTTAAGAGGAGTTGTGTTCATAAAATTTCTACATAGTAGCTAGTGAAAAAAATCAACAAAGGGCCATAATTCTGTTAAATTTGGTCGCAGCAAAAATTCCTTCCTTTAACTGCCATCTACACATTAAGGTTGTTCATCCCTGTAAGTTTAAGCAAAATCTGACATCCGGTTTAAGAGGAGTTGCGTTCACAAGATTTCGGGACGTACGGACGGACGGACTGACGGACGGACAAGTGCAACGCTATATGCTCCCACATTGTGGGGGCATAAAAAATCGATCCGTGTGGGGTTCGAACCACCAACCAATTGCAGCATTGTAACTCTGTAGTCAAACTTTATGCCACCGAGCGCAACCACTGTGCTAAGTTAAAAATCAATACAAAAATCAGCGCTGTAGTCAGGCGTGACGCTTCAAAGACATTTTGTTTATATCTTAAATATTTTGGGCATATGAAAAGATTATGATTTCAATTAAAAAAATAACACAACATTTATCCATTTTATACTCAATATACTCACCATCATGTTGAGATCTGATTACAGCTGTTAGTTGCCTATAAATTTGGCGCTGGTGTATTGTTTATATTCTGACGGACCGGTGATAGAATAAAAATATCGATTTCGTATATTGTTACATAATGGGGTATTTGGTACTTACCGTACTTGGTACTTATGTTGTACTTCAAAAGACCTACTACAAACATTCGCGCTCTCGTTTTGCCTCGGAGTTCTGTTCAGATATTCAAAGTAAAAAAAAAATGGATATAACTGGGAGAATTTGAAGTTATTTGCGAAAATGATATATGCCCAAAAAACACAGAGGCAGCTGCCTCGGAGTGCCTCAACGTAGCTACGGCACTGACTATGATTAAAGTAACAGTAATTGTTTGTTTTTATTTAAACAAATGTATAAATTACATAATATTATGATGAATTTACATGTAAAAAATATCTTCTAGACTGCATTATAAAGCTTAAACCATCTGATCTGAGTTTAACAAATAGTTGCATTATTAGTAAATTTTGGAGTAAAGATATGAAGTGTACTCCTTCCAGGTAAATTTTAATATCTGTCTGATATAACTTTCCTGGTAATAGAATCTATAACAAAATGCACATACAAATTTCACTTACGGTATTCATAAAACTGTTACATAGTGTACCAGCAGACGACTGAATTAATGTTTACATGATCTCAGGTTACAGTGATCTGCTCACTCTCTGGTATGCGGCCTTTAAATATCTTTTTCTTCCCATGAACAAAAACGTCAACGGGGAGTATCAACGCTTTTAAATTGTGATAGCGATAAGAACATGTGTTTTTATTGTTTTTTAATTCGGTGATACATGCCGTTGGTTTAAACAAACCTGACCTAAGAAACAAAAACCAGCTTTGTTTTATGTTAGCAATTATAAATGTTGTCATATGACATTTACCCTAGCTGATAAAAGCACCGACCTTTAATAGATGAGTTTCGGGCTTAATGTTGGGGCGTATCAGATGCAAAATTTAGGGGATACTTACATCTGCTCAATGCAATTTATATTTAAGTGATGTGTACTTTTAAAATGGAAGACGTCTTAAAAGTGATAAAACATGAAATCGTTTCAAAGTCAAAAGTACTTTATTCATATATCAGGTCTTTACAAAATTACAACATGACAAATCTATACATTGGGTAGTACTGGTAAAGAGGCACAAAGTCATTTCCGGTATATTTGATTCTTGCGTTAATATTTCATCACTTTATAATTTAACAGTTTTGTTCAAATACAGTGACATATGCATCAATTTATTACATACATACACATACACGAACATGATAACTGAATTGGTCTTGGAGTGTTGTTGCGTAACGTGCAATGAAATTAAGCCGCATGCATAATCATATAATCAATATGTGCATATATCACCCTTCGTAGTGTGTCAGACTCTATGAATTCTTTAATAGGATTTACTTTCTATGTAGGAAATGAAAGTTAACCTCAAATTAACAATGATCTTGTTTATCGATATCAATTATGTAACCAAATATTTTCATAATTTGGTATTTCTCTTATATGTTGTCACAAACTGGTTATTTATATAACTGTTGTGTGATTGTTTGTGCTTCGCGTATGACTGCCTGTGTATCCTTCAGCTTCCTTGATATCCTTAATGAATAATGTTGGGTGTCTTTCGCTAAAACTTAAGCTTCAGACGTTGACCATCTATTAACTTTATACTCGTGTATTTGCAATGTAATGAAATACTAATGCATAATGATTTAAAGGTCCAAAACAGGCGATAATGAAGGTTAACAAAATAGAAATCTGACAGCATAATTATATTAACATGCAAATATAATGACAGTTTGTGTCTTAAAAAAGTTAATCTGTAAAACAAATTATATGACTATTGAAGAAATATAGTAATTTCTTAAAAAGACCTGGCTGGTCATTTTGTCAAATCCGAGTTACAAATCAGTATCTTCATAAATACCTCATGTGTTTTGTATTATGTGTTGCAAATCCTGATTTATTCATGGAAAGTGTCTTAATTTCATTCTAACTTTGTCATGTTTTTTCAAAATAAAGTTTTCAAGGATTCTGGTCTTGTATTGTATCTTTAATGTGATCGTGTTACATATCCCATTTATATTTTTTGTTTTTATTGCAACCAAAACAATACGGTAATCATTGGTCTTCCAATACGTTCATTAATGCATACACGTATAACCTATTTAATTATGGTATAGAGCCGCCCCTTGAAAGAATGAACAAAAGTATACAAGTCACGTGATTCGTGTTAGCGCGAAAAATAGATGCTTAAATTTGACGAAACGTCGAGAGTGAAAAAATATTAGCTCATGGAAAATGGATGCAATATCACTGTCAATATTGTCACTTCCTATCATTTTTTGTGTTTTTTAGATAAGTGTGTTTCAAAAGAGTGGGTGTTTAAATCCATCGTTGAAGGAAAGCATGCGACCACCGAGGAAAATACAGCCGATGTAGACATTGTGTATGACAGTGATGAATCCTCGTGTGTGACCATAAAAGATTCACTGACAAAAATACAAGTTGCTTCTTCAGGGTCTTCTGGCGGAAAGCGTTCGCAGAAACGCTGTGTGTTTACTGTGAAAAACTTGATTTGAAGTTGGCAAGGCATCTGGAACAAGATCATAGTAGTGAAGTTGAAGTTGCCAAAGTTTTAAATATGAAGAAAGGATCAAATGAAAGGAAACGGGCCTGGGCAGTAATAGCGGCTAAAGGCAACAATTTATATAATACAAAAATTAAAAATAAAGGATTTGGGACTTTAATACCAAAATACCGTCAGAGAAAAGAGCAAGACGTTAGAAAATACCTCCCATGTGAGTTTTGCAGAATGTTAATAGTATCGTCAGACCTTTGGAAACACCACAAAAGTTGCGTCGGAAATGAAAACATGGTTAAAAGCGATGCCCCTGTTAGAAATTCAAAATTGTTAGAGGCATGTTGTTCCACTGACAACTCGGGTCTTGGCGAAATATTTCGAAAGAAAGTTGTCGCAAACATGAGAGATGACATAATAGGCCAGTGGGCAAAAGCTGACAGATTGATAATGAAGTTTGGAGAAAGGCGGTTCGAAAAAACGGGAAATTCCGAAACCTCACATGCACATATATCTTGCCGCATGCGTGAGCTGGCGAGATTAGCAGTAGCTATGAAGAAGAAAATACCTACTGTAGACAATCTAGAAAAATGCATCCAGCCTGTCATGTGGACTTCACTTTTGGAAACAATTAAAGAGGTTGCCGGATTCGACCCCGATACATGCTCCTTCCAGTCCCCATCATATGTAGAAAAGGTTGGAAATAGTTTAAAAAAAGTGGCTAAAATGCTCAGGACACAGGCTTCAGAGGCGGAAGACACTGTGCAAGAAGAAAGAATGACACGATTTCTAAAATGCTACGATGACGAATACTATGAAAGAATGGTTTTCATGGCCAAAGAGTCCTTGGCCATTGAAAGGTTTAATAAACCTAAGCTTCTACCACTCGTAGAAGATGTTGTGAAACTCTCAACTTATTTGCGTGAGGAAGCGGAAAAATTAAAGCCAGTGTGCAAGATGATGTCAAAGAAATGTATTCGGCCCTTTGCAAGTTATCATTAGCCGAAGTTATACTATTTAATAGGAAGAGGTCTGGGGAAGCAGAACGGTTAAAAAAAGAAGACTTTCTAAAGGGCTGTGTTAATGAAAATGTAGACAAAGACGTTTCAAAAACATTAAGCAAATTTGAAAGACAGTTATGTAGATCTCACTTCAGAGTTGAAACGCGGGGTAAGAGCCTTAAACGAGGGAGGAGAGTTTCCATACTTTTCACGAAAAATATGAAGGAAAACCTTGATATCCTTTTGAAGCTTCAGTCTAGGTTACATATAGAAAGTGATTATGTGTTTATAAGACCGGGCGGAAGGAAACCTTTTAGGGGGAATGACGTTCTGAAAGAGGCGGCCGAAACTGCAAATGTTACGCATGCTTCTAGAATAACATCAACTAGTTTAAGGAAACAGTTGGCAACAATGTCGCAGGTTCTGAATCTAACAGAGAGCAACCAGGACCTACTAGCAACGTTTATGGGACACGATATTAGAATTCACAGGGAATATTATAGGCTTCCAGAAGGAACGCTAGAAGTGGCGAAAGTATGCAAGATCCTGCACCTTTTAAATACCGGCAAGATAACTGAGACTGAAGCTGCAAAAATTCACGATAATACCCAGTCTTTTATCGGTATTTTTTTCTTTTTTGTATGTGTTTTGGAAAATTCTCAGATATAATTAATATTTCTTAAAATGAGATAGTGTCCGTCAAAGCATTAAAATCACAATTTTAATATTCATTTGAGTAATGACCGTATTGTTTGATCATTCAAAATGAAACGGTCTCTTAATTAACTATCTAATATCTTAAAACATTGATATCTGGTTTTGATGTGATTGTCTTTTTTGAATTATTATCAGTAAGTATGTTTCAGATAAAGAAACGACAGTGACTGACGAAGAAAATTCAAGTGATGAAGATGATGAGCAGTCAGATGGCCAATGCGATGGTGCAGAGCCTAGTAGACTAAGTGTTGTTTCTCCACCGAGATCAGAACCTACTGTCAAACCTCGATATGGTAATTATTTAGATAATTCAGAAACAGATAAGTGAATAAATATTAGAAGTTCATGTTGTTAAAAAATGTTCTCCGTATTTTTTTCATTTTTTGTCATTTATTCCTCACAAATAAACAAGAAAGATAGCGTCATTAAGTATTTTATTTACCAGAAATAACAATTAAAATTATTTATACTTTGTCTACGGATGGCAATTTCATGAATATTGATATTCAAATGTTCGGTTCCTTTTTGCATTTGAATGTGTTAAAATTATTTTCAAAAATTACATTAGCCTATATTTATCTACTTTCTAAATCTATATGTTTAAGTATGCATATCTTAATAAAGTATAAATGGTTGGTTGGTTCCATAGTGTATCTATAAGCTATAAGCTTCCTACACAATCAAACTAAAATAAATTCTGTATAAACTAACGAAATACACATTTGCTTTATCTTAACAAAATTAAACATAAATTTGCAAATAACAATATTCCAGTCAAGTAAGGGTTTTTTAAACGTCCGCAAATAATTAAAGCTGAAGTTCTGCGAGTGGTAATTCATTAAGATGTGTGCTTTGGAAGAGCAAATTTTGGATTAACGTATGTAAGAAATAAACACAAGGCACCGCCATCTCGTTATTTTTCTCGCTATATATATATATTACATATATATATATATATTACATATAGTTTCTTTTAACATATTTCAGGGCTACAGAACACAGGAGATTTTGACTCCGATGATGATGTGGGTGATCCTGACTGGGTTAACAATAAAAGACAATATGGTAATTGCTTGCAATTTTTCCTTATTTATTCCTACGTGTTGTTAGTATCAGTTATACTCGGAAATATAAAGTTTAAGGCAAAAATTAAATACGAATTGGCAGGGGTTATTGACCAGGTATAAAGTTCTGCTTCGAACGAGAAGTAGCTGAATTGCTCATTTCATTTGTTAGAAATGGAATGTGAAAACTTGCCATTTAGTTTATAAAAATCGTAGCATATGACGCACGCTTCTGTTTATAAGCTTTATAACCATACACATGTTTTTCTCTAATTGAAAAATACACTAATTTCGACCAGTAAATTTCTCAGCATAACGCTCGATTCACAGGAAAACAATTGCAAATTATTAGAAAATCAGTATAGCGTTTTAATCATCTGCAATGTTTTTTTTTATAAATTTTTATTGCAGACAGTGATGAATCCGATGATGACCTAAAAACAAGAAAGAAACAAAAGAAAAACTGTGGTAAAAAGCTAAATTATATATGTTGACAGCATTTAAATTTAAGCTTCTATCATGAAATTGTAATTGTTCAAAGATATCTTGATTTTAAACACAATCTCTTATGTTACATACCAAATTTGGTCGACTTTTGATTTAACGTTCAAATTTTAACGGAATACAATTGTCATATAAAGTGCTTTCCGGTTATAATGGGGTAATTTTTCTGGGAGCTGTTTCTTGCTTGTAACTCTGAGATCTTCAGTTGTTATTTCATCAAAAAAAAATTCTACATGTATGTATCAAAATATGAGGTACATGATGATTGTATAAATGTTGTCTTCTCTCTGTTTTTGTTTTGTAAATGTTTAAATTTCTTTTTTTTTTCAGGCAAAAAAAGTGGACACCAGAAGAAGACAGAGTTGTGATGACCGCATTTCAAAAATATGTCTACCTTAACAAATTGCCAGGAAAGGCTGAATGTGATCGGTTGCTAAACGAAAATCCATGTTTGGGCAGAAGAAGTTGGCGTAACATTAAGGACTTCGTTAGGAATAAAACAACAAAATTGAATAATGATTTAAAGAAGAAACAGAAATAAATCTGAATTGGTTATACAATCCTGACGAGACGGAGTGCATGCATAATTGTAGATCCAAATGACGTATAAGTATTAGATGGTATTCATATTTTTATAGCTTGTGTAATGTACGCAACAAAATGTATAGATCATTACTATTACTATTCTAAATTATAAGTTTCACTCCTGTGATTAGAATAAGTATCATTAAACATGTTAAATGATATTTATCTAATACGTACTTTACTATGAAATGTTATTATACAAGCATGTTACTGCAGCTAATGTTTTCTTCAATTAAATAGAATTGTTTTAGACAACAAACGTATTTAAATCATATATCGTAAATATGCAGAATTAATAAGTACATGTTACAATGAAAAGTAAATAATCAGGATGTTGTTTTACATTTTTTAAGATTTAGATCATTCAAAGCGAGTACAAATGTTCCCCATGTACATCAACTTTAATTCATTCTAACGTCTATATGTATTCAAACCCTGTCAGAATAATTCTAGAGTTATTGATTTGGTAGTGTACATTTCAAAGCGAAATTTCACACAATTATTTGTTTGCTTTGAAGTATTTACTTGGAAGTTTAAAGGCAGTTATGTTTAAACTCGATTTTGACTTTTATTTTGTTTCGTAAAAGACATATCCTTAGCGTTTAACTTTACATTATTGTTTTGCCATGAATGCAAAGATCATAGTACTATAATATAATAATAACTAGCTTTCCACTGGAGATTTGTCAAGATCAATAATTCAAGATAAAACATTATATTTCCTTGGATTATTTACATACGTAACAGTAACTTTAAACCGTGTCATACAACGCAATAAGATCTTTTTATATAGTATACACATGTTTCAATAATTATAAATGTATATAATATGAATATACATTATGCACATTGTATGTTATTTTTCCGAGGGCGGTCGTATTGGCCCGAAGCCGTAGGCCGAGAATCAATACTAATTTCCCAGGACAAAATAACAAGACATACTATCAAATCATTTATCTAATGATAATTGAGTTTAATAGATAACTACGATCTATTATGACGAGCGGACTAACGTTTTCGTACTTGTAATAATGTTACTGCCAAGATTGCATTACTGTAAATTAATTCTATGGAGAAATTATGAGCTAGAGTTTCTTTGAATAAGAAAAATACAACAAAGGCCGTCATTTTAGCTCAGATCTATATCACTCTTCGGCACTACTCTTGCAGCCAATCAGATTCCTTAAAATATGGGCTTTATATCTATATCACTTGTCGGCCTCGGCAAATTACAGGGCTGATAAATAAATAGTTATTTAATAAAAAATTGTGTTGTGTTCTTCGTATTCTTTTTAATGTTTAAAGTATTTTTTCATGATGCAGTTGTTGAATTCTAGTAGTTTTCTTCTCTATTTCCAATAATGCTAAATGTGTTATCTTAGCATACTAGCTCCTCCGAGTCATGTTATACAAATCATGTTTTATGCATGGGTAAGTCCTCTCATATAGCCTTATGCAAATATAACATTAATTTACTTCGTTGTACTGCCTGTTAATGCTTTTAAAGCAACAGTCCATAGTTGTTTACAGAAACTGGTGATGAAAAAATTATTTATCATTTTAAGGCCGATTAAAGAATTGTTGCTGGAAAATGTATTTTTTTCTGATTAGAGCCACTGAATTACTGTGCCAGATGATATACGAAAATCACTGTAAATATCATATACGAAAACTTAATAAACAAATTATATAAAATTCATTTCTTAAAAGATCTCTTCTATTTTGAAGGTATTCTACTTTTTTTTCAGATGCACAAATATTAATGCTTATTTCATATTGTTTTAACTGTAGTTTGCTTTATGATAGAAAATAAACCCTTCCCTTTATACGCTATTTCTATTTTCATGTGCAGTAATTAAGCTATGTTTATTGTTCTGAAAATAATTATGTTTTTAATATTGAGAAATAATTCTGTAAAGATTTTCAAAATGAAGTTTTCGTATAGAAGTATGGACTGTCTTTTTTTAAAAATTCATGCTACATATTTTCTAGTTATATGCATTTTTAGTAACAAAATTTTAGATTGCATAATAATAATTAGCAATTTAAAAGCATTGTATTTAGGGATTTTTAATCATTATTTCATATATGTCATTGTTTGTCATTCACTAATTGAAGGCTTCTCTATATTTTAAAGCGTGTACTTATATATGTAATTTTCTTAATCATAAGAAAGTTGTCTATTCAAAAAATAAAGAATTTGATTTTAAACTGAAAACGCCTCATTTTATTACATAAATGTTATACAACAAAATCCTATGTACTACCATTTCGTTAAAACCTTGTTCGAAGAAAATAAAACTAAAATGCAAATAGGTGTATCATTGTCTTCATTTGGATAGTTATTAGCCCAAATGAGGGTGTGTGCGAGTTGTCTTCACTTGGCACGTCTGTGTATCGGTTGTCTCCATTTGATGGCATAACGACCGGTTTGAAGCCAATAGGTTTAGCAGTTTATTAAACAACAAACTATGAACTTGTGCTTTTTATATGCAATATAAAATGATTTGGGTAACGTATCATGTCTGGAAATACATGTATCGAATTGACGGTGTCTCGCCCGACGTCCTCATTTGAAGGTGTATGTACGTACGCGCGCGTGTGTGTGTGTGTCACATACTTTTTTACTAAACCCATTGACATATTTCTTTACCACTTAGAATATATCTATTTACTTTAATGACAACAACTCAGTATATATTGAACCTTTTTTCAAAGACACCTCTGATTTTTCTATCAGGCTTGCTGTCATATGGTATGCTCTTGTTTCGTTCGGCTCGTTCATCACATTATATGCTGAACTGAACGGTCAATCAATCACATTTTCATGACATTTGTATTCCAGAGTGTCAAAGGTTATAAGTTTACAGAACAATGATTTATTTTTAATGTGCATGTGAGATAATCATTTGTGGATTTCTTTTTATGCCACCGCAATCTGCGATGCGGTGGCATATAGCAATTCACCTGTGTGTTTGTATACTTCACTTACCGAGGTAAATTATATGTTTACACACCCACGTACCGAGGAACAAAAAAACACTGAGGTACTTTTCCCATTACCTCGGTATGTGTACCTCGTAAAATGCGCGCATTTACTACGACACACCTATTGGCGAAATTTTGTGAAAACCTCGGTTTATCGTTATCGTGCTTATGTGTGTGTCAGTGTGTGTGGCCACACACCATGGTACCAAATCAGTTAAATCGTAAACTAATTTTTAGACATGCGCAGTTCAACCATTCATGCACCGGAAGTAGGCATTTCAAGATGGCGGAGTAACACGAGATAATGCGAGGCAATGCCTAACCCAACATCAGCTGTTGGCTAAATTCAATTTAAAAACTACGTTTTTTGGGAAAGGTGTAGAGCCTACTCAGGTTTACAAAGAATAACATTTCACACTAATACAGTAGAATCAAAGTCCGGTCGGACGACTGGCTTTCGAATTTACTTCTTCAATTTCGAGGAATTGTTCAAAGTTGCTGAATTTGCACACGAGAGTGACATGGCCGCCATTATAGTTAATATGCCATATTGTTAAGAAGTACAGACATTTAGACAAGGTAATTCTTTTTTAAACATTTTGGAAAGTATTCTCATAATTTCATTAAAGAATTTACCCCGACCCGGGTGAAAGCAGTTTTCTGGTTTGAAAGTGACGAGTGTTTTTCATAAATAAGGTAGATAGGTTTGCGCAGAGAGATATAGATAACATTGGATCTTCATCTTTGGTGTGAGGACCCTCCGTGGCCAGGTGGTCAAGGTTGCTGACTTGCCCCTCATAGATACGGGTTTGAATCTCACTTTTGGCGTAAAATTCTTTATAGAGGTAGCCCTCCAGCTCGGGCTTATGGAAAATCGGTGGTACTATTGTGGTGCCTGCTCGTAATGAAACAATGCAGGGGAGGCATATTGGGTCTTCCTCAGAAAGAAAAAAAAATAGACATAGATTCTAGTTAAATTAGGAGGGAAAGTGGGAATCATTACATCCATTAATGAGAAGAAATAGTTAATTCCAGTAACTTTTACATTTTTTATATCTTTACATACAACAATTACAAATATGATAATTATAAGTCTTTGGTTACATAGCAAGAGCAAAGAAAAAATAATAATAAGGACATAAAAGGTTGTTTAAACTAGATTCTAATTAATGACATAAATGTGTAATAGTTGTACTGGTCACAATGTAATAAACAGGTACATTGAAAAAACCCGCTCAGACCATCAGTTTTCCAATTTCATGACTATGTAAGCCAGTTCCTATTCATGAAGTTTTTGGCATTTACATTAAAATTTAAACAAGCGTCATTACTCACGCGGTCATATTCTCATTTGAGCTGTCAGTTTAGAACATATTCCATAAACATGGTGTTGACTTGTCAGATACAATTATTATCCCTAGCTTTCTTGGTGATTTTAGTGGTTAAAAGATCATTAAATAACATTAGTCTAGTGATTTAGTTTTGGGCCTAGGTACGTGCTACAAGTCTCAGAACTTTGTAAATTTTATTAAGAAAGTATAAGAAATTTATTTACTACCGTTTAACCGCCCTCTCCCCAACAGCCTCAGAACTAGTTCGATTAAATATGGAACAATATGGAACTTATCATATATTTAAATTCTAATCAAACTAACCATCTAACATCATGGAAATGTCTGAAAATTATGGGTCGGACTTGATTGGGCAACTCTTTTTGGCTTGCAGCCACGACTGCAAGCCATTTCATATGGAAAACTTGTTCCGGTTAGGTGGTTTCCTGCTTACATCTGTTGGTGCATGATTGAACGGGAAACCAGCTCCAATCGTGCCAATCGCAACTTTTCGGCCTTTTCCGTCACTCTTCGGATTAATTATAATAGCCGATGTAGTTCCGAGTGCAATCGTGACAATTCGGGCGATTCCGTCATACTGCGGAATCAGACGAAGTAATATTACGGAAATCTAAGCTATTTTAGTTACTTCGGTAATCCCATATTGTTTATATAAATAGGATTTCTATTTTTACTTGATTTATCGGTTTAAACCGAAATAAATTTTAAACGAAATTGTTCCGTTTCAAATGTTTTTCAAGACGGAAAAGTTTGTTTCTTTTATAATTATTTTTTGTCTGTATTAGTTTTATACAATAGAGGATGGTGACTGTAGTTCAAAGGGTGGTCCTGCTTACCAAATCACGCATGACCGAGTTATATTTAGATCTACTGAACGCAAGGTAATCTAAAAATAGCCCATGCATATCATTAACCTTGCCACGTGCTGAATCGTCTATTTGTGATCGTGTAACATAGTTGATACATGGTACCACGTAAAAGTATTTTAGTGCATTTACTTGTCTATAAAGCAAAGGAATGATTTCGCTGCGAAAAAGGGGAAATGAAATGTGCACACTTGTTTTCCTTCAGTATCACGTTAGTATTTTTACGGTTGATCATTTTTTATTAGTTTTATACAATAGAGAATAGATTGACAAAAAATATTCGGTTTTCCAAAAAAAAAAAAAAAAAAAAAAAAAAAAACACCAACTAAATAAACCCTTTATGATATACAAATACCGTAATTCAAAAAAAAATGTGATAATAAATTGAAACCAAAAAAAAAAAACAATTTTAAAGGGTTGGGATGAAGGCACAACTGTGCAAGCCTTTCCTTTTAAAAGGAAACTTTATTACTCTTTCTACTCCAAACTCTCCACCGTATAGGCAGGGAACTTTGGAGTGTGACGTCACAAACCAACATGGCGGCTTCTTCAGAAAGACGAACCAATGAATTGTTTCAATGTGAAGACTGTCACATTTTTTTCTGTCTATGGAGGTCTTTCACAACCATCCATGTGTAGCTTCAGGTATATAATTTTATTCCTTAATTACCAAAATAAATTTAGAAGGTATTAGTTTCCTTTTAAGCCGCGAATTGATGCAACATTTCGACCGAGACTTTTCGATCCAAGACTTTTCGCCCTTAATAAAGTATAAAGTTTATTACCAGAAAAAGCAATACATATTATTTTCCTTTTTTGAAACCAACATCATCTAACATTAAACAAGATATGTTTGTAAAACATGTATGCCCCCTATCAGCAGCCAATTAGTCATGTGATAAGGTTATTATGCATGACTTCTGACCCAGTGATCAAACAATTAATAAGGGTTATCAAGTATCTACTGGTCATGACCTTAACCTTTGACCCCTTGACCCAAAACTCAATAGGGGTCATCTGCTGGTCACGACCAATCATCATACAAAGTTTGAAGTTCCTAGGCCTAAGCGTTTTTAGTTAATTGATCAGAAACCGTTTTTACCTACAAGGTCAATGTGACCTTGACCTTTGACCACTTGACCCAAAAATCAATAGGTCATCTGCTGGTCATGACCAATCACCATACCAAGTTTGAAGTTCCTAGGCCTAAGGGTTCTTTAGTTATTGATCAGAAACCGTTTTAACATACAAGGTCAATGTGACCTTGACCTTTGACCCCAAAATCAATAGGGGTCATCTGCTGCTCATGACCAATCACCATGCCAAGTTTGAAGTTCCTAGGCCGAAGCGTTCTTTAGTTATTGATCAGATACCGTTTTTACTTACAATGTCAATGTGACCTTGACCTTTGACCCCTTGATCCCAAAATCAATAGGGGTAATCTGCTGGTCCTGACAAATCACCATGCCAAGTTTGAAGTTCCTAGGCCTAAGCGTTCTTAAGTTATTCATCAGAAACCGTTTTTACTATCAAGGTCAATGTGACCTTGACCTTTGACCCCTTGGCTCAAAACTCAATAGGGGTCATCTGCTGGTCACGACCAATCATCATACAAAGTTTGAAGTTCCTAGGCCTAAGCGTTTTTAGTTAATTGATCGGAAACCGTTTTTACCTACAAGGTCAATGTGACCTTGACCTTTGACCCCTTGACCCCAAAATCAAAAGGTCATCTGCTGGTCATGACCAATCACCATACCAAGTTTGAAGTTCCTAGGCCTAAGGGTTCTTAAGTTATTGATTGGAAAGCATTTTTACCTACAAGGTCGATGTGACCTTGCCCTTTGACCCCTTAACCCCAATATCAATAGGGGTCATCTCCTGGTCATGACCAATCACCATACCAAGTTTGAAGTTTCTAGGCCTAAGGGTTCTTTAGTTATTGATCACAAACCGTTTTTACGTAAGAGGTCAATGTGACCTTGACCTTTGACCCCTTGACCCCAAAATCAATAGGGATCATCTACTGGTCATGACCAATCACCATATCAAGTTTGAAGTCCCTAGGCCTAAAGGTTCTTTTGTTATTGATCGGAAACCGTTTTTACCCAAGAGGTCAATGTGACCTTGACCTTTGACCCCTTAACCCCAAAATCAATAGGTCATCTGCTGGTCCTAACCAATCACCATACCAAGTTTGAAGTTCCTAGGCCAAAAACTTCTTTAGTTATTGATCGGAAACCGTTTTTGCTTACAAGGTCAATGTGACCTTGACCTTTGACCCCTTGACCCTAAAATCAATAGGGTTCATCTACTGATCATGACCAATCACCATACCATGTTTGAAGTTCCTAGGCCGAAGCGTTCTTTAGTTATTGATCGGAAACCTTTTTTCCTTACAAGGTCAATGTGACCTTGACCTTTGACCCCTTGACCCCAAAATCAATAGGGGTCATCTACTGATCATGACCAATCACCAAACCAAGTTTGAATTTCCTAGGCCTTAAAGGTTCTTAAGTTATTGATAGGAAACCGTTTTTCCTTACAAGGTCAATGTGACCTTGACCTTTGACCCATTGACCCCAAAATCAATAGGGGTCATCTACTGATCATGAGCAATCGCCATACCAAGTTTGAAGTTCCTAGGCCTTAAGGTTCTTTAGTTATTGATCGGAACCCGTTTTTGCTTACAAGGTCAATGTGACCTTGACCTTTGACCCCTTGACCCCAAAATCAATAGGGGTCATCTACTGGTCATGACCAATCACCATACCAAGTTTGAAGTTACTAGGCCTTAAGGTTCTTTAGTTATTGATCGGAAACCGTTTTTGCTTACAAGGTCAATGTGACCTTGACCTTTGACCCTTTGACCCCAAAATCAATAGGGGTCATCTACTGGTCATGACCAATCACCATACCAAGTTTGAAGTTCCTAGGCCTAAGGGTTCTTTAGTTATCACTCGGAAACCATTTGGTCTACGGACCGACGGACCGACAAGTGCAAAGCAATATACCCCCTTTTTCTTCGAAATGGGGGCATAATTAATTACTATTTATCATTTCAAGAACATTATTTGACACCTCGGTAATAATAAACCTAAATATATACTCCCAGCTTCCTAGTCCAAATAATTGTCCGTTTCGGTTATTGTGTCATTTTCGTGACAGGTCGCTGCCCTTCACGTACAAATAAGAATGGCAATTTTCTGTGTGGAAAATGCCCAATTAAAACCTGTTGGGAACTATTCCTGGTTGCAAGTATTAATTATTTGACCCTAATAGACAATAAGATGTACGTTTATATGCAATAGCAGGTATAAAAATGTAAAGTTTAACATTTCAAACATAAACTTTTAGCCATTTGTTTCATTTAAATCAACAAAATGCGGTGTCATTGTTAATTTTACCTCCTGTTATATATGCTTGTCTCTATTATTTTAGGTATTAAATCAGCGATCTGGATTAAAAATTTCAATATTTTCAGGATTTATGTTGAGATAATTAACATTTTTATTTCTTAAAGTGAGTTTTAATGTCTTTTTAATTTTTCATGTCCCCAGGGAAAGACATGGTCCAATGTTCCAAACTAATGCTCTTTGAAACACAACAAACAACTCTGGCAACATTCATTCGTGGAAGGTAGGTTGTTTTATTTTAAGAAATAAGTTACATTTCTTGTTTTTATCATGCAAGGAATGTGATACTTAACAGTTTTTTCTCAAAACATTAATTGTGGTCGGGGGGGGGGGGCAGCATGGGCTGGCAATCGCACGAATTTAGAACAATTTCTTATTACGTTAATGTTTGCAGCAACTCAAAATTGCATCTACTTGAACCTCCCCTTCGCAACTGTATTGACATGGATTGTTGGGCCAGTGTAAACGAACGGAACCACAGACAGACCACACGTAAATGTTGTTCACAGAATTGTAAAAGTAAATTCCGTAGATAACCTTTATAGGGGACCACAGGCCTGTATATCATTATGCGTATAATATATCGTGACGTTTGTAAACTTTAAAATATCACGCTTGCCATGTGTTGGTCGCACACTGCGATTTTGTCATTTCTTTTGAAACTTTCGCAGGAAAAGGATGTCAACAAACGCAAAATATATTTTGATCGTCTCGGAGGAGACAGACTTGAAGACGGTCATCCAGAAGGTTAAGGATGAAAAATGTTCATTTGAGGTGGATGGACACTCAGTGCTGTTTAAGGATATTGAGGATATGAAGCAAATTCAAAAATGGTGCGACGACCAGGGCATAAGAACCTCAGTACAGTAGAAGTGAGTTACGTTTTTATCTTCTTTAAAAATTTTATTTATTTTTTTATCAAGATTCTAGTTTGAGGACAAATTGATTTAAAAATTGCAAATGTCATTTGTTTGAAATACCTTAACTCAGAGTTAGTTAGCAAATGTCAGGACTCGTTTCTTTTTCGCATTTTATTCTGTAACCAAATTTTTCTAATAAAATTTTTAGACAAGCTGAATATCATTGGTACAAAATGAAAATAGTAGTTCATTTTTGGTACGAAAAATAAATTTTATATGTTATGTTCTAAAATACGGTTGCGTAACGAACTAAAGACGAAGTCATACGATCATAATTAGTGTACAAAACTATGATTTATTAACATTTTGCGGCTCTAAAAAGGTACCAAGCCTTTCAAAATTATCAACAGATCGCACACGGGTCTACTGTCATTACATGATACGACCGAGAAAATCATTGTCAAATAACAGAAAATACAAATTAAAATTGACTTAATTGTATTTAAAAAGACCAATTAAAGGTAGTACACCAAATTGCACTACTTCCTAACTGAAGAATATTTACTTCTATGGAAATGAGCCTAGATTACAGCTTCTACTGTGCGGTTTTGAGTTCAAACCGCTAAGGGAGGGACTTTTTTCTTTTAATTACTAAAATAAGAACGGTTGGTCGTTTGCTGAAAGAATTAAGAAATGTTGAAGGGGAGGAAAAAACGATCAGTGATTTCATCAAAGGAACAGAGTTCAAGAAAGTTGTAAGTGCAACTAAGTCTCTGGCTCTTTCATGTGATAGTCCTCAATTAGCGCTGACATTAGGACATTACATTAAGCAGATTGCATTTCTAAAAGTAAGCTGTGGCATTATGAAAGGATCGTCCGAATATCAACAAGAAGGAAAAGATTTCCAGTACCTTTACGAAGCCCATTGGAATAATCAGGTTTCCTGTGTGGCGAAAAGGCGCCAAAGACTGCGGCAAATAAATAAGCCGTCCGAAATACCATCAACGGCAGACCTAATCAAACTGACCACATGGATCCAACTAGAGATCCAAAATGAAATGAAGATAGTCTCACCCAGTTGGAATGAATGGAAATGGGCAGCACAACTAATCATGGCTAGATATACTGTTCAATAAACGAAGAGTTTCAGAGGTAATGGAGATGAAGGTAACAGACTTACTGATGTTACAACAGCAGAAAGAAGAAGAAACAGGTGACGACATTTACAAGTCACTCGACATTTCAGAACAAGCTCTTTCAAAAAGGTACACAAATACAATTTTGCTGAAACAATTTAAAACAATACCTCTACTTTTTTTTCAAAAAAAAAAAGTCGAGCTAAAAACTACTTCAAAAGTTAATTTATTGACCAATAATAATTTTACATTTATAATTTGAAAAGTTGAAAGTAAGTCTTTTTGCATCTGATTGATATATAAATCAGACTAGAAAGGAAAGTATTTACTTATAAACTGCGGATAGTAAATGCTTATGATCAGATAGAAAGGAATATATCTCTTTCGTATAGTTATGAACCAAGTTCCTGACACAAAAACCTGCTCAATTACAAAAATACACCATATTGACGAACCAGTGAACAAACCTTAGGGTCAACTAATAAAAGAAACTACAAATTCCTGGATCAAACCTATGTTTATATGACAATATTTTCTCTATATACCTTAGAATTTACTTGCAGAATGAAGGTAATGGAAATAAGAGGTAAGTCAACACGGAATATACGGAAGGTGTATGTCATTCTAACACCAGACATGTACAATGCCTTGGAATACTTGATTCGGAATAGGAAACACAATAGTCCATACCTATTTGGAAGGTAATTGATAAAATTGTCTCTGATATTGATAACAAGCTAGTAACAAAGAATATTTCATTTTTCTCGCGGCTACTTGTTTCTTCGGTGAACAACCTTTTTTATTCTTTGTATTGCATACATAAATAATTTATATGCATTGATGTTAACAAATCACAATAATGCGATACATACTGCAAGTGAACACTGAAACGTTTGTACTCATCATAGATAGTAATTATACAGCTGGTAAATTAAGAAATAAGCTAAAGGTATGTTCTTATAATATGCAGAATTATGTAAACAATCGAAAAATAAATATTAATTTTGTATAAAAAGAACAGAAAACGTAACAATAGCTGATGTAATTACTTAACATTAATGCAACATATACTTTGAAAAGGTTTCAAAATAGATTACCAAGTTAGTCCCTATATAATTATTAAAGGCACATTTACTCTCAGATACAAATACAATCTTCAGAAAATAAAATTCAAAAAAGTATTATTGACATGTAAAGTTTCCAAAAACTTCTTTATTACACATATTTTCAATTGCTATTGATAAACTTATAGCAGAGAAAAAACAGATACAATTTCAATATTAAGCATTTTGACTGGAAGCCAAAATACTGCCTTTGTTCACATTATTCCAGTATTTGAATTTATACATAAATAAATAGTAATTATTGAGGCTGGTTATGTCAATACAAGAATAAAACTAATAAATTCACTAAGTTTTCATGCATATGTGTTGTTTATTCTTCATATAAAAAGCTATATATCCGTTTATGCATGTAAACATTGTAAAAAAAATGTAAAAAAAAACAACAACAAAAAACAAAAACGAAAGGAATATGATAAAATTTTAGCAAGATGTGTAATCTGTCACTGTTAATACGTTTACAATGACTTTAAGATGCCATTTACTTTCAGTTGATTACAAAATATACATTCACTGAAAATTTACATTTCTGAGAATTAATGTTCTTTTAACTAAACTGTTAATATGAGAATTTGTCGTTGTTTTTTTTTTGTAGAAAAAGTGATTCTTCACCTCTAGATGGTTGTGGGGCGATGCGTTCAGTTACCAGTAAATGTCCTGGTTTGAAAAAACCAAAGTTAATACGTACCAGGCTGTTGAGGAAATATCTTGCAACAACATCGCAGGTAATAAATATGTTGTCTGTTTACAAACTTATGTGACAAGTGAAAGAATAAGTTTACTGACGACACAAACGGAAATTTATTCCATTGGAACGTACATACACTGGTGCCAGCTTTATATTGGTTTATATATCGAACCTAATATTCAAATATAAGACATATCTAACGTAAATTGAAAGGATATTTTCTGAGGTGGGTTCTATTCTAAATTGACGAATTGGAAGTTTTCAGACTATTATGTTATTTACCACTATAAACAGTGATATAAGAAGCCTTCTTTAATAGCAATCGTTGAATCATTGAATATGGCCATTTGTGACGTACGTTCTACTTGAGTTTCGTATCTGCTTTGATTTTTATCTCTAATATCTAATTTATATGAGAAGGCAGCGGTCTTTGTCAATGATCATTTTAGAGTTAGATTATATCGTTAATATATTCTTACCTGTTTTCTCTTCTAGATATTGGACATGACAAGCGCGGAGTTGAAGCTTGTTGCAGATCACATGGGTCACAATATAAACATTCATACCGACGTTTATAGGCTTCAAAGTTCTCTGCTCGAGAAGACAAAAGTGGCAAGGGTGCTAATTGCTTTGGAAAATGGTCAGATGAATTGTTTCCAAGGACGAAACCTAGAATCCATTTCCCAGTGACTCTCCAAAAATGGGTACAATTACAAAACAAACTTGTCGCCGGCATTTAGACAAAATAAACACACCAAAATTCATCACTTAGTGTAAAAAAATACTAGTTTCGAATTAATAGCACCTAAGTGCGAAAAGCGAAACGATTTTAATAACTATATGAATATTTTTTTTTACAAATGGTGTCTCTCAATGTTTTGCGAAGGGTCAATTTTGGCTTGTCGCCAGCATAAAATTAGATAAAATCAAGTCCCTGTGTCATAGTTTATTAGTCATTTCATGCATAATAACTGTTTATTTCTCTAACAGAATCATCCTGCTTTGGTTTAGTTGATGTGCAAGTGGCCATTTGTCAAAATCGTAATGTGGACCCATGTTTGAATCCCGTCGCCGAAATATGTCTAATTACCGTAACATGGGTGTGACGATTGATATATCAATCAAGATCACGTTCAAATAAAACTAAAATATCGTTAATCAGTCAGTTAAATAGTATACTTAACGAACACACACACTTTTTGGATAAGACTGTTCAAATGACGATGAAAATAAAGTCTTATTCAAATTTTGAGTTTGTAACAGCGAAAATTCTAACGTCCGTAACGTTAGTTTTCTCTTTCAAAAAACGTAATTGCGACACTTTAACACCACGCGTAGTTTTGTGGCATCATTTGTATGCCATGATACTAATTCGATGTAATTCCAATCTAATTTGTCTTTTAACGGACACATAAAAGTACAGAAAAGCTAACGGGCGTAACATCTAACATCCATAACGAATTCTTTTAGGTCAAAATAATGACGATCTTTCTGGAATAATTCTTATTCGCTTGTGTTTTTACTAAGCCGGACGATCACGTCATATCCGGTTGATGCCTTGTCTTCTGCTAAGACGCTGTTCTTTACACCAATGAAGAGATTTCATCATCGCCAAGTATGTGTTAAAATATAATATGTTCCTTTGAAGATTATTTACCAGTAAATGTATGTGATTGTCGCTGTTTTATAAATAATATTTAATAACGTAAAAACGCTCCAGAGTATTTTCAGTGACAATTTAAAAGTTGAAATGTACATATGTACACCTTTTTAAAATTGTTATGGAAATTAGACTTTTTGATGGCTCGTTGTTTTATTGAGAAAGCAACTCATAGATGTACAAATAAAAGATGGTAAAATTGTGTTTTTATTCTTCACACCTCGGTGCATAAAGTAAATGCCGTTTTTCTAGCAATCTCCGTCATATAGTCTGTTTATAATCGTTACGGAAGTTATGTGAAATTTTCACATGTGCATTTCGATGTTCTGCATTAATTTTATGCAATTAACAAATATCACATAAGGAATACAAATGAAAATACTATATATTTATCACAATTACACAACGATACATATCGATGACTGTCTATTTATATCGTTATTTAGCCATAAGTGCTCGTTACGGAAATTAGAAAAAACGTTACGGACATTAGTATCCTTTTAATCAACTATTGTTCCTTTGTTTTCAGAATGGTACTGTCAAATGCTGAGAGACAAAAACGTTGGCGACAGCGACAACTTGAGAGGAATAGAGAAAACTATTTGAAGGGTGAGCGTGCTAGGAAAATGGCTACATATGTACCTCACTGTGAACTGTCTGGTGAAATGCTGCAACAAAGAAGGCAGGACAATCGGGATCGATTTAGAAAGTATTACAACAGGAAGAAAGCAGCAAAGAAAGCTTGTGTAAACGAACCTTGTGCCTCAACGAGTACACGCAGTAAAGCTAAGACGCAGGAAGCACTGATAGTAAAGCTGCCTATAACAGGAAGGAGTAAGGGCGTACAGAAGACTTATAGGCGAGCATTGAGTGTAGCATACAGGAGAATCAATGAAATGCAAGAGAAGTGCAAACGGTTGGAAAAGGAGAAGCGGACACTTCAAAGGAGAAGCCAAAGAGAAGCACAGGTTCACCACCCCGACGAAAGTTCTTTCGCTGACATGTCAAGCTCGTCTCTAGATTCCAGTGACTGTACAACACCGAACAGGGATATGACGCCTAAAACCAAGACAAAGTTTCTGTTGAGGAAAGCGGGTGTTACATTCAACCGTAAAAACACAGTTCATAGAGAATTATTTCTAGGCAACGTCGTAATAGCGAGTGTTAAGAAAAGTATTTCACAGAAAAAGAAATTGAAAACATCTACAGCACTGATGTCCGCTGAGATCCTGAAGAAGTATAGATGTATTAACAGTCTATCGAAAGCAGCTGGTGTAAACCGGAAGAAGATGACGAATCTTCATGTGCGAAGACCAAGTGCCTCACTGAAACGAAAATATGCAGAATCAGTGAGAGTGTTCTTGGAGAGAGAGGATAACAGTGTTATTCAGCCAGGAAAACGGGACACCAAAACTGTTGAAAAGGACGTAAGACAAAAGTATGTTCTCAGTGACTATATGCACAATCTTTGGGAAAAATTTTGCCTAGAAAACCCAGAAACCAAAATGTCTAAAAGCCAATTTTGCAAACTGAGACCGAGCCACATACTGCTCACCAGCTTTGCAAGTAGAAGGACTTGCCTCTGTACATATCATCAGAACTTCTCCCTGAAAATTAAAACCCTACGGAGACTTGGAATAAAGTGTTCTGCAAACCCTGATGTATTTCTGACAGAATATGAAGCGACAGATCAGTTGAAGAGTGTTCTTGAATCCGGTATCAATGACGCGGAATCTATAACTTTTAAGATCTGGAAAAAGATACAAGATGAAGAAAAGTATAGGTGGAAGGAAATAGAAGAAAAGATGACAAAAGGACTGTTCATCTCAACTGTTGTGAATGAGTACTCGACGTTTCGTGAACACGTGTTGAGGGTAAAAACTCAATATGGTGAAATGCGTCGTTTGCGACAGTCATTGCCTGACAATGAGATCGTATTATGGGTTGACTTCTCGGAAAACTATGTTTGTACTGCCCTAGAAGAAGTGCAAAGCGCTTATTGGAACACTGAGATGGTATCGCTACATACAATGGTTGTATATCTGCCACCAAACTGCGAAAAGAAGACACAGTGTTACGTTGCCGCATCAGAGAGCTTAAAACATAACGCAGCTGCTGTCTACTGTTCACTGCAAAAGTGTATACCATTGATTAACTAGAACTCCGCGAGTCGGATGTGTCGCCTTGTGAACAATGTAGTTTAGGAGAAATGGCCAGGACAAAAATGAAATATGAAAAATAACAAAGGGCAATAACTAAAAAATAATAAGTGCAGAGCAGCAGTTTCTGTGCACTGCACTTCTTATCAATAAGATCTATCATTCTATGATGTTTCAAGTCCATAGCTTTCATACTTGAGGAGAAATGACCAGGACAAAAATAAAGTAAGAAAATCAACAAAGGGCAATAACTCAAAAATTAAGAAATGCAGAGTACCGATTCTTGTGCACTGCACTTCTTCTTAATGAGATCTATCATCCTATGAAGTTTCAAGTCCATAGCTTTTATACTTAAGGAGAAATGGCCCGGACAAAATTAAAGTATGAAAATAAACAAAGGGCAATAACTCAAAAAATAAGAAATGCAGAGTACCTGTTCTTGTGCACTGCACTTCTTCTTAATGAGACCTATCATCCTATGAAGTTTCAAGTCCATGGCTTTTATACATTAGGAGAAATGGCCCGGACAAAAATAAAGTATGAAAATTAACAAAGGGCAATAACTCAAAAATTAGGAAGTGCAGAGTACCGGTTCTTGTGCACTGCACTTCTTCTTAATGAGATCTATCATCCTATGAAGTTTCAAGTCCATAGCTTTTTTAGTTGAAGAGAAATGGCCCGGACAAAATTAAAGTATGAAAATTAACAAAGGGCAATAACTCAAAAAATAAGAACTGCAGAGTACCGATCCTTGTGCACTGCACTTCGGGTTATTGAAAGAAGCATGCATACCAAGTTTGAAGTCAATCAGACTTATAGTGACTGAGTTATGCTCCGGACAAGCTTTAGGGGACGCCGACGCCGACAACGACGCCGCCGACAAAAGTAACCCCTATATGTCACCTTTTCAAGGCGACACAAAAATGATGTACCTGATCTCAGGAGGATTCATTACTTAAAGGGAAAGACAAGGTTAGAATAAAAACTTGATTTCAGAAAAAGAATACTATAAATAATAAGTCTGCAAATTTTCTGCCGCCAAATAATAATATTAAACGAATGATAACAAAATTTAAATCGCTAAATCACCGATTTCTACAAATCAGTAAGCGCGGCCATGTTTGTGTATTGGCCGTATAAAAACAGGTGCGCGTGATGTCATTTCCCCACATCTTTAGATTCATGATAAATCTAGTTGAATCGTAAGGAAATATTAATATAATAAAGTATTGACCAGACAATTTAATTTTCACAGGAGGTGTAGAGGAGATTTTTTATGGTTCAAAATACGTAACAATATCAAAAAAAATAAATAAATAAATAAAGAAACGTACGGCTAGCCAAAAGTTCTAGCCGTACGTGAGTCACGAACGACTAGCCAGGACGCACTGTACGTATTGTCTAGCCGTACGGCACTTTTCAAAATTATATGGAAGTCGAACGTTATAAAATTGTTGATTTTCATGCTTATCATTTGTTGTTTTATTTGAATGAATTATTAAATCATTTTTGTTAATTTTAAGCACATGGATCGAATAAAAAATGATCGGAGTGGAATAAATAAATAAAAAGAACATTGAATGAAAAATAATGGTGAAATGCAAAAATAATTATATAATTTACAAAACAGTAGATAAATATCGAACATAAAAGCACAGTCAATCAATTAATTAGCCTTAATTAAAACCTATCCAGGGACTGACAATAGAATTTTAGCATACCTTTCACGGAACATGCAAACTTTCCTTGATGGACAAATTTCTATACAGTACCGTCGGTAATTGTCGCAATTATCAAGAGCCTAACAACAATCATTTTCAGTGTTTGTTGTTTTTTTTTTTTTCATATAAAAGGTGTCGAAAATTAAACTTAATGAAACAAAAAAGGATTATTATCAAAAATTTGTAAACTATTTCAATTGGTGTAAATGCAAGCAAAGGCTATTTTTTCTCGACATCTTGCGATGACAAAGATCGATATATATAGCGATCAAGGCGATTAATCTCTAAAAAGTTAACATCCAAAGACAATTAATGCTGTTTCTTGGTTAAAATCCTCGCTTAAAGTCATAAAATAACATATGCATTTTCGACTTCCATAAAATTTTGAAAAGTGCCGTACGGCTAGCCAATACAGCGTGTCCTTGCTAGTCGTACGTGACTCACGTACGGCTAAAACTTTTGGCTAGCCGTACGGGCCCGTACCTGTCAAATTATACTGTAGTAAATTACAGCACGTCATAAAATAGCAACACATTTTTTTCAGTTACCAATAATCATTTTAAATATTAAGTAGATTTATGATTTTTTGTTTTATTGGATTAAATTTACGGTAGTAGAAATGCGTATCTGTCGGGGAAAGGAATTTGGTAAGTAGATAACGTGGAAAAAAGCTTTAGGGAACTGGATAAACCCGAGAATATGCGTAATTATAGGGGAATGGGCAACCTGTTGCTGTTGGTACCAGTTTTGACTGGGTGCCTAAATAACCTAACGGACAGTTTTGTTTTCATACGATATTAGTCTGGCTGCCGATTTTCCTGCGCCTTTCTCATTTTTAGCGTCAATGGCGGAAAATCGCGTCCTCAGCATATTGGATTTAGTTGATATTTTACTTGAAAAAAAAGATACATGACCGGCGATGTACCCTATTTGGACAGCTTGTCTCGCGAAAATTAAGTACAAATTAAAAGGATATATCGTCAATTTGAAGAAGTTTCTCATAGTACCCAAATTAAATTTATGGTTTATCTTTGAAAATTAAGCAGTCATTGCTTAAATCATGTGGTGGGATCAACAGCAAGCTTGAATATCGGACAAATGATAATTAATGTCGCGGCGTCTTCAATAAATTAATTAAAGCAATTTAGTTCCATATGATGTTTTCATAAATAATATATAATGTACGCATTAAAATTAATAAGTTCTTCATCAAGATATATTTCAGTTGTACCAGCGTGTACACCTATACCGGAAGTGGGTATAACACGTCACAATCTCGGTCTCGTCTGTCTCGCGAGAATGACAGAACGCCAAAATGGCGGCGCCCATGAACTTATTTCTCAAGTAAAAAATGGTGTCTTAAAACACGAATTTCTCTCTTATAGGGTTGATGTCAATAGTAAAACTGTCATGGTTCCTCTTTTTAAATGATGAATATTTATATTAGACAGACATCAATCCATCCATTCCTATTCCTTTAAGTGATTCACCGACGTCACAGTATCGTAACAAAACAATTTTCCAGATACTTTGTAATCACACAGAAGAGTTCGGAGTTGATGCTAGATGGAACTATCTAGAAACTGGCCATGGCAAAGGGCCGTGTGATGGCCTTGGGGCCAGCGTAAAAAGAGCAGCAGACCAAAGTGTAAAACACGGCAAAGCAGCAATCCAAGATGCAGAAGGATTCATAAAGTGGGCAGAATCGACAAGCGATATAAGCAAAGTCAAATATTTTGCATACACTGATGACGAAGTGATGAAAGCCCTAGAGGAAATCAACAGAAAAGAAAAGCCGATGCCAATAGCAGGCACAATGAAATTGCATGCTGCTGTTCCTATAAGCACTGAAAAAATAGCAACGCGAGAAACAAGCTGTAATTGTGGACAATGCCTCTCTGATGTCCAGACTACGTCATGTAGTGGATGGACGATACATAATTTGTACAAAAGTGTAAAGAAAGTAGCGCCTGAAAATGCTGATGACGAGACATTGGTTTCTATGGCGGATAGCTTGACAGATGACGCTAGTAATAAGACAAACATTGAGATACAAGACGAACATCTACAGAAAGCAAGAGAACAAAACATAGCCATAAACGACTGGGTGGCAGCCGTTTACGAGGGGGACTGCTATGTTGGCCAGGTAACAGATTCAGATGATGATGATGCTCAAATAAATTTTTTGACAAAATCAGGGAAATACGGAGAGGCCTACAAATTTCCAATCACCCGTGATGAAATATGGGTAAAAAGGAAGTGCGTTTTATTGGTCCTTTCTTCAGTTACAGCTATAGGGAAATCCAAACGGTGTTACAAGATATCATCGGCTGAAAGGAAACTGATTGAAGATATATTTCGTCAGTATAATCAATGTTAAAGAGACGGACATAACGTGTAGAGTGAAACATTGCTAACCTCCGTAACAGAGCGAGTAAATGGCCTTGTAACATTGCAAATATCTGCAAGTGTTATTTGTATCATTTTAAATGATGAAACAATATACCTTGTTCAGTTGAACTACACTTTAATGTCATATGAGAATGTTGATGTTTTTCTAATTTCCATAACGATAAGTTATGTTTCTGTAAAAGTGTTTAAAACTTAATGTTGTATGACTTAATGTCATAGAAAAACGTTTTCAGTGTTTGACAATTGTTTATTGTGTGTTTAAAATAGTTATTACAATGTTTCAGTTTAACGCCTTCATTTACAAGAAAGTGAACTTTCGATGTTTGGATCTGAAAAAATAAATAAAAGAAATGTTCTTAAACGCATTGCTTGTTTAACCTTAATACACATTAGAAAACCACATCGTAAATCACATTCTATAAGCCTGGTGTATCTTCTGTAAAATAAGAATTGTTTGTTGTACATAGCACAACATGTTTTTGAACAATTCATTTATTAAGATTGTACCCCGGCCTTCTAACGCCCGTAACTTTGAATTTGAGGTACATATTTTAAACACTTATTTCAAAAACGGAGACATAATGTTGTGGACAACTGTTTCTGAAATAGTATCATTATACATAGGCTATTTAAAAAATGCAAAAATATTGACAATCTAAGATACTTTAAAAAAAATTTTTTTTCATTGTGTAATTGTACCCATTTTTGGAGATCACTGTTCCGTGAATGGTAAGTGGTTAGATACGTCAAGGAAAAAATTTAAGACACAAAAACTAATTTAATTAGATACTGTTATATTAAAATAAAGGATAAGAATATGAAGAGTTAATACGTATGTATTGTTACTTAACACAAATGTATTTAAGTGAATCAATTATACTGACGAAAGATAGAGGAGGAAATTAAATGTTGTGTATTTCAAGATTGTATTAACTTCTTACTTCATCGCCAACATTAATGTGTATTTCTTTGTTTTATCATTTATGTATTGTGAATTATAGAACATGATATAAAAATGATAACTTAAATGATATGTTCTTTACACGCATTTGATGTTATATACATACTATTATAAAGATTTTCTTGTTCTAATTACAATTTACAGACCTACCACAGCCTATCGCATATGAAGACTCTTGGACAGAAGGTAAAGAGGGGATATTGTCTATCTGTATGTATGTATGAAAGTATGCATGTCCGTCAATCTGTGTTACAATTCATTCTCATTCTATTTTTCTGCAACTTTCACAGTTTCAAAACAATCTTAAATATTGTCGTCATGTTCTCTTTATTCTGATTTTTTTTACTGTTATCATTGTTGACTCGTACATTATTCTAGGTAATCCCAAATTGCTATTTAAACATCATTACTTATAATTGCTCATATTTTATTGCTAAATTTTGAAAGTAGCCAATGTTTTCGACGTTTCTGAGTAACAGTAGTTATAAGATCAATCCCATTCTTCGTTGCTCTAGAAGGAATTTCAAACACATTCATACACACAAGAATGCATATTGTATACTGTAAGCAAGGTGTACTTTTATTGGATAAGTTTGATAATATTTATTCAGGATCTTCAAATGAAGTACAATTTCCAAACCCTTGAAACGGACGATGATGACGAGCTAGAGCTACCAATGAAAAACTTAATGCACATGTTTAATAATGACTTTGTCAGGGATACATTATTTCTATTTTGGAAAATAAAAAACCTAACTCCCCCGCCAGATAAAATAGGAAGCGGGGTATTGAAATGACGTTGTCCGTCCGAGCAGTACCGAGAGCTTACATTAATGCAGGTTTAGGTTTATGTCACAGGCACTCTGTATGGGGTTCATTCCGTAGAGACATGTATATTTGGTTTAAAAATGCTCTTATGGGGTTAAAAAAAAATTTGCTCTTCTGTGTGGGGTTAAGAGATCAAAGGAATAACCCCCACAAAACACGTTCTGTAAGTAAGTCGTCCGTCCGGCCGTCCGGGTCCGTATCTTAGAATTGATTTTTCTTGAAACTTGGCAGGAATGTATAAATCAATTAGAAAATGAATGCCCGCCAAATGTCATCAAAATTCACCCATGGATGTTTTAGTTCATGACCCATGTTATTTCAAACACGGCGTTCTGTTTCAGTCCGTCCGTCCGGATCCGTATCTTTGAATTAGTTTGTTCAGTTTTCTTGAAACTTTGGCAGGAATGTATATATCAATACGGAGATAAAAGCCCACCAAATGTCATCAAAATCCACCAATGGATTTTTGTTAGTTATGTCCATTTATACTAAAAAATGGTATTTAAATGAAAGTTCCTCTTTCTCAGATAGAATGAAAAGCAGGACTATTGAGGATTATTTAAATTCAGATAATAATGACGTTCACTTTGTTACATAGCTAAAATTGACTTTTCTTTCAAAAGACAACTTCCAGTCAGACTATGACAGCTGTCATTTTATCTATTTGGCCAATTCTTTGCAAATTGTAGTTTGTCTTTAAGATACAACTTTTCACTACTTCAAAGCACTACCTAATTCTTTCTTAATTTATTTTTCAGATCAATGCTAGATGTAAAAGTTCTAGAAATGGGTTAAACCTGATAAAATACCGAAATCATCCCTCACAAAAGTCATGGCTGAAGTTGCAGACAATACTGCTTGTCTGCAACTTGCAGTTTGGAACGACCAAATAGATGCGTTACAGATTGGTAATCTTACTTACTAAAGGAAGTGTCAGTAAGACATTTTGATGGTGATATAACAATCACCACTACACCACAATCATCTATTTTCATTAATCGATGACATTGCTGATTGCGTTACACCTGTCATTATGAAGCCATCAATTCATGAAATTGAAGCTGCTGAAGTTAAGTCATCTTCAAATTGCCCATTCTGCAATTGCACTGTCTCCTACAAATAAGGAAATTCTGACATTCAAATGCACCAGTTGCAATAAGAAAATGTTAACGAGTAAAGATAATACAAAAATCAATTACTATTGTCACAGTCAATACAAAAGACTACAGTAAAAGTACCAGAAAATGTAAAAGAAACAATGAATTCTGTGTGACCGGTAGTCTAGTGGTTAATGCATTGGGCTGTCAATCCAGAGGTCTGGGGTTCGATCCCCTGGACCAAGCGCTGTCTGTACTGTTTTGAGTTGATAAATACATTATTTTAGTTCATATACATACCCATTGTTCTATTTATTTCATTTTTTTTTAATATATTTTAGATGTCATGTATTAAGTGGCATGAAGACTAACTAGTAAGTATTTAAAATATACTTATTAGGGAAATTATAAATTAGGTTAAAGTCTTCTGGTATTTTGTATATTTTATTTCTTACTGTTAATTTAAGTTGAAATCTTAGCTCTCTCTAACTAATATGGTTAAAGTAAAACATGAGTAATATTGTTTTTTATATATATTTTACGCAAGATGGGTGTTACAATAAAGCTAGACAATCTCTTTAAAGAGTAGCGAATCGAAGCGAGATGCTGCGAGCACTGATGGCTTATGATTGTCAATCGCCAAATGAAATAAGTTTGAGTGACAAAACCATAGAATACCTAAACGAGTTATCACAGGACTCAAAATATAGCATAACAACTGATCAGATGAAAATTTATGACGAAGGATTCATTTCAGCTTTGTAAGAGAGTTAAAAAAAGACTACAAGCAGTTTGAGAAAAGAGCTATCATGCTTCATGACCTCTCAATAGGAAACGTTAACCAGTTAACGGATAGTGTGAGGCAATATGAATCTGATGTGTGAATTACAAAAACACATTTTTCACTGGTATTGATGCACAAAAAATAAGAAAAAGAGACCTATCCATAGCTGGGAAAAAAGAAGATTGGGACCTGTTCTGAAGCCTGGTGATGATTTCTATTTTAAGCTTTAGCGGGGCCAATCAAATTAATATGAGCAAACATGATGAAAGACTACCCAGAATGCTACAGACAAAGTTTGGTGATCATCCATCAATAGTTCTCTAGAAGAAGATGTTTAAAGGTTTTTCTATTTTTAGATCTGCTGACCCCTAAAAGGGGCCGATTCGAATGACATGAGTAAATTCCAGTGTGACTGTCACAAGGATGCTACAGACCAAATTTGAAATAAATCTGCTTAGTAGTTTCAGAGGAGAAGACGATTGTTAACGCATGACGACGCACGCGGGAGCATCCCCCTTGGATACTAATAGCTCACCCTTAGCCTGTATGTCAAATAGCTTAAAATATTCTACGTTTTACCATAAGCAAGACTCAAGAGGAGAACAAGTTTTATTTACTTGTTGGGAAGCAAAAAAGTACGGTATCTAGAAAAGAAGAAAACTATTGAAAACAATTGGACAACTGTGTATTCTATAGTAAAAATAACGTTGATGTACTTCAGTTTGGTGTTACAATAATGGATGTTATGCATGACAGTTTCAAAAGCATAATATTGCTAGTATAAACATGTTTTATTTAATTTTAACAAATAAAGTACAGCCAAGGTATATAAAAATACAACCGAGACATAAAAAGGCAGACTATGGTGTGCAATCAATAAAATTAGTTCAGCTTGTTACTGTGTAATTACCGCCTTACAACAAAATTAACTTGACAACTATAGCCAATTTTAAGTCCCCTGAAATGAAACTGTGTATGATGTTATTCGGCACCCACTGTTTTGTTACAGGTTCCAAGATACATTACTCCTTTAAAAAATTTAACCACTTAAAAATACACCAAAGTCTACACATGCGTGATCCTCATATACCTTAAACAAGTTGTATAATTAATTATATGCGACGGAATTAGAAGAATTACTCGAAAAGATCAACCCCAGTCGAGTGAGGCAAACCAGGTAGAAGCCCCACACGTATTGACAACGCTCTCCGTACCTTCCTAACTCCTCCGATCAAGTGTCAACAAGCAGGATGTGGTGTTGACTTCATACATGTTGAGAATAATAATTAATGGTGCGTTTAAGCCCCTATTATCGAGTGTTAAATATACGCAGTCGCCACGAAAAGATAGGATACATCAAATACGTCTTAACTTCTATAAGTTTTTCACAATTGAGCTAAATTCCAACGATAAGTCATTCCCTCAGCTCCTCATGATGTAGACTACGAGCCTTTTACATATTGACCAAAAAGAACGTAAACACAAGAAGAATACATATTTCTGAAGTTCGAGCACACCTGTGGGCGGGTATTAATTATATGGTCTCAACACAATATGTCGAATGATACTCAATGCTACTTAATGAGGGGACTCGTGCGTTTCTGTTTCCGCAACTCTAGAATACTCCAAAGGACCAATTACATGCGCGTATGTGAAGTTTCAATCCATTCCCATCTAGTAGTAATGGAACGATACCAGCTTACACGCAAAAAATTAACCAAGAATTTCTAAGTCGAAAAAAGGGGGCGGCATAATTATGTTTAAAAAGCAAATTAGAGTTATGGACTTGTGCAATCATCTTAGATAATCACAGAGAACAAGTGTGTGAAGTTTCATCAATTCCCTTCAGTAGTTATGGAGATACCAGCTTACATGCAAAAACTTAACCAAGAATTTCTAAGTCGAAAAAGGGGCATAATTATGTAAGAAAGCAAATCAGAGTTATGGGAACTTGTGCCAATTATCTTAGATAATCACAGAGAAAAGTGTGTGAAGTTTCAATCCATTCCCTTCAGTAGTTATGGAGATACCAGCTTACACGCAAAAACTTAACCAAGAATTTTTCTAAGTCGAAAAAGGGGCACAATTATGTAAAAAAAGCAAATCAGAGTTATTGGACTTGTGCTAATCATCTTATATAATCACAGAGAACAAGTGTGTGAAGTTTCAATCAATTCCCTTCAGTAGATATGGAGATACCAGCTTACATACAAAAACTTAACCAAGAATTTCTAAGTCGAAAAAGGGGCATAATTATGAAAAAAAAGCAAACCAGAGTTATGGGACTTGTGCCAATCATCTTAGATAATCACAAGAGAACAAGTGTGTGAAGTTTCAATCCATTCCCTTCAGTAGTTAAGGAGATACCAGCTTACATACAAAAACTTAACCAAGAATTTTCTAAGTCGAAAAAAGGGCATAATTATGAAAAAAAGCAAATCAGAGTTATGGGACTTGTGCCAATCATCTTAGATAATCACAGAGAACAAGTGTGTGAAGTTTCAATCCATTCCCTTCAGTAGTTAAGGAGATACCAGCTTACATACAAAAACTTAACCAAGAATTTCTAAGTCGAAAAAGGGGCATAATTATGAAAAAAAAGCAAATCAGAGTTATGGGACTTGTGCCAATCATCTTAGATAATCACAGAGAACAAGTGTGTGGTGAAGTTTCAATCCATTCCCTTCAGTAGTTATAGAGATACCAGCTTACATACAAAAACTTAACCACGGGACGCCGAAACGCCAACGCCCGACGCCGACAAATGGGTGACTGCATTAGCTCGATATTCTGCGAAGAGTCAAGCTAAAATCCAAATATTTCTCATTCTGATTTTGAATACGGAAATATGACATCAAAAATAGAAGTAAATATTGTTATATATTTTATAATATAAAATATAGGCATTTAATAATTTTATTAGATGCCTTTAAGTCAAATTGATGCTACTTATTATATAATGACTTGATTTTTTCAATAATTCTAAAGAGACTGGATTTAAGACGAATAATATACAATGTAATTGTGTTCAAGGCATTAATTACGGAAGAGTATACTGACCCCCTTATATATTTTTATGCCTTCAAGAAAAATAAACCTTGTATGATACATATCTAAAAAAATGACAAGTTATATGATATTTAAAATAGATCTTACAGAGTTTAATCCGTTATTATACACTATAAATCACAAATTAGCATTGTTTCTTTGATGATATTTGGAAATTTAACGAAGAACCAGAATTTCTTCTTAACATACAGTAGATGTGCACTTTAGCATTTATCATATGAATCTCATGAAAAAATATGTATGAATATTAAATAATTAATAGAATTTTCTTGGTATAATAAGTCGCATCTATTATTATAATATTAAAACAGCCCTTTTTCGTTTTGATATAAAAAAAAAAACATGTATAATCATTGAAAAAAGATGTAAAAATATAGTATAAGTTTACTCAAAGTTTCAATACCATTTATATAATAATAATATATAAACAGTTAAATTATAATATATATTAATATATAATACTGGAAGGTACTCGATGTACCGCAAGCGTGTTATCATAACGATCAACTTTTTTTACGACTCTGGACCGAAGAAGAAGCGGAAAACGCGTGCTAATCGTTGAGCAAAAAACTGGAAAGCATGCAAGCTGAACATTATCCTAGCCAGACAGTAAGTTTTTTTTCATTATGATAAAATCATTAATATTTAATACACTAGTTTTTTGCAGATTTTTTAAAATGTAGTCTTATAATTTGGACTTGGAAATCTAATGAAAGGAAATTTTCAGGCAAATATAAATAAGCTAACGTTTGTGAAACTTAGGAGGGGCCATTGCCTTTGCCAAAAAAATGACCCTTACTGATTCAGAAGTTCAAAGGTCTTTTGATCAGTGGTAAATAATTATGTCACTGTAACAGTCAAATGAAGAGCTTTTGACTTATTTTATATTTGACATAGTTATGACCCCTTTTATTGACAATTTTCCCAGGAAGATGTTTTCCACATGAGGCAGTCACAATAGTTAAAGTTATTGTTACACAGATGTAACATCATAAAATACAGGCTGGTTTCAAATATCTCTTTAGATTAGTATTCTTATTTACTATCCAGGTGCGTGGATGGTGGTGTAAATAACTTTTAGTGATAGCTCTAGTATGTGTATTTTTTGCAGACACAGCCACTCTAGTATGTGTGGTATGATCATGTGTTATGTCGTATAATTGTTACAAACTAAGTGAACATATTTTTAATAGAAAAAATCACAAGTTTTATAACTATTGGCCAATTTTCTTTTAACAGATATAAACTGATTTTGAACAAACCCTCGTATACCAAATTTTATATCTATCCAGACCGCAGTTACAGCTAAAACACTTCTTTCAGGAAATTCTTTGCTTACTAGGTATTTTGTTAAAAAATGTCGGGATTATTAACAATTGTATTTAAAAGCAGCGAGGCGACTTCGAAAAAGGCTGCAGAAACAGGTTAGATTATAGTATTTAATATTTGAAACAGTTATTTAGATAGTTCTTTTATTCGAATAACATTTTTCAGTGTTTGAAAATATATTTTGTCCAATTAGATTTTTTCATTTATTTAAGTTGCTGGCACATGAATTAATTGAATTTGATCTGCAATAAACTCGTCATTAAACACCATTTCGTTTGTTAATGTGCGATTACGTCACGATTCAAAAGAAAAAATATATATTAGGTTAGTGTTTGTTAAGTCAGCATTAATGAAATTAAATCGGTCTGGCGCGGCGCAGCACAAACACTAACCTATACATAAATTGTTTCCAAAGAGAAGAAAATTGACCAGCCGTGTTTCATTCATAGATGCAGTATCGATCTGGATCACCACTTTGCGAAATTTGACGAAAGTAGATACTTACTTTATTATTTTTTTAATCTGCAGAGCAGATGATTTAGATGTTTAGTCTTCAATTAATTGCGCATGTTAAGAAGCACACTCTTTATTATTATGAAAATGATTTTTTTTAATTCAAACTTATTACTTTACCATTCCCAAATTGCTGACATGTATAAGTGACCATTCAAAAGATTTCATTTTCATGTGAAAAAATCTAATATAACATTTTTTTTTCATTTTGTCAAATGCAGTGTATAAATAGTCTTTTCCTACACAAATAGATATACATCATTTCATAACACACACACACACACAAATAAAAACAGTCTTGTATACACGGAACCCCCTATGTATCGAAACCTTTTAATGAATCAAAGACGAATTTGTAGTTATTTATGAAATATCTTCAAAAAGTTAATCGTGAAAGAAACGAATGTGAGTGTAAATCGCCACGACGTCCAAATATGAAGTACATGTATTAAGTAGTCGAATGCAACAAAATAATTTAATCTAAATAAATAAAGACCATTTAATCATTATAGCTGTTGAGGTGTTGAAAAAATTATTGTTAATAAGTGGTTTCAAAAATAGAAGCAGGCCTTTATCCCACTTGGGCACCATTGTTGTGGTGTTGAAAATTAAGTGTTTAGTCTTCTATAAATAGAATTTAGTTACTTATTACCTAATATTTACTTTTTTATGTTCTTAGTTTGCTCAGGAGTACTCTTTAATAGGGAAAAATCTAATTGTCAGGATGACACCACCCTTTGAATGCAAAGGAAAATAAAACACAAAATGTTGAATAAATTTAAATCAACCAAATTTTTAATGAACAAAGTTTGTTATTTACACTAAACTAAAAGTTACTTAAAACTAAACAAGTTGACAATAAAGTACTGTAATATAAAACTGTTTGTAATTAACCAGAAAAATATGATAATCAGAATTTACTAGCAAAGTAAAAGATTTTAAACCACTTGAAAATTGTTTAAAAAATATTAATAACTGAAAATATTGAAAAATAACCTTAATGATTCTTGCTGTTAAACTAATTAACCTAAATAGTAGCAAGCCCTGTTTTTATTCAGTATCAACAAAAAAATAAAGATCTTATAATTCAAGATGGCTGCCACTTAAAACGAAGAAAAGATATTAATTAATCTTAATTAATTCTGGTCAAAAATAATTACTTAAATTACTTACAAAAATTTATCAAAAAATGTTTCAGTGAATTTAGATAATCTCTAAGGTTCATTTAAATGCCAAAGTGCCTAAAATAAATTAAATTATTAATTAACCTTAGAGAGCTTTTAGAGATCTTACTTTTCCAAAAATTAGCAGCAGAACGTCAAATTGCCTGAGATGCTTGTATAAATTGACTTCTGCATCCCAGAGGGAGCTAGCATCTACCTACAGGTGGCACTGTATGTAACAATTGGTCAAATTACAGCCAACCAGAACTTACTTAACAAATGCTATAGGCTTATCAGTTCTTTACATAACTATTTCTAAAAATAGATTTATGACTCATGGAAAATTTTGCAACGCGTATCAATTGACCAGGATCACAAAAATAATAAAGTAATAAACTTTTACAAAAAATTATTCTAAACAATAAAACTAGAAAACTAATATCAAACTAAACATATTTACAAACATATATATAAATGCTAAATCAGTAACTTGTTATCCCACTAAGTTTAAGGATAATGTAATGAAAGTAGAACCATTCTCTATAATATTGTATATAAAGAGTCTTAGGTCTATGCTAAGTTACTGTTAAAGAATGTATCAATAAGTTCTACAAACTAGAATCAACATTAAACTAATGAATGATAAGAATGAAATGTCCATAAAACAATTAAATGTTCAATGTGATTAAACTTTTAAAATAAACTTAATACAGGTTAAAGTTTAAACCCTTAATATTTCTTGAAAACATTTATGAAGATTATATATGATTTACTTCTTTAGTAATATTATACAATATTATGTTATCATTATATAACCTGTTGTAGTTGGAATCCAACTTTACAACAAAGCCTGTAGATATTAATTTTGATTACGTAAGAAAGCTGACTTTTTTTCAAATTCGTTTATGAACTTGAAAAATTTTTCCTTTGTCTTGAAGTTATTGAAATTTGAGCGCCTGCAGAAACCATTCTTTGGTATAAAAAGGAAATCGATCTTTAATTGGCGTTGATTCTAATAATAATTATAATTATTCGTTTTTTTTTCTCGTTTTTTTTTTTCATTTCACTATAAGGAAATGCCCATGCTACACGATTTTATCCAATGTTATTGTATACGAAGAAGTATATTTTTGTTTATGAATGACTTGTGGTAGAAAATGTTAAGTTCAACGTTCTTTTTATCATGATGTTTGATCAATAAATGAATGATATCTCATTTTAGGCAGCTACAGAAAAATGGTAAATTGAAAAAAAGAGCGGTTATCGGATGACTTTCTATACCGATGAGGGAGGTGAGAAAATGAAGCGGTGTGTCAGCGAGAACAACATCCCCTTCAAGACTGAATAAAAAAAATGTGAGTTTATATACTTCAATTCTCAGTCTTTTTTTGTACTTTCGAACTCTTTCACGAAGACCAAAATTTGAGGGTTTAAATAAATATATTACATTTTTTTTTCATATTTTGAAAAATACAGCCCCTTCAAATCATTGACTGAAATAAAATGATAATATTTAGTAAATGGTAGTCGAACTAAGTTGTTCTTTTTTTTAATGCGCCCACTCCGCCCTTCCGCCTAAAAATCTGGTGTTTAGACCAGGAATGGGCAGCAGAACTGGGCTTATTGTCCGCATTGCACTCTTTAACAAGAGCAGGAATTTTCCCAGGTTCAGGATATGAGGTCTTCAGACTATTTGACATTAGACAATAAATGACGAGACAAAAAATGACGAAACTGACAAGGACATCCCTGAATTCACTTGACGTGTCCGAAGAAAAATTACTAATCAAAACGGTATGTCTCTAATGATTTGTTTAATATAACACTTTTGAGAATAGCTCTAATTTTTTTTTTTTTTTTAAGATAACCCGTTAAACAGATATAGTGGGCTACTATTTCATTGTTGACTAAGCCCTTAATGTGCCAATCTATTAAAAGTTGTTCAATCATAGCGATCTAAGCCTTGATAGCGCTAGCCATACATCAGTAAAGTATATTTGTTATTTGTCAAACCAATAAATTTATTGCAAATATTCTTTACCGCCGTTTACTTTCTCAGAATGAAGTCATTGAAGTCAGAGGTAAGTAACTCAAGAGGTTTGAGGAAAGTCTTCCTGATTCACTCCAGATATAGTGGAGCTATTTAGAATTTTTAATGAGAAACTAGATACAGCAAACAGTCCATTTTTGTTTATGCATGTAGTCAAATTACGTTCTCCTTGTCGAATTTTTTTGAAAGTTAAGTTAATCGACTTTTTATTCTGTTTCATATCTCTTTTTATTTAAATAGCTTGTTCTTACACGATCATACTGTATTTTAAATGATAACATACAGTTTGTTATGATCATGTCCGTGTTATGAAATTAGGTTGCTAATATTATAAATAACTGTTTAAGTTTTGAGACAGGTTAGTCGTGTCTCGCATACCCTTTTTGATTAACCTTTATATTACTTATCATGATCTTATCTTTATAAATGGTCAAACCAGTCATAATATCATTTTATAAGGAAGAGCGAAAGGACACCCCTAGACGGTTGTGAGGCAATGCGAGATGTGACAAAGGCGTGTCCCGGCCTTTAACATCCAGAGAGAATACGCACTAGGGACAACTCAGAAAATATCTTGCCACAACACAGGTAAAATACATCAATAAGTTACTTACAATAAGTACTTACAGAGTAGTTATTACGGTTCTGTTTACTGACCTTATATTCTTCTAATAAGGACTTACTGAAACAATATTTTTTTATGAAAAAAAGTTTAAAATTGATAATTGACATACTTATATTTCTGTGTTCTGCTTATTTTTTTATAGAATATTTTCGATTTTTAAATTTTCATATTGCTATATAAGGAAAAAATAAAGTATGAAGGTGTTTCCCAAATGCAAGTGATAGGTACTTGCAATGTAATAAATTGAGTCGTGCCCGCTTCCATTTCGATTTTATAGTCTCTTAGTTCATGTTAACACGAACCAAATAAGTGTTTCTGTATGACACTGTACATTTTAGAATACTACATTTGTGTATAGAATTGTGAATTTTATTTGTTTTACTTCAGCAAAATCATTAAAATCTCAAGTCCTTTGAAATAAGTGTTCTTATTTCAATATTTTATAGTTAATAGAAATGACAGAAGCTGAGTTGAAAAGTGGTGGCAAGATCATATGGGTCACAGTCTGAATGTTCATTACCACGATATTTATCGGCTGCAGAGCTGCCTTTTAGAGAAGACAAAGGTTTGCCAGAGTCTTGATTGCAATGGAAAATGGCAACATTGGATTCATTCAAGGAAAAAGCCTCCAATATATTGAAACAGTTGAAAGTATGTGAAAGTTTTATTCTTTTTAATTGTTTATGTCTCTGATTTTTTATTTTTTTTTTTCTATACTTATCTTACTTATTTCTAGAACGCATACACTACCCATCAAAACATATTATTATGCAAAAAACCATCAGGGCCCGTGTCATTAGCTACTGTAACAATGTACACAAGGCCAATTTTATGAAAGTATCTTTTTACCAGTGGTAATAAAATGGTTATTTAATGGTACAGAGCAACTTCATCAGTATTTGGGCGTCAGTTATATATACTGAAATTGTTTGAATACGACTGTGTCTTAAGTTTTAAATTAAAAGAAAATTAACTCTTGGTAATCCTTCGCTGAACTCGCAGCAGTGAGTAAAAATTCTTCTCGTTCAAGGAAACGACGACTTGGCTCGGACCCATACAAATAGCATTCCTCAGCACACCAGTCTGCTTCTTACTTGCACATTACTCTCCGCCACGTCGCAACTCATATTATCATAAATACATGTTTACTTTTGTATTGTTTATTTCATTAAAACATGACACTCGTAACAGATTGTTTGCCAAGTGTTTAATGAAAATATAATAATAATAATGCCAATGTTTCAGAAATATACCGCAGAACCAGTCTCCTATATGATGCCTGGACGACAGAAGGTGTGTACCTTTTAACAGAAAACTTCATTTTGTACAATACTCAGCAAAAGTATTGAGTAGTAAGGGTTTGTGACGTTAAGTATATACTACATGTATTATTGCTTTCATAATCTAAAAAACAATTAGTCTTTCTAACATTTAAACAAGATTTAAAAGACAACGTTTCACTTATAGAATGTATCAGTTCGGCGTCCCGAATCCATTAGTGTGAGGGATTAAAATTGAATCTAAAGACTTTTATAAATTCATTAAAGTGAAACAGGTATTTTTTAAAGTAATAAATGATCACACTTTATAACATCAACCAGAAAAAGCAGACATACAGGATATCGGTCCAAAAGCTCCGAAAAAAGGTGCAGGACTTATAGAAAACTGGGAAAGAAAAAAAAGCAAACTATCATGACCCCTGAAGAACTTCACACCTTTCTAAGAAGCAGAAAGGTGGATTTATCAAGGGCAATTTCGAGGGGTGAAGTCTGCTTTTAATCCAAAAGTGAGAAGGAAGGACATTGTTAACAGTTACAGAAGCCATACAAAACACTTGGGAAGACATTTATGCCCACAGGTATGCTATTTTAACATTACTTTCTGGTGCTTCCTTAATTGATGTGAGAGCCTCAGGTTTCTTAAGCGAAAAGGAAAAGGATTGTACATGTGGAAACGTGCGGACACATCCATGGTTATTAATCTGAAGATAGATATATCATATAACCTCATGCTCGTAAACTAAGACAACTTTCTAATCTTACTTAAAGGATTTAAGGGTTTGTCTGAACATTAATGTCTCAATCAATGATATTCTTTCAAAACCAGAAACTTTATCAAACAAATGTTAGCAATTAGATGAGGTTATGCCACCTTTTGGAGACAGGCAGACAGTAATTCCAGAGATAGACTTACTCACAAGGAGTTTGAATGATATGTTATATTAGATTTTCCTTATTCCATATAAGGATTGATCCTACCATGATAGGTGGAATGCTGACAGCTCTTACCATGAGCGGTTTAGGAAAAAGAAACTCAGAACAGTGATATTATGTTTATTTTATTGTGTTTGACTTGTAAATATGTATTTAACAGTGGTGAGAAGAGCGTTTTTACCTCGCCTCTTTTACTGACACAAAACAGTAAAAAATCATTGACAGAAATGTTGCAAAGAATTAAAGTGGTAATTAAAAAGTAAAAATCTGCATATTTGTATTTTCTTAGTTATGCGTGAAAAGATGAGAGAAAGTTCATTTCATCATAATAGGTGAGTGTCATTAATTATTGTAAACTTTATTCATATGTAAACCAAGCATTTTCTATTTTTTTGTTAACTCTGTTAAGCCTCGGGACTTGCCTTCCTCCTATAAGTTTTTCTTTCTGTCTCACTCAATCCTGTTTGTTTTTGAATGTATGCTAGGCTTTCAGTTCATTATATTTATCTAATTCATCTTATACAAGTTTAAATTCATTTTCAGATATCTGCCCATCTGTCAAAGCTTAGAAATTCAAGTCTTTTATACTATTTAACTTATCTATCAGCAAATAGTTTTATGTGTTTTTTGTATGTAATCTACGTCTAACAAGTTTAAACACAAACCCCTAAACTTTCCATCACACAACAGCCCAGCAATTTCCAACGGCAACATAATTGGGAATAGTTAAACCAACACCTGCTAAAATAACAGACACAGATATTAGACCAGTATCAATTCCATCAGTAATAATAATTCCACGTTTATATTCTCTTGTATAATGTTTTACTAGTATCTTTTCTCATTAATTTAATGTTTTTCTCAATCTCTGATATCTTTCTGTAACTCTATAATTTTTCAATGTTTATTGGTGTTTTTTTTTTTATTACTTGATCATTGTTGTCATAGACTTTAAGCTCTAATGTACGTAATCAATTTTTCAAAAAAAGTTAGGAAAATGCAAACTACCGTATACCCCCGTTTAAACGCCCCGGGGGCATTACATTTTACCAAAACAAAGTTCCAAATTTTTACCGGTCCCTTTTAAACGCCCCCTCTTTCCAGCTTCCAATTACTACCTTTTAAACTAACGTTTGAGTCGCCCCCTGTACGTGTACACTCTAGGTAAAAGCTAGGTAGTGTAAATAGCGAGCGGTTTAAAAATCAGCTGATTCTACCTAACAGTATATATACACAGGCTTGACACAAGTCATGTACGCATCGCTTCCCAAATAAGGTAATCCGGTTAACAGCATTTTAGTGTTAAGCCAATCAAGTTTATCGGATGATGTCACATGTTCGCTGCTGCGCGTGTTGCCGAAACTTTGGCGGTTTAATCACTGCATTTTCGAAGAAAATGCTTCAAGAGGGGCATCGCTCTTTCACTGCAGCATTTAAATTTGAAAGTTTATTCAGCTAGCAGAAGAGAAAGGAAAGCACCATGCTAGTCAATTCTTTAAAGTGGACCGTAGAGGGTTCGAGGGAGTGGTGCCAGAAAAAAGCACTAATTACAGATCTTGCTAAATCAGCCCGGCGTGTGTCAGGTGCCGATCATGGAGTTTTTGTTCAAATTGTTGAATGTTTATTATTAAATAAGCAGTTTAAGGAAGTGTTTGTGTTTAAAATTCGGATTTGAATTTATGCTAGGAGAGGAAGAATTTAAATGGAAGTTTTTATTTTTATTTAAAAACTAGAAATGTGTCATCATGCCACGGATGCCCCCGCATGCAGCCAAAATTTCAGATGTTATAATATTTAGTTCCAAATTTGTTTGCACAAATTATCTTTTTTATTTGCAGTTCAAAGCCCTTAAAACTTTTCAATGTTAACACAAACCATTTTCATACAATGTTCAAAACACTGAAATTATTCAGTCTTAACCTTTTGAAAATAGCATATTTCATATTTGTAGCCAAAATAATGGCTACATACATTTCCACAAAAGTATGAGTGCTGAAAACTGAAAGTCAAAATTTTTCCAACATTCAAGAAAGATAAGTTTGTCCAAAATCATTGAAAACCACGACCAAATTCAAACTTAAACTGCTTATTCCTAAGATGTATCTATATTATTTTCAAAGTGAAAGGGACATAACTCTGCCAAAAAATCATCAAAACCATGACCAAATTCCAACTTGACCTGCCCATTCCTTTGACATATCCATATGTCAAATTTGAAGTTGAATGTGTAACACTGTTGGGTAGATAATGAACAGAAACTGTAAATTTCATATTATTTTCAAAGTAAAAGGGGCATTACTCCTGCCAAAAATCATTGAACCATGACCAAATTCTAACTTGGCCTGGGCATTCCAAAAACATATCCATATGTCTAATTTGAGTTGAATGTGTTGTACTGTTGGGGAGATAATAAACAGAAACTGAAAATTTCATATTATTTTCAAAAAAAAGGGGCATAACTCTGCCAAAAATCATTGAACCACGACCATATTTGAACTTGACCTTGCCCATTCCTTTGATGTATCCATATGTCAAGTTTGAGTTGAATGTGTTGTACCATTGGGGAGATAATGAATGGAAACTGAAAATTTCATATTATTTTCAAAGTGAAAGGGGCATAACTCTGCCAAAAATCATCGAACCATCCCAAATTTAATTGCCTTTTTTTAAGCTTCCCTTGTCTTTTATTGAATGTGTTGTTTTTGGGGGTTAACGAAAAAAAATTTAAATATTATTTTGAAAAGGGGGCATTTTAAAAATCATACGGAAAAATTTAAAAATTTACCTGTATTTTTATGCATATCCATATGAATTTGGGGTTGATGTTTTTGTATCTTTTGGGGAAAAAATAAAACGGAAAAAAAATTTCATATTATTTTGAAAAAGGGGAAAAAACTCTGCCAAAAATCTGAAATTTCGAACTTGCCTGTTTTTTAGTTCCTTGAAATTTAAAAGTGAATGGTGAACGTTACAAAGATAATAAACGGAAACTTGAATGACGGAATAAAAGAATGAGGAATAGGGAAGGAAATGAGGGAAAGGGACGGAATGAGGGAAAGGGAGGGAAAGGACGGAATACGGAACAGGGTAACACTATATGCCCCGGCCATTACATGGCGGGGGCATAAAAATTAAATTGAACAGACTTTCAATACCACAGGTCATAATAATTGTTTAAAGACAAGTTGACGTTGTTGAAGACAAATTGATTCAAGGGATGAGACGAGTTTATTTCGAAGAGTATGAGTTGACTAGTGGCCGAGCTTTCTCAAGGACCAGTTTATACTTAATCCGGTTTAAGAACGGCCGAAACAGGTTTTAAGGAAAACGCAGAAAGTTTGCAGAAAAAAAAAACAACAAAACAAACAGGTATTTGGTGTTTTATTTGGTTTGATACACAGAACTCAGTGTTTTTTATTGCTTGGGCTACAGCGACGATTATGATTGATGGAAAAAATGTCAAGGAATCTTAATATTCAGGTTTAACTATCTTGCAGAAAAAAGTGCGATAATGGCGCCATTATTTCACTGTCTGCTAATATTGCAAAAGGAAACAATCTGTGTAACACTACTTCACTGTACAATGTAGTCTGTGTAAATATATTTCACTGTACAATGAATTAATTCCTTTTATTGCAAGCTACGAAGTTACATTTTCCTTGTAAACTGCCCGCAACGAGATCAAATGTGGAGTAAGCCTTTTTGTTCTGAATTTCTGGCTACAGTATTCATGTTTGTTTATAAGAAATATAGGTTAATTAATATTTATAAAATAATATGTTTTAGCCATCTTTAACTGTCACTTAATCTGTTAAAGTGTTCATTATAGCTTAGTGAATGTATATGTATTTTGATATTTTTTATTCATACATAAAACATCATTATTTAACATAAAATACTTTTTTTGTATATTTTTGCAACCATTGGGTATATTTGGGCAATATTTGGGTATTTCGTGCTGCTCCGTACAGTCCTGTTATGCTAACTTTAAGTCCTAGATGTTCACGAGTTTCTTTAACTAGCCTATACATGCTACCCTGTTGATAGTAATTTAGACATTGATTGAATTTTGGCATTTGATGGGTCAACAGTTTGTTAACACTCTTTGTGAAAATCAAATGTCAGACATGTAAATACTTAATTTGTCATTTAATTATTTGTTACTGAAAAATGCCTTATTCATGTTTTTCTGGAAAAATCTTAATTACCTTCTTTTCTTTACTAGTATGGCACAAAGAGTTCAAGAAATTGAAGAGATGATTTGAGAGATGCGCATGATGAATGCGAGATTGTACACAGTAAAGTGTACAAACTGAAAGAGGATATTAGAAGAATGGATGAAAGGCTGACAACATTGGGACAGAAGGTAGTATCCTGTCAGAAGGAGAAGAGGAAGATGAGGGAAGAGCTGCAGAGAGGTTAAAGAAGATAGTAGATGTAAGTGTAGAAAGAATATTGAATATTAGCAAAATGCTTTTCAGCAATACATTTTTCCATTCCCTTCAATGCAATACCCACTTTATGAACAGAGAATTTTGATGTTTTTTGTGCCCCCACGTTAGTGGCAGGCATTTAGATTTACCCTTGTCCGTCCGTCCGTTCACTTTTGTGTCGCACGTAACTCAAAAAGTATTTGACCTAGTCATGAAACTTTACAGGAATGTTGATCAGACTTATTGCCCTTGACTTACTGTAATATAAATTTGCAATTTTCAACTTGTTCAGGCATAGCTCAAAAAGTATTTCACTTGTAGGCCTGAAAAGTTACAAGAATGTTGGTCAGCATGTGTACTTATGCACCTTGGGGTTTGCTTGTGGATTTAATCAGTATTTGGAAAGTTCTTGCCCTTTATTTCAGGCACTCCAAGAGGTTCAAACTCACAAGAGGACATATGCACAGCTGGATATTATGAAATAGGAACTGATGTATCTAATTGATGTACAGTGGTAAGAAATGACATATCTTTGGTTTAAAATGATATAAAGTATAACTTGGATTTATTGTTGTAAATTTGATGGTTGATACATGGCTTTTAAAGAATTTTCATTAACAAATGACACGTAAGGGGTAAAGTCGTTCAAGATAGCAACTTAGCACTTACCAATACAATAGAGGCTCTCCAGTGAATCTCAAGACTTACCACTTAGCAACAATGGGGGCCCTCTGTAAAACCTCAGGGAGGTACCATTTCATTAATTTCCAAATGAATCAGAAGATTTTTATATAGATAATGGATGTTGAAATTTGACATCTTTGTGTGAAAGAGTCGTAACTCCTTCTTTATTTTATATGAGTTACAGTCCTTTCACACCAAGCCTTTGGTTTGTTTGAGCTTTTAATTATTGAGTGGAAAAATTTTTCTTCTTTGTTAGATACAAAAATATATCCGAACCTGAAGATAGGCTAGATGTTGATAAAATATTTTTATATTCTTACAAGGAACCAGCATATTTCTGGGACTACTCATATTTGAATTGTCTGACAGAACCAACAGGAGACCTATACCTCACTCCAGGTAATTTTTTTACTTTTATTACAAGTTTTAAATAATTTTTATTACGATCTTATATCATAAGACAAAAATTTTAAATGGTTGTGTATTGTTGGAAAAAAATTCAATGTTTTATTGTTATAATATAGGTTTGCTTATTTTTAAATTTTTGGTATTGAAACTGTGTTTTATAACAAGAGCTGTCAGTAGGACAGCACGCTCGACTATTCTAAGTGCTTGATAGTAAAAGAGCCTTGATAATGTTAAATTTTTTAAGTTCACAAAAGGGCTAATTTTTTTTTATAAATTCATGTTATAGACCTTAGAGAGTCTAATTATACAGTATTGGCTTGACTATTTGGAAGGAAATGACACAAGGGTGTTTTATTGAGTATAATAATACTTATTACCTATGAATACATAAATTTGACAGAAAAAGTACAAAGGCTTGTTATTAAGATGTTTTATCTAGTAAATCACTGCTTTATTATCATGAATGCATAAAATTGTCCCAAAAAAGGCACAAAACCCTTCAGTAGTTATTGAGATAACAGCTTACAAGCAAAACTTTACCATGAATTTCTAAGTTGAAACAAGAGGGCCATGATAGCCCTGACGTCACTTACCTGTATATAGGCCCCCAACCCCCCCCTTTCCCCAACGTTGCAGGGCCAATTTAACCCAAGGGCTTTTATTTGCACTAACTTGGTAGACACCCATAAGAAGATGTTTCATGCTAAACATCTAAGCTCTAGCTCATTGGGCTTTTTAAAAGAAGATTTTTTTTTAAGTTTTTACTATACACATATAGTTAAAAACAATGACACCCCTGGGGCCGGGCCAGTTTTGACCCCAGGGCTTTTATTTGAACAAACTTTGTAGACACTTACTAGAAGATGTTTCTTGCTTAGTATTTAAACTCTAGCTGTTTGGGTTTTTTCAAAGAAGATTTTAAGTTTTTGCTATACACGTATAATGAAAATCAATGACCCCAGGGGCGGGGCCAATTTTGACCCCATGTCTTTTATTTGAACAAATTTTGTAGACACTCACTAAAAGATGTTTCATGCTTAATATCTTAACTGTAGCTATTTAGGTTTTTTCAAAGAAGATTTTTTAAGTTTTTGCTATACACATATAAGGAAAAATCAATGACCCCCGGGGCGAAGCCAATTTTGACCCCAGGGCTTTTATTTGAACAAACTTGGTAGACACCTATTAGAACATGTTTGATGCTAAATATCTTAGCCGTAGCTCTTTGAGTTCTTAAAAGAAGATTTTTTAAGTTTTTACAATATGCATATAGGGAAAATCAATGACCCCCTTGGGCGGGGCCAATTTTGACCCCAGGACTTTTATTTGAACAAACATGGTAGACACTTATTAGAACATGTTTTATGCTAAATATCTTAGCTCTAACTCTTTTGGTTCTTAAAAGAAGATTTTTTAAGTTTTTACTATATGCATATAGGGAAAATCAATGACCCCCTGGGGCGGGGCCAATTTTGACCCCAGGGCTTTTATTTGAACAAACTTGGTAGACACCTATTAGAACATGTTTGATGCTCAATATCTTAGCCATAGCTCTTTGAGTTCTTTAAAAGAAGATTTTTTTAAGTTTTTACTATATGCATATAGGGAAAATCAATGACCCCACGGGGCGGGGCCAATTTTGACCCCAGGGCTTTTATTTGAACAAACTTGGTAGACACCCATTAGAACATGTTTCATGCTAAATATCTTAGCTCTAGGTCTTTGGGTTCTTTAAAAGAAGATTTTTAAGTTTTTACTATATGCATATAGGGAAAATCAATGACCCCCTGGGGCGGGCCAATTTTGACCCCAAGACTTTTATTTGAACAAACTTGGTAGACACTCACTAGAAGATGTTTCATGCCAAATATCTAAGCTCTAGCTCTTATGGTTTTTTAAAAGAAGATATTTAAAGTTTTTTCTTTCGGTTGCCATGGCAACCAGAGTTCTGCATGGAATTAAATTCTTTTAACAATTTTTAAAGGTGACCACCAAAGGAACATTCCTGTGAAGTTTGGATGAAATTGACTTAGTGGTTTATGAGGAGATGTCATTTAAAGTAAAAGTTTACGGACGACGGACGGCCGGACGCCGGACGAAAAGCGATCACAAAAGCTCACCCTGTCACTTTGTGACAGGTGAGCTAAAAAGGGGAGAAAATCCACCTAAATGCAAGATAGAATTATGGATCTTTGTCAGTGACCTACAATTATGACCATAAATGCATATGTGAAGTTTTAAATAAATATCTTTAATAGTTATTGAGATATGTACAACTTGCATGTAAACATTAACGAAGAGACTAAGTAGAAAAGGGGATATGAATCAGCCTTAATGCAAGATAGAGTTATGGAACTTGGTCAGTGACATACAATTATGATCCTCCAATTATGACCCTAAGTGCATGTGTAAAGTTTCAAGTAAATATCTTTGTAGACCTTAAACCTTTAACCAAAATTTGTATTTTTCAAAGGGGCAAATAATTCTGCAAATATTGCAGGCAGAGTTAAGCAATTTTGCAAACTGATGTACATTGTTACTATAAAAAAGTATTTTAATTTCAATTGAATATCTCAAGCAATAATTGAGATATTTGACTTTACAAAAAAACTTTAACCAAAATTTCTAAGTTAAAAAGGGGCATAATTCTGTCAATATTGTAGGCAGTCTTATCCAACTTGTCAATCTGATGTATCTTATGTTACTATAAATAAGTATTGTAAGTTTCAATTAAATATCTCAAGCAATAATTGAGATATTTGACTTTACAAAAAACTTTAACCAAAATTTCTAAGTTAAAAAGGGGCATAATTCTGTCAATATTGTAGGCAGAGTTATCCAACTTGTCAATCTGATGTAACTTGTTACTATAAATAAGTATTGTAAGTTTCAATTGAATATCTAAAGTAATAATTTAGATATTTGACTTTACAAAAAACTTTAACCAACGCAGACGCCGACGCGGACGCTGATGCCGACGCCGGGTGACTACAATAGCTCTCATATTCTTCGAAAAATGGACTGTATCAAAAAATTTTGTGAAACCACCTAAACAAGATATGTTTGTAAAACATGTATGCCCCCTGTCGGCAGCCAATTAGTCATGTGATCAGGTTATTGTGCTTGACTTCTGACCCAGTGAACAAACAATTAATAATAAGGGTTATCTAGTATCTACTGGTCATGACTTGTCACAAGGTAATAATTATTGTGACCCTATAGGTTGTGGGCAGCAATTTAAGTTATTACAAATCTTTCAAATTAATATATGGATAAATTTTATGAATCGTGTAGGCCTTATTAATGACAGCCAAGTTGTTGACCCCTTCACCCCAAAATCAATAGGGGTCATCTGCTGATCATGACCAATCACCATACCAAGTTTGAAGTTCCTAGGCCTAAGGGTTCTTTAGTGATTGATCGGACACCGTTTTTGCTTACAAGGTCAATGTGACCTTGACCCCTTGACCCCAAAATCAATAGGGGTCATCTGCTGATCATGACCAATCACCATACCAAGTTTGAAGTTCCAAGGCCTAAGGGTTCTTTAGTTATTGATCAGAAACTGTTTTTGCTTACAAGGTTAATGTGACCTTTGACCCCTTGACCCCAAAATCAATAGGGGTCATCTACTGATCATGACCAATCACCATACCAAGTTTGAAGTTCCTAGGCCTAAGGGTCCTTTAGTTATTGATCGGAAACCGTTTTTGCTTACACGGTCAATGTGACCTTGACCTTTGATCCCTTGACCCAAAATCAATAGGGGTCATCTACTGATCATGACCAATCACCATACCAAGTTTGAAGTTCCTAGGCCTAAGGGTCCTTTAGTTATTGATCGGAAACCGTTTTTGCTTACAAGGTCAATGTGACCTTGACCTTTGACCCCTTGACCCCAAAATCTATAAGGATTGTCTGCTGATTATGACCAATCACCATACCAAGTTTGAAGTTCCTAGGCCTAAGGGTTCTTTAGTTATTGATCGGAAACCGTTTTTTTGCTTACAAGGTCAATGTGACCTTGACTTTGACCACTTGACCCCAAAATCAATACGGGTCATCTGCTGATCATGACCAATCACCATACCAAGTTTGAAGTTCCTAGGCCTAAGGGTTCTTTAGTTATTGATCAGAAACTGTTTTTGCTTACAAGGTTAATGTGACCTTTGACCCCTTGACCCCAAAATCAATAGGGGTCATCTACTGATCATGACCAATCACCATACCAAGTTTGAAGTTCCTAGGCCTAAGGGTCCTTTAGTTATTGATCGGAAACCGTTTTTGCTTACACGGTCAATGTGACCTTGACCTTTGATCCCTTGACCCCAAAATCAATAGGGGTCATCTACTGATCATGACCAATCACCATACCAAGTTTGAAGTTCCTAGGCCTAAGGGTTCTTTAGTTATTGATCGGAAACCGTTTTTGTTTGTTTGTTTCATTTTACGCCTTTTTCAACAGTATTTCAGTCATATAGGCAGGTAGATTCCTAACCATCGTTCCTGGAGAGTTACACCAGTACTAGACAACCTTCCTCCGCGCTTAACTACCAAAAGCATCTCCCGGGGATTGAACCCACGCCAGAGAGGTACCTGGATTAGAAGTCATCGTTTTTGCTTACAAGGTCAATTTTCTTGACCTTTGTCCCCTTGACCCCAAAATCAATAGGGGTCATCTACTGATCATGACCAATCACCATACCAAGTTTGAAGTTCCTAGGCCTAAGGGTTCTTTAGTTATTGATCAGAAACTGTTTTTGCTTACAAGGTCAATGTGACCTTGACCTTAGACCCCTTGACCCCAAAATCAATAGGGGTCATCTACTGATCATGACCAATCACCATACCAAGTTTGAAGTTCCTAGGCCTAAGGGTTCTTTAGTTATCACTCGGAAACCATTTGGTCTACAGACTGACGGACCGACAAGTGCAAAGCAATATACCCCCTCTTCTTCGAAGTGGGGGCATAATAATAATGAACAAGTCTAAAACAAAGTCTGGTGAATTATGGCTGCTGAAACCCCCAAAAATATTAATGAAGAGTTCCAAATTCAAATCTGGCTTGATTACATTGTATGATGTTTCCAAGGTAACGGGTCATTTAACATCTTAACATATGACATAAAAATTGATAAATTATCATCACAATTAAAAAAACAAGAGCTGTCTGTAGGACAGCATGCTCGACTATTCTAAGTGCTTGATAGTAAAAGAGCCGTGATAATGTTAAATTTTTTAAGTTCACAAAAGGGCTAAATTTTTTTTATAAATTCATGTTATAGGCCTTAGAGAGAGTCTAATTATACAGTATTGGCTTGACTATTCAGAAGGTAATGTCACAAGGGTGTTTTATTGAGTATAATAATACTAATTACCTATGAATACATAAATTTGACAGAAAAGGTACAAAGGCTTGTTATTAAGATGTTTTATCAAGTAAATTACTGATTTATTATTATGAATGCATAAAATTGTCCCAAAAAAGGCACAAACCCTTCAGTAGTTATTGAGATAACAGCTTACAAGCAAAACTTTACCATGAATTTCTAAGTTGAAAAAGGGGAGAAAAATCAGTCTAAATACAAGATAGAATTATGGATCTTTGTCAGTGACCTACAATTATGACCCTAAATGCATATGTGAAGTTTTAAATAAATATCTTTTAATAGTTATTGAGATATGTAAAACTTGCATGTAAACATTTACCAAGAGACTAAGTAGAAAAGGGGATATGAATCAGCCTTAATGCAAGATAGAGTTATGGAACTTGGTCAGTGACATACAATTATGACCCTCCAAATTATGACCCTAAGTGCATGTGTAAAGTAGTAAATATCTTTGAAGACCTTTAACCTTTAACCAAAATTTCTAAGTTTCAAAGGGGCAAACAATTCTGCAAATATTGCAGGCAGAGTTATGCAATTTTGCAACTGATGTACATTGTTACTATAAAAGAGTGTTTTTAAATTTCAATTGAATATCTCGAGCAATAATTGAGATATTTGACTTTACAAAAAAACTTTAACCAAAATTTCTAAGTTCCAAAGGGGCATAATTCTGTCAATATTGTAGGCAGAGTTATCCAACTTGTCAATCTGATGTACCTTGTTACTATAAATAAGTATTGTAAGTTTGAATTGAATATCCCAAGCAATAATTGAGATATTTGACTTTACAAAAAACTTTAACCAAAATTTCTAAGTTAAAAAGGGGCATAATTCTGTCAATATTGTAGGCAGAGTTATCCAACTTGTCAATCTGATGTACCTTGTTACTATAAATAAGTATTGTAAGTTTCAATTGAATATCACAAGCAATAATTGAGATATTTGACTTTACAAAAAACTTTAACCAAAATTTCTAAGTTAAAAAGGGGCATAATTCTGTCAATATTGTAGGCAGAGTTATCCAACTTGTCTATCTGATGTACCTTGTTACTATAAATAAGTATTGTAAGTTTCAATTGATTATCTCGAGTAATAATTGAGATATTTGACTTTACAAAAAACTTTAACCAACGCAGACGCCGACGCGGACGCTGACGCCGACGCCGGGGCGACTACAATAGCTCTCATATTCTTCGAATAGTCGAGCTAAAAAAAAAGGACTAAAATATTCCCATTAAAATATAAAGATTTTACAAAAGCATGTATCCTTGTAAAGAATATTGCCCATTGTTATAATTAAAAGCATTCTTGATTTCAATTGCATTTATTTATATAAAAAAAAGATGATTTCAAAACATTGCCATGAGTACATTTATTTAATTTTATTTTAAAGTTTCTTGTTATGATTGTATTTATTTGATTGTGTTATGACGAGGACATATCATGTTGCATGCTGGCTCCCACACACTATATGCAAGGTGAGCTAATAAGGAAAACACATGACACCAAATTTAGACACAATCTACATATGCATAGATATATAATAAAACTCTCTGAACATTTATATTCCTTATGCAAAGAAAAGTGGAACATCTAATAGATGAGAAGAGGAAAGAGTTGCTCCTGTCTGTTGTGGTGCGTGATCCAGGTGGAACAGCTCATTGATGAGAAGAGGAAATTTTTCACTTTTTTGGGAATTTTAGGGATGCTGGACAGCCTACATTAGCTTTGAACCACATTATCAGTAAGAACTTACAGCAATGCATGACCATCATCTGAATGGTCACCTGAAATAAAGTTGACATACTGATGCACTGCTTTTCATGGTGACCATGCAGATGGCTATGTGGAGCACAGCAGTCTTGAGCATAGTAATTTGATGCTGATGCAGGCATACACATTCTCTTACCTTTAAAATACAAAAGGCCAAAAGCAGTACCAAAATTTAAATCTCTTTGAATTTCTCGCCAATATATTTTTAAAAAAATATAGGAAAAATATTCAAAATATAGGAGAATATAGGAAAAATTGGAGATTTTTTAAAAAATAGGATTCAGACCCAAAATATAGGAGTTTTATAGGAATATCAGAATTGGTTGACAGCCTGTAGTAGATGTAAGTGTAGAAAGAATATTGAATATTTGCAAAATGCTTTTAAGCAATACATTTTTTCCATTCCCTTCAATGCAATACCCACTTTATGAACAGAGAATATTGATGTTTTTTGTGCCCCTACGTTAGTGGCGGGCATTTAGATTTACCCTTGTCAGTCCTTCCGTCCGTCCGTTCACTTTTGTGTCGCACGTAACTCAAAAAGTATTTGACCTAGAGTCATGAAACTTTACAGGAATGTTGATCAGCATGTGCTGTTTTGCACCTGGGTATTTTCGTCTGCATATTTTTAGTATTTTCAGAGTTATTGCCCTTTCCTTAGTAAAGTTTTGCAATTTTCAACTTGTGTCGCATGTAACTCAAAAAGTATTTGACCTAGAGTCATGAAACTTTACAGGAATGTTGATCAGCATGTGTAGTTGTGCACCTGGGTATTTTCTTCTGCATTTATTTAGTATTTTAGAGTTATTGCCCATGACTTTTTCAACTTGTGTCTCATGAAACTCAAAAAGGATTTGACACAGAGTCATTAAACCTTATGTGAAGGTTGCTCAGCATATTTAGTTTTGCACCTGGGGTTTCGCTTTAGTGGTGGGCATTTAGATTTACCCTTGTCCGTCCGTCCTTCCGTCTGTCCATTCTCTTTGGTGTCGCAAGTTACTCAAAAAGTATTTGACCTAGAGTCATGAAACTTTACAGGAATGTTGATCAGCATATGTAGTTGTGCACCTGGGTATTCGTCTGAATTTATTTAGTATTTTAGAGTTATTGCCCTTGACTTTTTCAACTTGTGTCGCATGAAACTCTAAAAGGATTTGACATAGAGTCATTAAACCTTATGGGAAGGTTGCTCAGTATATTTAGTTTTGTACCTGGGGTTTCGCTTGTGGATTTATACAGAATTTGTAGAGTTATTTCCCTTGACTTAGTAAAAACCATTTCATTATGTTATTTGTTCTTTGAGTGCTTTAGTTAGAATTAACCAACTTTACAGGAATAATTAACAACATCACTAAATTACAGGAATAATGATTCACATCACTGTGAAGCTTATAATGCACCTGGGACTTTGCATGTGGATTTTTTTTATTTTTGTTAGAGTTATTGCCCTTGAATTACAATAGTATAAATTTGCAATTTTCAACTAGCTCAAAAACTATTTCACTAGTAGGCCTGAAAGTTTACAAGAATGTTGGTCAGCATGTGTACTTATGCACCTTGGGGTTTGCTTGTGGATTTATTCAGTATTTGTAAAGTTCTTGCCCTTTATTTCAGGCACTCCAAGAGGTTCAAACTCACAAGAGGACATATGCACAGCTGGATATTATGAAATAGGAACTGATGTATCTAATTGATGTACAGTGGTAAGAAATGACATATCTTTGGTTTAAAATGATATAAAGTATAACTTGGATTTATTGTTGTAAATTTGATGGGTTGATACATGGCTTTTAAAGAATTTTCATTAACAAATGACACGTAAGGGTAAAGTGGTTCAAGATAGCAACTTAGCACTTACCAATACAATAGAGGCTCTCCAGTGAATCTCAAGACTTACCACTTAGCAACAATGGGGGCCCTCTGTAAAACTCAGGGAGGTACCATTTCATTAATTTCCAAATGAATCAGAAGATTTTTATATAGATAATGGATGTTGAAATTGACATCTTTGTGTGAAAGAGTCGTAACTCCTTCTTTATTTTATAGGAGTTACAGTCCTTTCACACCAAGCCTTTGGTTTGTTTGAGCTTTTAATTATTGAATGGAAAAATTTTTCTTCTTTGTTAGATACAAAAATATATCCGAACCTGAAGATAGGCTAGATGTTGATGAAATATTTTTATATTCTTACAAGGAACCATATTTCTGGGACTACTCATATTTGAATTGTCTGACAGAACCAACAGGAGACCTATACCTCACTCCAGGTAATTTTTTTACTTTTATTACAAGTTTTAAATAATTTTTATTACGATCTTATATCATAAGACAAAAATTTTAGATGGTTGTGTAATGTTGCAGACTTCCCGAAATACGTCGGTCCGACGGACATGTCCGATAAATTTTGATCAGGTCCGACAATTTTTTATTCCGGATCGGTCCGACTGTCCGGCTTTTATCCAAGCCACATTTATACAAAATGGCGTCGCTAAAGGTGCCAAACCTGGGAAAAACCGAAAATCTACGTCAGAAGAGTGCGCAGAACAGCAATAAAGGATGAAAAGAATAGACCTGAGACAAAATTTAATGAAAAATGGAAGCAGAACCATGAATCATTGGTGTATGACAGGGAGGAGATGAAAATGCGCTGTACAGACTGTGCCGATTTTTACGGCGAAAAAATAAAAGACAAAAAGTGTCATAGAAATACAAACACAAGTTTTTCTTTGATTTTGATCAATTTTATTTGGTCCGACAGATTTTGTTTCGGTCCGACAGATTTTCGTGGTTTGTCAGACCAAATGTCTGACAGTTTTTTACAACTTTCGGGAAGTCTGATGTTGGAAAAAAATTCAATGTTCTATTGTTATAATATAGGTTTGCTTATTTTTAAATTTTTGGTATTGAAACTGTGTTTTATAAAAATGGACAGTATCAAAAAAATTTGTGAAACCACCTAAATAATAATAAACAAGTCAAAAACAAAGTCTGGTGAATTATGGCTGCTGAAACCCCCAAAAATATTAAGAGTTCCAAATTCAAATCTGGCTTGTCCATTATATATTGTATGGTGTTTCCAAGGTAACGGGTCATTAAACATCTTAACATATGACGTAAAAATTGATAAATTATCATCACAATAAAAAAAAAAAAAAGACTAAAATATTCCCATGAAAATATAAAGATTTTAGAAAAGCATGCATCCTTGTAAAGAATATTGCCCATTGTCATAATTAAAAGCATTCTTGATTTCAATTGTATTTATTTATATAAAAAAATGATTTCAAAACAATGCCATGAGTACACTTATTTAATTTTTTTTTTAAAGTTTCTTGTTATGATTGTATTTATGACGAGGACATATCATGTTGCATGCTGGCTCCCACACACTATGAGCTAATAAGGAAAACACATGACACCAAATTTAGACACAATCTACATCTGCATAGATATATAATAAAACTCTCTGAACATTTATATTCCTTATGCAAAGAAAAGTGGAACAGCTAATAGATGAGAAGAGGAAAAAGTTGCTCCTGTCTGTTGTATTACGTGAGCCAGGTGGAACAGCTCATCGATGAGAAGAGGAAAGAGTTGCTCCTGTTTGTTGTAGTGCGTGAGCCAGGTGGAACAGCTCATCAATGAGAAGAGGAAAAAGTTGCTCCTGTCTGTTGTGGTGCATGAGCCAGGTGGAACAGCTAATCGATGAGAAGAGGAAAGAGTTGCTCCTGTTTGTTGTAGTGCGTGAGCCAGGTGGAACAGCTCATCAATGAGAAGAGGAAAGAGTTGCTCCCGTCTGTTGTGGTGCGTGAGCCAGGTGGAACAGCTCATCAATGAGAAGAGGAAAGAGTTGCTCCCGTCTGTTGTTGTGGTGCGTGATTCAGGTGGAACAGCTCATCGATGAGAAGAGGAAAGAGTTGCTCCCGTCTGTTGTGGTGCGTGAGCCAGGTGGAACAGCTCATCAATGAGAAGAGGAAAGAGTTGCTCCCGTCTGTTGTGGTGCGTGATTCAGGTGGAACAGTTCATTGAAAAGAAGAGGAAAAAGTTGCTCCTGTCTGTTGTGGTGCGAGAGCCAGGTCTAATCCTGGATGCTCACAGAATCTTATCACTACCCAGTGAGGGACAACCACTAGAGCCAGATCCAGACCAGGGGTTGGGCCAAGCTGGTGTCAGATTCAGACAACTTTGCTCCTGATAAGCCATCCAATCAAGATAAGCATTTGTGGAGAAATAGACCGATAGTCTATGATGACGACTGGACAGTAATATTCATAACAACCATTGTTTCCATAATGATAATCATGAACTCCTGGTGGGAAGTCGATCTTCAGGATGTATATGACATATGTCAAGGGAATTATTATCAACATGGCTGACGCCTGCAGTATGTATAACTTTTTGTCTTTTTTTACCATACATTTATGATATTACTTTATACTACTGCAGGTAAATAAATTTTGTTACAATTTTTTTTGCTATATTAATTTACCATTTTCTCTTATGGGAGAACAAACTTGGGTGCTATTCAAACGGACATTATTCCACATGAAAGCAAAGATAAGAAAAACAAGCAATTATCATAGTATTGCAAGCAATCCATAAGTCCCTACCGGTAAGAGCCCAAGCAACATTCTGAAGGGCCATTGGCCATTCACTTAGGTTCCTATTTTAAGTAAATTTGTTGAAAAAGTTCTTTTAAAAGTGATCACAGGAAACAGTTTTTTTATGTACAGACAGGCGGACTGAAGGACACTCTGAAGTTATTTTTTTAAACATCCCTGTTATCAAAAAATATAACATTTTTTGAAATACTATCATGATTGAAGAAGTTGGAGTAAAAATTACCAATTTCTCAAAAAAAAAGTCTAAGTTCAAAAAGGGGCATAATTCCTGGAAATAGTCTTGCTAGAGTATTGAACACTCACAAATGTTGAGTGACAATAAAAACATTTATATGAAGTTTAAAGTAGATACATTCAGAAAAAAAAAAGTTATTAAAAAAATGTTTTTTTCAATGAAAATTTTAAGTTCAAGGGAGGTAATTCTGATAATTTTGTGCTAGAGTTGTAAACCTTGTCACATTTTGATGTGGTTGATGACAAGCAACTTATATTTTAAGTTTGAGAATACCTTAAGAAATAAAGAACTTATAGTGAAAAAACTTAAAAAAACTAGAATCAGAAATCTTGAAAATTCAGTCCATTTGTTGCCAATACCCAACCAGAATTTTCAACATAGGAAGATAAGAAAAGGATGTGCATAATTTCCATACTGCCATCTACCCATATGTCAAGTTTCATAAACATATTTTCAAGTACTTTTTGTGTTATAATGTTTTTTTAATGAAAAGTTCAAGGGAGGTAATTCTGATAAAATTTTGTGCTAGAGTTGTAAACCTTTGTCACATATGATTGTGGTTGATGACAAGCAACTTATATTTAAAAGTTTTGAAGAAAATACCTTAAGAAATAAAGAACTTATAGTAAAAAAAAACTTAAAAAACTAGAATCAGAAATCTTGAAATTCAGTCTATTTTGTTGCCAATAGCAACCAAGAATTTTCAAACATAGGGGAGAGTAAGAAAAGGATGTGCATAATTGCCATACTGCCATCAACCCATATGTCAAGTTTCATAAACATATTTTAAGTACTTTTTGTGTTATCACTGGATCCAGATTATGTGTAAAACTTGCCATATTTTCAGTCTATTTGTTGCCATAGCAACCAGAATTTTCAACATAAGAAGAAAAAGAAAAAGACGTGCGTGATAATCTCCATACTGCCATCTATCCATATATCAAGTTTCATAAAAATATTTTCAATACTTTTTGTGTTTATCGCGGGATTTCCATGTTATGTGTAAAAATTTGCCATATTTTCAGTCTATTTGTTGCCATAGCAACCAGATTTTCAACATAGGAAGAAAAGAAAAAGACGTGCATAATCTCCATACTGCCATCTATCCATATATCAAGTTTTCATTAAAATATTTTCAGTACTTTTTTGTGTTATCGCGGATCCATGTTATGTGTAAAATTTGCCATATTTTCAGTCTATTTGTTGCCATAGCAACCAGAATTTTCAAACATAGGAAGAAAAGAAAAAGACGTGCATAATCTCCATACTGCCATCTATCCATATATCAAGTTTCATTAAAATATTTTCAGTACTTTTTGCGTTATCGCGGGATCCAGTTTTGTGGACAGACTGACTGACCGACGGAAAGATGGACAGACAGACGGACAGACGGACTGAGGGTAAACCTAAGTCCCCTCCGGTAAACCGGTAGGGGACTAAAAAAGTTTACAAGTTGCTTTGAATTTTTTTTTGCATCATGGCTTACAAAAAGAAATCAGAACTACTGAGAAATAAGAAACAAAGAATGTACCTTGATACAAAATGAACCCATTCAAAAGAAAGGACTGAGTTTGTAAGGTTTAATGAGTATGTCCACCTGTATGCAAGACAGACAACTCTCAAACAAAGTTGCTGTGATGCCATTCAGTTGACATTGTCAAGATTATGTATAGGTTAGAGTGCATATTGGGTGTTCTTCGTAAATAAGAAAGCTAAAAAGGAGCGGAGCTTGCGAAGCGACTGTAGCTTTCTTATTTACAAAGAACATCCAATATGCACTCTAACCGTCTTAGTGCTCCGCCCACTTGCGTTTTATAATATAAAACGTCCAGTTTATATAAAATCTGTTCTATTAAGATTTGTAACCTGAAAATTTGAAAAATCCTCGTCGGTGATTGGCTTAAAAATATTTGCGAGCACTAATTCTCTATAAATCATGCCTGTGTACATAAACTACCATTCACATATTCAAATATTAAGCTTATTCTATTTCTTTGCTGGTCATGTTAAGGTTGTTTTCCTATATGTCAATATATATAATAATGTAGACACACAGTCATGACATTTTTTTGTATATAATTATAAATAATTGTCAATTCAATTCCCCCCCAACCCCCCCCCCCCCTTTACATGATTCGTGACAAAATACATTGACATTGACACTGGAAAAGACTCAACATTAACATGTTCATTGTAGCAGCGGAAGAGTATGTTCCTATTGCCAAAAATAAATTGCATGCAATTTTATACTTCATTGAATTCAGCTTAATTGGTTCATTGATATCTCTTTATTAAGGGAGAATTATCAGGACAGACAAGAGAGGAGTTGCAGGAAATTTTATCTGAAGCTGTTGGAAAGTATCCATGCCTCATGATTGACATCATAAGACCAGCACAAGGCCAGCCAAAGGGTTACCACCCAGTACCTGGACATAATGTTCCACTATAATGCACTTGTAGAAAGTGCAGGAATATGCCGACTGAGGCAGAACAAGTGTGCTGCAAGAAAAAAAAACTGAGTTTTATGACACTGTTTATTAAAAATGTAAGACAAAAGATTTAAAATGTAGTTTTTTTGTTAGTGAAAGTGATAAAACTTTGCATATCTTGATGTCTTACATTGTTTGAAATATGCATATAAAAATCATTACATATATTGACTTTAATTTTTCATTTACAAGTTGCTTATTTCAAATTTGGTTTTTATAATCAGGTTTTAATTAAAGGTCATTGTTTACAAAACAGTTTGACAAATAAAGGTTAAATCTGCTCTGTTGTTTTTGAGGTGTTCTTCCTTCTTACATTTTATGCTGATCATAACTAAAACAAATAGAAAATATTATTTATATGAATAACTTATTTTTTCAACAATTATGTTAATTTATTTCTCAATTAAATAAAATGTTATTTTTTTCAGGATTTCTTCAACAATTATGTTAATTTATTTCTTAATTAAATAAAATGTTATTTTTGCAGGATTTTCAGATGCTTGTCATTGACGAGGATGTTTTAGCCATAGCAAGGTTGTATAGGAGAGACATCCTGGTCTTTGATGACGAGTCGGACCAGAAGAAGGCAAACAGGCATCAAGCCTACAGGCAGTTCATACTGTGGAGCTTTGGGAGGCTCAGTCCTGGGGACAGGCGAGTTATACCATCCTGTTGTGTGTGGAAAATACAGGATTAATATCCATACTCCTTTTACCAGTTCACTGGGTTTATTCCCTCTAGGATTTAAAATTTGTTTTTAAAAGAAGCATGCCTCCAAATTTGTAAAAATTGGTTTGGATGGTACATAATATCACCAATTTCTGCATTGCAGAACCAGCTTTACCAATCCAGCACAAAGGTTTACTATGATATTCTGTTAAATTCCTATTTAACGCCTCCGGGGGCTAAACATTTTCCAAAAGTTTATTAGGAATTTTACGTAATGTAATCTGGTTGTAAGGTCATTGTTCAAAGTAGGTAAAAGTCCCCCATTTACTGTTTTAATGGATGACATGGATTTGTGGTAGGAGCTTGTTGGTGTAAAGGGAGGACTTTGAAGATGGTGAAAAAAAATCAAAGACAGGGGAGACAAACTTGCATAGAAACTACTCTGCTACATGTGCACCAGTACTGGTGGTATTCACCTGAACTTATAGGGATGGCCACCAAGGGTGTGGAGCGGTTCCATTAAGAATTTTTTAAGAGTAACTGCAGAGAATGTCAAACATCTGTATTGACACTACTAGAGCTAAAATACACTGTTTGTTTTACTCATGAACATAAATATAACAGATGAACTACCAGTGTTTAAGCAACACCAAAGTTCATAGTGTATATTAGCTGCATTAAATAACTATTGAAATATATATGTTTGCACAGAATACATATTCTTAGTATATTAATGAAAAACAGTGTTAATCTATGGATATGTTCACTGATGTTGCCATTAGAAATTGCAGCAGTAGTTAGTGGTATAGCGGGGGTATGTGTAAAGTTTATAAGAAGACGACTGTATTCAAAAGCGAAGAAGCATGATGAAATTAAAATGGCTGCAGAGAGTAAGTTAAACAGTGTAAAGGATATTGTGTTTAGAGCTTTGCTTTGCAAGATGGACAGATAAGCGATAGTGAATTTAAGACAGTTTTAGATGAAATCGAGAAATATAATAATCTCAAAAATAAGACTCGCTCAAAACAGCCAAGTATGAGTGATGCAGAAAAAAAGAAGCTGATAGAAGAAGGAAAAGCGCAGGCATTAAGTGTTATTCAAAAAAAGATAAAAGACACATAATTTTGTTTAATAAGTTTGTATTTGTAAATGACCCCCCACCTGCATATGATATCACTAATTAAATGTTGCCCATTGTATTGGATAAATGTAGGGATGGCAACCAATACTAAAATCAATACTCGAGTACTCGGTCATTTTTCCGATCGAGTACTCGGTTACTCGGATGATTTCCAATGATCTTTAAAGTTTTATCACCGTCTGCATGCTACTTTCGTTTTCTTTTTAATTCATAGAATTCATAACTATAATTAGGACTGCAAGAAATACATATATAAATATAAACATAAGAAATGTCAATGACAGCATTTATTTTATACCTACAAATTTTCTCCCATGAACTTGTAGCGCAAATAGAAAATTCCGTATTATGTTAGTGACAAATACGGTACCATATATGGACGTGCCGGACTATTTTTGACGTTGGTTCCGATCTTAGCTGTGTATAAACGTAGCATTTGGAAACGGAAACCACAATTACTATAAAAGGCGTGCACGGTTTTGCAAAAATTACGTATTCATCCGTCGGTCATAAATTTATTTCTTGACAGCTACATTTCATTTTCTGAAATTTCTTATAGAAGTGTATTATAATGAAAACCATTTATAATTCATACGAAAAGGTATATAATAAAAGGAAAATTATGTTGTAGCCTATGCATTTTCTACTCGCAATGTTGGAAAATTGATATTTCGCTCGACCTTCGGTCTCGTAAGATAACAATTTTTCCACCTAGTTTATATAATTAACAAGTTTCGGCTACAAACTGTCTAATATTTAAAGGTGATTAAATATCATAAGAGGCCGAATGACGTAAACGACACATGACTGTGTTCAATCTCATACGCGTGTCAAACTGCTGATCGCATCGTTAAACTTACGATACATAATGTATCATTTTCACACCTCTGCAAGGATGTTTTGATTGCACTTAACAAGTATTTATACAGATACCTGTACATTTCCGAATGTTTGAACTAATCTTACTTAATGGCAAAAAAGTAGAAATTAATTTTTTTTTTCCGAGTAATCGAATATCAATTTTGTTAACCGATATTCGGACATTCGATCGAGTACTCGGTTAACCGGTTACTCGTTGCCATCCCTAGATAAATGGGAATAAAACCCATGCTTCACTGTTTTATCAAGTAATACAGCAGTTATATACCTTTATCTATAGTCTTGATGTGTTTATCAGTGAAATTAAAGTAACAGGCCTGTTACCTCGGACGCTTGAAATGATCAATTAAGCGTCTTCACGATTATCAGCTGATATTCATATCTTTAGTGGGTGGACACCATGGCGGAAAAAATAAAACGTTTGTCAAAATTCTCTGAAGATGCGCTCCAAATTGCAGTAAAGAATTTACCAAAGAGTGAAAAAGAACATTTTGAAAGAGGATTGGCACTTTTAGAGAGTGAACTGGGTGATAAAGAAAAGAAAGCACCATCCAAGTCGACAAAGCTTAATGATGAAGCTATATTCAGAAACTCTATTATTCCACAGATTGAAAGAAAAGTAGCAGAAATAGAAAAGATGGAATTATCTAACCAGAGATGTGTACTTAAAGTCAGATTTGACTTTAGAACCAACTTCAATGGATTAACTGAGGATCAGCGGAGAAAAGGGCATGAAAATGTTGTTGCTTAATAAACGGGGCTAAAGAGTCTCACATTGCTTGCCCAGCTCTTCAGAGGTATGTTGTTCATAACATTGACAAGAGAGTCGAAGCTAAACGAACAGAATTGGAAAAGTTTTGTTTCTGATGAGATAAAAAGTTCTACAATGACAGTGCTACGCTATATGACACTCAGTTCAATTATTGTCAATTACCCAAGGCTTATTCTTTGTGAACTCTCTTTTACACAAATTTTGAAACATAAAACTCGACTTCTTAAGTTTCTGAAAAGTGAAGAGGGGCAGGATTTGGGGTCAGCACTTTCACTATATAGTGATTTTACTTTAAAATGAACCTATGTTAATGTATATATATATATCCCTGTAATCAGACTAAAACGTAATTATAAAGGTGAAACGATTGAATAAAATAAAAGTACATGACGTTTACATAAACCCCGGATACTACGATATATATATATCGCAGTATTATCTGAGGGATATTTCAGTTTTTGCTGTTTTAACGATTTTTTGTTGTCTGTGCTCCTTTTGGGGCATAAATAAGTATTTATATCGTAGAACCACCATATATCATATATATGAGCGACATACTGCATTATGCTATGTGGTAAATATCTTAATGTATAAAAAAGTAGAAAATATTTCAGCAGAAAAGCACATTCAATTAGCACATTTTAATCACATTAAAATTGCTTTATTAAAGCATTCATAACAATCAATCAAGTTGTGCAGTGATCTTGTTTAGATTAAATTATCACTCTTTCATCAATAGAAATTGTAACAATGGATAGTATATATCAATTAGAATTATCAACTTATACAATCAATGAAACAATTATTGGCTAATAAAAATGTTTTTCATACTGATCAAATTAAAACAATTAAAGAAATTGCCTATTCAAAAATGTGTTATGCAGTTGATAATTTACCATAATTTTAATGAAAACATCTAAACTAAATAAAGGTATTTTTCTTAAACAACTGAGCACCATTTAAAACCTGAAAATCATGAGGCAAGCTTTCTATCATACACATCTTAATTCCTACATGAAGATTATAACTCTAGGAATGCTAGTTTTAATGGACTTTTCTCATCTTTAGCAGTGAAAAATTTAGCCCTGCCCTTTCCATACATTGCTATGTCAATTACTCACAGTGTCACAAATAAACCATGTCTAGACAGATCCATACAGAAAACAAGGCAGCCCATTCTGTGCAAAGAGCACTGTGAAAATTAAACGATGTACCACTTTTGTAATTGAACAAATAACAATATATCTCTAAATTGTAGACAAAGCAGTAATATTTACATTAAAATTGTTAAATGTGTAAAAAAAGATAAGCCTTTTATGGTTAACCAACAGATTAGATTAACTGGCTTCTTGCAGAGAGATAAATTTCTGATAAATATAAATAAATCTCATTATACATTTACTTATTTAGTAAAATAACACTCTTATAAATGGGCATGACTTCAGAATAATGTAACATTTTTGGTTATAACAAAAATACAGTTGTAAGTTATTCAAAGCAATGGTTTCCAAGCAAACTCTTTACTTGTGAAATCCTAGATAAAATACAAGAATGAAAATATTGTCAATGGAACAAAAGTATATCCAATTAGCAATTGATACAAACTAAATCTTTCAAGTAAAACTGAAGGAATGCCCCTTTACAAAGAGATGTAATGCAGGGTTTTCATTATTAAAAGATTAATAGATTTGCGATCCATTTAATCAGTTATAACATGTTGTACATTTAGCCTGTACATTAAAATATCCCCCTTAACCTCTAGCAAAAAGGCTTGTTTTAGTAAGCACATCTATTGCCTGAGATAAAAATGAAAACCCTGTAATGTATGGATGGTCAGTCTTATTTATATGTACATAAAAGCAACCCATTTGACATTGAAACAGTACTAAAATTTGACCTTGAAAATGCAGTGACTGTATAATAAAACTAGACATATATATTTCAATTTTCACTTAAACCATGAAAGAGGAGCCATGGCTCTTTTTTTGTCTGCAATGCATGTAATCTCATTTTGCCATTGACTTGTTTAAAATTTATCTGTTATGTTACTACTGATTTTCAAACCTAAAGTTGAATTGCCTCCAATTTGATTCACAGATTTTTTTAAATACAGTTTATTCATGTAAATGTCTAAAATAGCAAAAATATATGTTAAGCCAGGGTCTTTTGATTTTATAAAACCCTGGCAGAACAGGAATTTTTGGACAGTATTTTGGATACTTTCATACTTTGTGGACAAAGATTTTATAAAGCTGAGTGTATTATAATGTCTCTGACAAACAGTTACCAAATAATGAAGGATGTTAGTCATCAGACTGGTCAAATTTCTAGAATATATTCCAATCAAGTTGTACATTGCAAGCAAATCTGATATACAAACATGGTATACATCATCTGCTATTATTGTAACAGATGAAAATTGCCCTCAAAGAATGGTAAATTTTTGTGAAGTATCTGAAAAATGATCATTTGGGTAATCCAAAATAGTATTTTTGATGTTGAAAGAAAGGAACTAAATAGATAAGAACCAATTTGAGTCACCTGCAATTAAGGTAACTGTGTTCATAAAAAAAATTTATAAAAAAAACTTTCACAATTTGGTAATTTTTTTTTACAATTTCATGGTAATTCCATTCATAATTTGTTAAAAACTAAACCCAAGTTGCATCAACCTCAAATTTTTTTAGAAATAACAAAATCCTTACAGTAATCAGTTATATACATGTATGATGTCTTTGAAAATATTGCTATCATAAAAACATCACATAACTTTAAAACTTTGCATCTGATTAGAAATGCTTAAACACGTATGACAAATTAAAAACATTTTTTTTTTGCTATTTTTTTCTGAATAAGATTGACCATCTTAAGTTACTTACAATGCTATACAAGTTATTAACATGCTATCATAATCAAACCTTGTTCTATGTCAACCCACTCAGCTAGAAACTTCACTATCTGAATCAGAATAATCTCCAATCAGACCTAGAGCTGATGATGTAGAAACAGCAGCAGATGATAACACTTCACTTGATTTCTTGTCTGAACTTTCACTACTCTTTTTTGAGTTCACTTGTTCTATGTTACTGTCTTTTACACAGGAATCTTTAGAATTTGGTTGATTATCTGTATCACATTTTGAGATCTCAGAATCGTTGTTACTGTCATCATGTTTAGCTACAGTGACATCATTACTGCCGGAAGCATGCTCACTTGATGATATAGTAGAAGATACTGATGGTAGACTTGATGGTTTTTTCCTCACCACTAAACCTTTCAGTTTCTGCTTTGATGATAAGCTTCCTACACTCTTCTGCCAAGATTCCTTTGGTTTCTGAGATGCTTGGCTCTTATCACTCTGTAAGTAAACAACAATAAATTATATGAACCCAAGATTTTTCTGCACAATTGTTTAAATTTATAGATAGAACTGTCCATTATCAATAATGGAACATCAAAGCCATTAAAGTCTAGTCAGGCTGAAAAAAAAACAAACTTGGAATTTAGACAAACTGGATACTGGTTGCAAAACAAGCTTTATCAGGATTAAGGTCTCAAAATATTTTAAGATTACAAAATAAAGACAAACAAATTGGTTAAAAGCCAAATGCATTATGTCCTACTCCCTTGAGACAAAAAGACCAATAAACAAGTATATTTATAATATATACATGCTTAACAGGATATTTCTATCTTCAAAGAAGAAAAGCTTTATGTCGAAATGATGTAGATATATCATTAGCTGTATAAATCAAGTTTGATAAAATTGAAATATTAATTATATCAGTATATGTTAGGCTTAAAAGATAAGTCTCAGCATAATAGAAGATAATTTTACAGCGCATAAAGGATTATCCTTGTTGCTTTTGTATCATACTTTACTATCTGCAAGACATGTAAGTAATGACCCTATTACCTCAGCAAGTATATCTGTAGGTTTAGTGTCAGAAGCTGGTGCTGTCATGGCAACTTTCTTTTTTACTGGACCATCTTCATCACTGTCCGAATCATTTAGTCTTTTAACTACCATGGTACCTTTCTCTCCAAAAATATCCCTAAAATACAGAGACAAAATAACAGCCAATCTGTTGTAACATACAGTAAAAACTCGCTAATGAGACCAATGAAGGGACTTTACAAATCTGGTCTTAATAGCGGGTTGGTCTCATTAATGAGTTTGGTCAAACAGAAAACCAAGCAATATATTAAGGGATTCCATGCACTGTACACATCTTTAATTCTGGGCTAATCTATTTCAAATGAGAAGATATTAAGCATACACTATTATTTTTTTATTTTCATTTATTTTCTTTAACTTTTTAACATTATAAAATTTTTAAACTTCTTTTGAGATACAAAATGTATTATGAATGTCATTAAACACAAACATATTTTTACATTCTTGTTAAAGGAATGACATGACTGACTCAATTAAATCACCATTTTACTACAAAACACACCGAACAATTAACCTTTAATTATTTTCACAGTTCTCATCGCCGATAACAACTTCAAAAACATAATCGTGTCTTGTTTATTTTTGTTTGAAATTGTGGAACGGAAGAGATAATGATAGCAGCAACACCACTAAAATCTTATTGAAAGTTTTCTGTACAATATTTTGTTGTTTTAATCCTCTAGTTACGACATTAAAGGTGTGAAATTAAGAAATTATCGACAATATTATTGATCATTTCCGGGTTTGATACAAAGTAACCTTGAACTCTGCCGTAAATTGGATGTCGTTAAATGTCGTAAAAGTAGGACACCTGTTGTTTACACCACGTGTCAAAAAGATTTCAGCAATATACATGCAAGTCAATATCAAGGTGAGAAAGTGCCCTCGGTTGTATTTATGGGTTTCCAAATGTACAGAATTTACGAAATGGGACTGAATTTACTGGTCGTATTACGGAATAACGGGGTGGTCTCAAAATCGGGGTTAGCGACCATTAAAATAAAGAATAAAAAAATCGGGTCTTTAAAAAATCGTTCGTATTAGCGGGTTGGTCTCGAAAACGGGGTGGTCGTAAAGCGGGTTTTTACTGTATTTATTCAAATTAAGATAACAGTCAGACAATTAGGAAATGTTTCATGATTACTAATCATCTTCTGCATACATGTATATAATCTTATCAAAAGGATAGTATTACTATTAATATCTCTGCACAAGGTCTTTGAAGAAATAATCTGGTTACTTCAAAGTAAGATTAAATTTTGTCGAAGCTCATAAGCAGAATATCAAACTTGTAACAATAAGAATATTGTTTCCACTCATTCTCAGACAAAACAAATCTCAATCCAGAGCAAATCAGCTAAAAATTCGAGGCAGATATGAGAATTAATATTATAGCTTTAGAACTTTGGTTTTCACATCATAGACTGCAGTAGCTCAGAGAAACTGGTGAGTTCAAGAGTAAAATTGTACTTTTTTGTTGTTGTTTTGTTTTACACCGTACCAACACAGTATAGGTCATATAGGTACTTTCCGGCTTTACTGATTGAGGAGGACCTCAGGTGCAAGTGGTTTGAAGTCAACGACCTTAACCATTCTGCCACAGACGCCCCTAAAATTGAACTATTTTCCACTCTCTTTCCCCCCCCCCCCAAAGAAAGAGATCTAAGTATAACTACATAGATTGATATGTGGTTACAGACTGATGACACTCTTGAAAATACTCAAATGCTTTAGCAATACAAACTGTTCAAGTTCAAAAAAAGAATGATGCCAGTTATGAGCCTAACTCAATTATCTTCAGTTATTTTATGTTTAAAGTTTCAAATGAATATTTTCAGTGGATGCAGTTGAAACTTACATGCAAAACTTAAACCATCAAGTTCATAAAGGTCTACAATTCCATAAAATTCCAAACTATAGTTAGAAATTATGAAAAATGGTCTTCAAACATTATCCTGCCAATTTATGTGAAAGTTTCAAGTGAAAACCAAAAATAGCTACATGTACATGAGAAAACTTTGACTAAATGTTAAAACATAGGAAAGACAAGGCTCACAGTGAAAAGGAGAGCCAATTAGAAAGTCGGCAACAAAAAGTAAAATTGGCTTCAATTTGTTTGGGCTTTTTTTATGCCAATTTTAAAACCTTTTTTCTTTTATCCCGAGATTGGTCAATCTTACAGGCCTTCCTAGATAATGACCAAAAATTACCAATTTCTTTGCAAATGACTGACCAATTATCACACATGATTTCTGAATCAGCGGTGAGAGACAAATAACCCGTCATTACAAGTTTAGGAGGATGAGAACTTCACAAGCTATTTTAAATCCTATCTCTGTATTAGACCTACTTGATTTCCTCTTCTTCCTTTTCCATCTGAAGCTGAGCAAGAAGTTCCTCATACTTTCTGTATTTCTCAATCATTTCTTCTGTGTTCACCTGGTTCTTTTTAGAGTTTATTTCCCTCAGTTCTTCCAGTGTGTCAATCTGATCCATCTCTGCTCTACTCGCCTTTGTTCTATTCTCTAACATCTAAAATTTATAAATTTAAAATCGCTACATTCAATTGAATGCCTTGCAACAAATATTTATTTGTTCATATTTTTCAATAATTTAAAGTACCTTTCAAGTGTCCTATGCTAACTAAATTAATTCATTTGTTTGATAAATTAACTTGACAGTACGTTTACTCTTTAAACTCAGTTGAAAAGTTTGAGAATTTCCAATCACATTTACTCGGTTAAAATAATTGTTTATAGTTGCAAACAAGGAAAACAACTCTGACAAAACTGAAATAATCCATATGCAAAACCCCTGATGCACAACTTCCATGCTAATTTACATTCCTGTATAGCTTGTTGGCTCTAGATCTCTAGATCAAGCACTTTTAGAGCTACATGTGACACAACACAAGAACTGACAGACAAGGGCAAATCTCAATCCCTCACAGAGTTAGGGCACAAAAACAGCCAAAGAGACATAAATAGGCAGCTTTGTGTTGTACTATTACTGTTTTATTATTGAACAAACCTTCATCGGGTTCATCTCATCCTCCTCTTTGGCTTTTCTCTCCTCCTCTGCCATCTGTTGAGCTATTTTCTCAGCCTCAAACAACCGTTTAGCACCGGCCTCCAGGGTATAGTCTGTTCTCTCCAAGTCAGTCTACAATAATAATATATTTCTGTTAATCATCTTTCTATTCTTTAGCAATAATAATGATTGCTTATATAATTTGAGCATTTGTACATTCTGACCAGAAATTATGCCGTCACCTGCTTTGTTTTAGAATAGAGATGTTTAAATCATTTCCATTAACCAGACATTCAAAAGGGCTAATTAGCTCAGCTCTTGACCTTGTAGTTTCACAAAATAACATTTGTTTATTCTCATAAAAGACTGTGTAACTACCTGACCCAGGGCCTGGCCAACACTGATCCAAGGGGCATGATTTATACCAGTTTTATAGAGGCCAACAAGGCAATGCTGTTACATGTCAAAAAATATTTAAACTTCATGAATTGAAGTTTCACTAAAATATCACTTAAATGTGTTTTCATACACAAAAATATATTAAGTGAAAAACTCCCAACAGTTTCAGGAGACATAAGTAACTTATCTTCAGACATAGTAGTTTCATACAATTTATTTATTATTAACTTCAATGTGTTTTCCTATGTGTTTTCCTATATAAGTCTATATAAATCAAGTAATCCTCAGTGCAAGGCCAATTTTGATCTAAGGAAGCCCAAACCTGCGTTCTGCACATTAATCATTGTCTCAATATAAGTAGCATCTCTGTCAAAAAGTTTTCATTTCTTTCTATCGGTTCATAAGATAAAGAATGAACACGCTATTTTGAAATTGATACAAGTGTGACCTTGACGTGATGATGGTCAAACCTGCCCGCTACATATCATCTCATTATTGTTAACATTTCTGCTAAGTAGTTTCAATATCTTCCATTAATTCAAACTACAATTTGCCACTATCATGGCGTGAATACCCACGCATACCACTTTGTCAGAATCAACAGTGGCCATTTAGAGCTCAAGGACAACCTCCCTGCCAAATCTGAGGTTACTAAGCCAGTGCATTGCTAAGTTATGTATTCTACATGCTTCAAATGCTTCAAATGTCAAAATCAATACATTGCGGACAGGACATTCTTTAGCAATTAAGAAGAAAAGCTTTTTTTTGTCAAGGTCCATGTGACCTTGACCTTTGACCCACTGACCTCAAAATCAAAAGGGGTCACCTTAAATCATGATCAACATCCATGCCAAATATGAAGACTGTGGGTCAAAGGAATCTTAAGTTAATGGGTGGACAAACTTTTTGAAGTCAAAGTCCCTATGACCTTGACCTTTGATCCAGTGACCTAAAAATCAAAAGGGGTCATCTACTAATCATGATCAACATCCATGCCAAATATGAAGACTGTGGGTCAAAGGAATCTAAAGTTATTGGGCAGACAAACTTTTTGAAGTCAAAGTCCCTGTGACTTTGACCTGGTGACCTCAAAATCATTAGGGGTCATCTACTAATCATGAACAACCTCCATGCCAAATATGAAGACTGTGGGTCAAAGGAATCTTAAGTTATAGGGCGGACAAGCTTTTTGAAGTCAAGGCCCCTGTGACCTTGACCTTTGACCTCAAAGTCAATAGGGGTCATTTACTTATCATGACTAACCTCCATGCAAAATATGAAGACTGTGGGTCAAAGGAATCTTAAGTTATTGGGCGGACAAGCTTTGTGAAGTCAAGGCCCCTGTGACCTTGACCTTTGACCTAGTGACCTCAAAATCAATAGGGGTCCTATACTTATCATGACTAACCTCTATGCCAAATATGACGACTGTAGGTCAAAGGAATCTTACGTTATTGGGTGGACAAGCTTTTTGAAGTCAAGGCCCCTGTGACCTTGACCTTTGACCTAGTGACCTCAAAGTCAATAGGGGTCATCTACTAATCATGACCAACCTCCATGCCAAATATGAAGACTAAGGGTCAAAGGAATCTTAAGTTATTCGGCGGACAAGAAAAAACCAACGGACGGCCAGACAGACAAGCTGATTCCAGTATACCCCCCTTACAACTTCGTTGTGCGGGGGTATAAAGATACAGACTTGACATGAAAACGGTAAACAGACAGGCCGATGACCAGTTGCATAAAATTATACATCAAAATTTTTTTGGGTATATAAACTGAATCCTCAGCATTGTAAACCTTAGTAAGAACTACAATATAAACTAGTTCAGAAAACTACATACCTTAAATGCTATCTCTGAAACACATGTTGGACACTTAATGTAGAACCGGAAAATTTTCAGACCAAGATAGTCTTCATCCATTACGTCCTCCTTCCTTGAATTAAACTTCTTCCCTTTATATATGTATCCTTTACACATATTGCACCTAGAATAGGACAGTTACTATTAATTTTCAATACACACAAAACATACTTTTTCTGTAATCTTTCAAGTATTATCTAAAAGGAAGGTAAAAGGCACATTATGCCTCAGAAACCCATATTTTTGAAATGCCAAAGATGTGTTTAATAATGTTTAAATAATGGATCAAGTGCAAGTTAGATGTTTTACAACTGCAAACGTAGCACCAAACATGCAGTTATGTATAGTAAAGGTAGTGAAATGTAAATAGAGTAGTATTTTGACTTCCATGAAAAATATTAATTCACTATAATTAAAGCAATTGCCAACAGAACTAATGATGAAAAACATGGTTAATGCATATAGCAAATAAGTATGTTTTTTGGAAACTGTAGCAAGATACAAAAATAAACGTTTTTTCAGAAATAAAGTTCTAGAACTGTGTCCAAAGGACACTGATGCCCCCACTGACAACATATATATGGTATATAGTGAAAAAAATCAACGAAGGGCCATAATTCTGTTAAATTTGGTTGCAGCAAAAATTCCTTCCTTTACTTCCATCAACACATTAAGGTTGTTCATCCTTGGAAGTTTAAGCAAAATCTGCTATACGGTTTAAGAGGAGTTGTGTTCACAAAATTCCTACAAAGTATGTAGTGAAAAAATCAACAAAGGGCCATAATTCTGTTAAATTTGGTCGCAGCAAAAATTCCTTTCTATACTACCATCTACACATTAAGGTTGTTCATCCCTGGAAGTTTAAGCAAAATCTGCCATCCGGTTTAAGAGGAGTTGCGTTCACAAAATTTCTATATAGTATATAGTGAAAAAATCAACAAAGGGCCATAATTCTGTTAAATTTGGTCGCAGCAAAAATTCCTTCCTTCACTACCATCTACACATTAAGGTTGTTCATCCCTGGAAGTCTAAGCAAAATATGCCATCCGGTTTAAGAGGAGTTGCGTTCACAAAATTTCTATATGGTATATAGTGAAAAAATCAACAAAGGGCCATAATTCTGTTAAATTTGGTCGCAGCAAAAATTCCCTCCTTAACTACCATCTACACATTAAGGTTGTTCATCCCTTGAAGTCTAAGCAAAATCTGCCATCCGGTTTAAGAGGAGTTGCGTTCACAAAATTTCTACATAGTATATTATACTATATAATGAAACAATCAACAAAGGGCCATAATTCTGTTAAATTTGGTCGCAGCAAAAATTCCTTCCTTTACTACCATCTACACATTAAGGTTGTTCATCCCTGGAAGTTAAAGCAAAATCTGCCATCCGGTTTAAGAGGAGTTGCGTTCACAAGATTTCGGGACGTACGGACAGACGGACAGACAGACGTACGTACGGATGGACGGACGGACAAGTGCAACGCTATAATATATGCTCCCACTCTGTGGGGGCATAAAAATGTAGCCTCCAAAAACTGTAATTTAGGCCGTAGCAACTTAATATTTGCAGAATTCAAATGCCGCAAAAGTTTGCCTCCGCGAAAATACCGACGTTGTGAAAAACATGAAATATTGTATCCGCGAACATTTCTAGGAAAACAGTATTTCTGACAGGAACTTAACTTTGCCAGATATGTAATTATGGCTTACAGAGTTTCCAACTCAGCTCTGTTTTGTGCAGGTTTCATGCCTGTAATAGCTGAAACTTTGTCAGGGTTAGGTTTCATTCTGTCAGAGTTTAGTATATGACCAAAGTATTTGACCGCGTTTGCACCTATTATGCATTTGTCTGTATTTAATTTCATACCATTTACTTTTGCCCATTACAGCACCTGAAAGATTTGTCATTATGCTCTTGTTTTGTCTATTAGTTAAATGTCAGCTATTATGGATTTGACACTGGTCAATTCTTGAAAAATTCATCAATTTTTCTTGAAAAAATGAACTGCAAATTCCCATAGGTAAATGCAAGTACAGATATCGTCCAAATGGGCTTTTAAATGCAGTCAGTTATGACGATTTGTCAGTTTAATAGACTTGTAACCTTTAGCGAGTTTCCAGCAATTGTTACATTTTTTCCCTTTTCCTGGACAGTTTGGATATTTTACATGTAATGTCTCTAATTTTGAAACACTTGTTTTGTTTTTCTTTTTTAAGTCAGTTCTCCTGTTTTGGTTTGTTCCAAAAAGAGATGGACATCTACCACATTGATGTGCCCCATGGCCATTACTTGCTGTTTAGCATATTCCATGTTTTGTGCTTTCTGTATTCACTATTGCCTTATCCATAATAAATGTAGCTCCCTCTTTTATAAGTCTTTTTCTTAATTGTCTGGATTTGTAACTCAACCACTAGGCGGTCACAAATCATGTTTTCCGCATCATTCAAGTTTTTAACAGTCTATTGCATTAATAGGCAGTCGCGTAATGCTGTCTTCTCTTTGAATTTGGCAGAGCAATTTATAGCATGCAAAAATCAGATTTAGTTTACAGGGCTCATCCTGGGGGGAAATTTTAGGGAGAAGTGACTTCCTCGCGAAAAATAGGGAGCAGGGAAACAACCCAATGTGTATGCATTAACATGCATGGCTATATACATCCTTTAACTATAATATAAACACAATTAATCTATCAGCTATTTATAAGCTTTCTTTAAATATTTGTTTATATATTTTCATATAAATTTATTGATAATATTAATGTGTAAGAAAAAATTTGATGAATAAGTTAATTTTTATATTTTTACTTTCCTCACTTTTAATTGAAGATAAAGTTAAATTGAATATTGACAAATAAAAGCTCTCTATTCTGTTCTGAGTACAGAAAATTCTTTTATGGCCTTGTATGTATGTATGTTAATGCTTAATGAGGGTCCATTATCCGCCCTTCCGGGCACAAAAAGCAGCTTTCGCTGTCGAGTACGGAACCCTTTATGGCCTTGTTTCCTTTTATGGCCTTGTGTGTGTGTGTGTGTGTATTTGCATTTATTTATACTCGCCACCGGTTGCCCATATGGGCGAGTCCTCCAGAAGAGTATTAGTCATTTTAAATTTTTGGAGGATAGTGCAATTACAGATACAGAAAGATGCCCCAATTCCAGAAGCTTCTCCTGGTTCTTTAGCGTGCCAAGTGTTTAAGCACCCATACAAGGGACCTCGATTTAAAGTCTCATCCGAAAGACTGATTAGTAATTTTAGTTTGCCAGCCCGGGAATCGAACCCACAATGTCGAGATTTATGCCTTGTTTTTTGGGGTTTTTTTAGATGCGTTTATTTAAGGTCGCCGCCGGAAAGCCCATATGGGCGACCGTACACTCAAGCCGGGTCATCCTAGAGCGTCCCGCCGAGAATTTTCGTCGATTTTTTTCCAGCTTTATTGGTGGAGGAAGACCCCAGGTGCCCCTCCGGGCATTATTTCAGGCACGAGCGAGCACCTGGGTAGAACCACCGACCTTCCGTAAGCCAGCTGGATGGCTTCCTCACATGAAAGATTTCGACCCGAGTGAGGATCGAACCTACAGTGGTGAGGGACCTGTGACCTCAAGTCAACCACTTTAACCACTCGGCCACAGAGGCCCCTTTATGCCTTGTTTGTTGTAATGTCACATTTATCTGCATATAATTATGCTTATAAAACAATTTTCAAACATTGAAGAATATGAAAAATATGTACTGCAAACATTTGTGCACATTATATTTGATCACTAAAATTATATACATTCATTTCTTATTGACAAATTTGACTGAGAAATTATAGAAAATAATTTGTAATTACCTCCCTTTATTTTCATGAAATGTTAAACTCGGTAATATCTTTATAAATAATGCTTTTTGAGAAATCTTTTGTATCATAGTCAAACATAAAAGCACGTTCCCTGTTGTCACAATATGAAACCCCGGCAAAAATGAACCAATGAACGAACATCTGAATATGACATTTCTGTCGCTTTCCCTTTCTCTGCCATGACAATATGTAAACCCCAGCAAAAATGAGCCAATCAATGGGCATGCTCTGGAGTGCGGGTAACTAATACCCGCACTCCAGTTAACGCACTGTGCATGTATATGTATACGATTTAACCCTGACACATTTTCAACAGAAAGGTCTCCAAACTATGATACAATTGATAATAATGTTCAGTTTTTTAATCAGCGCCCGATATATAAAAGAAATTCATATTTTGCAATTAGCTTTGTTGATGAAGAATATAAACTTACAATAGTCGCTAAAAATATTTACCATTCTCAATATATCCAAGCGAAAAACAAAGTGTCAACAGGTGCTAAGACAATGTATATTGACATACCGGTACCTTTGATCTTTTGTCAGGGCAGCAGTTCTTACGTCACGCTTAAGATGTCTGTATTAATTAATTATATGCATAATGTTTTTGTGCCGACCAGCCAAAGACCAATCAAAGTTTATTTACTCAATTGTCAGACACTCTCTAGCCAATCGTGTTTGATTAGCTCCATCTTTAAAACTTTTTTAATTGGATGAAGGCGTGTTCGTAATAATTTATGCACACTTCTCTATAATTAACTCGCACTTTTCACAAATATATAGTTTTTTTCCTCCCGAAAGTTATGACATATTTATTTGTTTTGACCGTGAAAAAACTATAACTACACGCACGTATTGGATTATCTGTGACGATTTGTTTTGTTTATAAAAACTGTGACTCAAAAGTAAGTAATAGTTACGGTATGAAGAACAAGTCTACATAGTATAACTATTTACAGACCCCGGCCGAGAAAACGTAGCGAAGGGTTACCGAGTGCGGTACTTACCAACATGCTCTTGTTTTTCTATACAAACTTCAGTTTTGAATTCAGTATTTATTAATATTATTCACAAGAACCCTTTTTCAGGGCTGAAAATTAGCGGTCGCCCAGTCGCCCATGGCGACTAAATTTGTAATTGGGCCACCAAAAATTTCAAAATAGTCGTCCAGTCGGCGACTACAAAAAAATGGGCCGTAGATTAAATTATCCGCACAATAAACGAAAATTAAACGGCGCGCAACGGATTTTATCCCTATCAATAACATCACAATATGGCTGCGTCCATAGCGTAAAAAAAAATCACATTGTCCGTGGAAAAATGTGGCGGTTTCTTGACGGTGTTAGCCAACCGAAAAAGAAAAAGCTATCAGCCGATGACAAAAGAAAGTACTTCAATGAATATGAGAAAAATAAACGTTCAAGATCGTTCCTACTGGACTGGAAAAAGGAAAGACCGTGGCTTGAAAATACCGAGAACGGAATGAAATGCAGCTATTGTAACGAATATGAAAGCAAACGTCAATCTTTGTTCGTTCAAGGTTGTAAAAGTTATAAAATTGAAACAATCAAATTACATGAACAGTCCAAATCCCATCTTAAGTGTCAGGCTTGTTATCATGCAAAATGTGTGCCTGCAAGTATGTCGGAAGCTGGGAAATTAGTGCAAAAGTTAAATGATGAAAATTTCAAGAAAATGGCCATTTTATTTAGGACAGCGCACGCCCTTGCTATACATAACCGTCCGTTTACTGACTTTATATGGATGTGTGAGCTTGACTCTGTAAAAAATGTTAATGTCGGTGAAACTTACAGAAATGAAGCAGCAGCTAAAACTTTCATAAACTATATTGCTAAAAATGAAATTACAAAAGTGTCATCACGCATAAGTACATCAAAATTTCTCTGTATTATTGGAGATGGGAGCACAGATGCCTCTGTTAAAGAGCAAGAAATGTGGTTTGTCAGATATTGTAGAGAAGGCATCATATCTACTGACTTTATAGGTGTTGATAGCTGTGACAAAAGCATCTGCTGAGAATATTGTAAATGGCCTACAAAATGTTGTTCAAACTAATCTTTCTTTATGACTGGAATAAATTTCTTCTGAAAACTGTTGCCATATCATGTGATGGTGCCAGTGTAAAAGATTGGATGTAAAGGTGGAGTTGGAGCTATTTTAAGAAGACAACAGCCTGATATGATTACGATCCACTGTATGGCTCACCGCCTAGAATTATCCCTAAAAGATGCTGCCAAATCAGTGAAATTATATGAAAAAACTATTAGTGTCCTTGCAATGGGACTCTATTATTTTTTATCATAATAGTAGCCTAAATAGAGCAATGTTGAAAAGGAGTGAATGTGCGCTGAAAAACAGATGATGACAAGGGCTTATTGCTACCAAGCAGGGTTGGAGGTACAAGGTGGATTGGGCATACTGCATTGGCTTTACAAAATATCACAGTATCCTATAAATATATAATTAGCCATCTTGGACAGGTACAGTCACTTCAATAAATTAATTATTTCAACAACTAGAATTTTTTAAAAGTTATAGAACTACAAAGTTTGAATAACGGTTAAACCATATAAAATAGTTTAGCAAAAAAGTTAAAAGTTCTTCGAGATATTACGTACAAGATAAGATGAACAATAATAAAATTAATATTTTATCAGAAAACTATTTTTTGCTTTATTGTATATAAGTAACATATCAGAATATTTTTCTCATACTTACCAATAAAATTCAAGTTTTATTCTTCTATTTTGTAATTTTTAATTGTATTTTACTTGTTATTGGCATAACTATATGCATTTATTGTTTAACATATCTTTAATTATAGACCAATTCACTTTACAAGACCTAATCTAATGTAATGATCTTAATTTTTCTTATATCTTTCAGTTAACAGAACCATCTGAACGTGTGTCAACAGATTCACGGGCCAAAGCCTATGCTTTTTTGAAACTTCTTCAGACAAAGAGCATTGTACATTTCATCTATTTTTTGATAGATGTTCTAAGTGTCTTTAAAACATTGTCACTAGGTGTCCAAAACAACCAGTGCTTGATCTCCCAACAACACTCGACTATAGAATCAATGTTGGAAGTTCTTAGAGGATACAAAACTAGGTAATTTATAAATTATAGGAAAATAGTTTTACAGTAATCTGTTTAATTTAATCATATGCCCCACTTAAATCTCAATCAATTTACCAAATATTCTAAAATTGCTAAGTCGAAATCTAGCCATCATTATCTTATTAACTGTTATAAATCTGAAACATTGTATTGTTAAATGTGCTTTAAATTGCATATATAACTGTTTTATACCAGTGATGGACCCAGTCTAAGAAAGATTATTAACAGCAAATTAGAATTAAAAGGAGATGAAAGAGAATTTAATTCAGCAAGGAACAAGATCATAGATCAGATAGAAGCAGCACTTTTGCGAAGATTCTCTGAATTTTCATCATTAGGTGTGATTAAGGCTACAAGAATAGCAGATATTTTATCATGGCCCAAGTCTTGGGAAATGTTTCAAGGTTATACTGAGTTTAAATGAGCACTGATTGTTGTTTACTTTATTTATTATTATTTGTGTGATTGTTGATTATTATTGTTATTTTATTTTACTTTTTTTGTATTTAATTTTGCGTTGTTAGTGATCTTACTGATTCCCTTTTTATTTTCTTTAAGTTTGTGACTGTGAATTATTTATTTTCTTCAACTTTACATACATGTCAGTATTTAAGGAAGATTCAAATAAATAATAAAATTATATTATTTAATTACAAAAGACTAAAGCTTGGACAAGTGCAATTTTGTGTAAGTGTTACTATAATAGCAAATTTATATTATTGATATATAGGAGTGTCATTATTTATAAATCAAATTGACAAAAAATGAAAATTCTTAGAAAGAGAAATGAAATAGTAAGATAGGGAAAATAAAGTACATTCACACTATATTTATATACTGATAGTCTGATAATTTGTGTTCAAATAATTGTTATTCTGCTTTCAGATTTTGGAACAGAAGACTTGCTAACTTTAATCAGTCATTTCGTACTTTATTTGAAAAAGCTGGGTTATACTGTGATGAGATTGAGATGGAGTGGATCATGTTGAAGAAGGCTATTTGTGAAAAGTAAGTTAAAGCTTTTATATTCAAACTGAATTTTCTTATCATTCATATCACTCTGTTGATAAAAAATATTAGTAATACAGCTAACTTCAGACAAATAAATGTTACAATTAAGTTTAAATTACTTCATAAACTGCCTGTTTCAATGAAACAATCTGAGGATAGTTATTCTGCTAAATTAATTCTAACTTAGTTCTTACATGTGATGTTTGAAACTTGATAAAAAAGCAAATAAATAAAATGAGATTAATATAATACAAAAACTAAGATTTTCTTTTTTGGTATTTCTATTTTAGCACAGCCAAGTTTGAATCACGGACACAAGTAAATGAAATATATGGACACCAGTATCGGAATATATTAGATGTAATGGATCTTACTTTAACTATGAGCCCAAGTAGTGCTGAAGCTGAAAGGGGATTTTCATTGATGAAAGTTCCAAAAACAAAAATCCGATCAACATTGAGTCAGGGTAGTTTAAATGACCTATTAATTACCAAGTTACATGCTCCTAAAATTGGAGATTTTAATCCTAGTGAGGCTGTTTATCTATGGAACAGTGAGGGAAACCGCACTAAAAGAGTGAACTTTAAAGACATGTCAGCAAGTAAAAGAAACCAACTGTGTTTACTCAAACACCAGATGTTGTTGTTCCACAAGAGACTGAGAGCATTGTAATGTCTAAGCCAATTCCTGTTTCAAAAGACTTGGAAACTGGTCCTGAAATTAGACAAAAGCAGTACCTCTATTGTTTATGAGGAATCCCAACAATCCAGTGTTTCTGTAGAGGTTCAAAACAGATCAAATTCCTTCTGTTGAAGCCAGCACACAAACATTTGACAATGAACTTGTGAGCAAACAGTATAGATTTTCTTCAATAACATCAGAGGAACACTCAAATAAGTACTATTCCTCATCTGATGAGGCCAGTGACTATTCTGATATTGACTCGGAGGAGGATATTGTGTTTTCAAAATTGTTGGACTTTAATACTAGAGACTGATATTTAACACACATAACTAAACAATACACAAATAAGGAACTCTGTTTCAGTGATATGATTTAATTTACAAAGTTTTTAATTAAATTAGTAATTTTCATAGATTCAGAATATGACTTGTTATATTAACTCGATAAATTGTAGGTCCACTAAAATATTTACTGGGCCACCAAAATTTTCCAGTCAGTGGTCCAGGTGGCTAGTTTTTATCCCTGCTTTTTTATGTACTTAATCAGGTATAAGAATGCATTCTAATGTCATTTAGGATATTTTCTATGAGTGCGCCCATCGGGCCCACAGTTGAATTTGTTTTGCGCCGGCGGTCTTTTCAGGGGGTCAATGGCGCAATGGCGCGCTCTAGATTGAACACTGAATTTTTAATTGATGTTAACGGACTGAAATTATTCAAAACTATGATTAAGTTTTTAATCCGATCGCTGATCATTAATGAAATTGAGTTATTTTTTTAATTGATAAACAGTTTTGTGATAGCCGTGAAAAAACCATTGCACATCGCCTTTACTCGGGTTAAACACCGCGTGTGTATAGAGAAGATTTGCACGATTTGCACGTGTTTAGATGATCGGGAAAAAACATAATAATCATCGCCAAATCCCGTATTAAACTCGCAAAACTGTGCACAATTATACCCGTTTCGGGCCGATGCTCTCATTATTTACTGTTTAGAGTAGGCGGTCTATCGCTTTGCATACAGGTAGAAGGGTAGTATAAAGCGACACTCTGATTGGATAATGATAAGGCCTAAAAAAAAAATTGTTTTGTTAGGGTAACATGCTCTCAAGGAATAGGTAGGGTAGGTCGGAATTTTTTTTTTTTTTTTTTTTTTTTTTTTTTTTTTTTTTTTTTTTTCACCAGTATATTGAAATTTAGATATGGAAATTTCTGACATCCCTCCCGGGTGGCACAAATACATCCCTTCTATGTTTTCAAAGGACATTTCAGGTGTAACAATCTTAAACTCTCAGCGTTCTTCTGGTGAAGATCACACGCCGTTTTACAAATATTGACCATGTGATCCGCCATTTTGTAACTAAGGGAATTTTAGGGAGAAGTGACTTCCTCATGAAAAATCGGCAGAAGGGAAACCTCCCAATGTGTATGCATTAACATGCATGGCTATACATCCTTTAACTAGAATAGAAACACAATCTATTTATCAGCTATTTATAAGCTTTCTCATATATTTTTGATAAAAATGTGTAAGAAAACTATGATGAATAAATTAACTTTACATTTTTACTTTCCAGATAAAGTTACATTGGATAATGATTAATAAAATCTGTCTATCCTGTTCTGTTTACAGAAATTTCTTTTGTGATCTTCTATGTTGTAATGTCACATTTATGTGCATATAATTATGCTTATAAAACAATTTTCAAATATTGAAGAATATGTAAAATATGTACTGCAAACATTTGTGCACATTATATTTGATCACTAAAATTATATACATTCATTTCTTATTGAAAAATTCGACTGAGAAATTATAGAAAATAAATTTCTAATTACCTCCCTTTATTTTCATGAAATGTTAAACTCAGTAATATCTTTATAAATAATGCTTTTTGAAATTTACAATATTAATAAATCTTAATCTGAGCGTCATATTTATGACATTAAAACAAATATATATATTGAAACAATAAGAACACTTCTTTCCTGACAAATTTTGTTGTTACATACATGAGCACATGATATACGACCGATATGTCGCATGCCGATCAAGATTCGACAGAATCGTAGTTTTAGGATGTCGTGCCCACGTGCGTACAAGCTGTGTCAAATTTGGCATTTCTACAAAGATAACAATGCAAAACACTCTCACTGTCTACAACATACCAATCATAAGATTTTTGCGAATTGGCTTTCTTAAATTTTCGCGTGTATTAGGTGTATCAGAATCAGTAACTTTTTTTTACTGCTAGGTTTGGGCATTTCACCCAAAGCCATGACGTGAGCGACATAACAATTTTTAATTGATGTTAACGGACTGAAATCATCCAAATGAAATTAATTATTTTTAATTGACTAACAGTTTTGTGATAGCCGTGAAAACATTGCACATCGCCTTTACTTCGGTTAAACACCGCGTGTATATCAATTAGGGAAGATTTGCACGTGTTTAGATGATCGGAAAAAATTAATCTATAATTATCGCCAAATCCCGTATTAAACTCGCAAAATATACCCGTTTCGGGTCGATGCTCTCATTATTTACTGTTTAGAGTAGGCGGTCTATCGCTTTGCATACAGGTAGAAGGGTAGTATATAGCGATGCTCTGATTGGATAATGATAATTAGCAGTCGTCATATGGGCGGATACAATCTCTGCTCTTTACATCGGCAAGTATTTACTCTTTGGGAATTAAGATTTTATCGGCGATGTTGACTTCTCTTTGATCAATTGGGAGAGCGAAATGGAAATATACACAGCGAAATTTTCGCCTGAATTGCCCTTCACACTGCTCATTGAGTACCTCAATAATACGGTATTTTCATGGATTTTTTTTTTTTTTTTTTTTGGACACGAAAAAAACGGTAGGGTCGGCACATATTATTAGGTAGGGTTCGGGTGACCTGAACAAAACAATTTTTTTTTTTAGGCCTAATTAGCAGTCGTCATATGGGCGGATACAATCTCTGCTCTTTACAGCGCCAAGTAATTACTCTTTGGGAATTAAGATTTTATCGGCGATGTTGACTCTTCTTTTGATCAATTGGGAGAGCGAAATGGAAATATACACGGCGAAGTTTTCGCCTTAATCGCCCATCCGGATGAGCCCTGAGTTTAGGTCTGTCATACACCCTTAAAGATATTCTTTTCTTAGATTTTAAAATAGAAGACAATCTTTATTTGTAAGTTTCCTTATATTGTTCCAACAGTAATCCAATCTAACCTTTTAAAATCTGTTTTAGATTTCTTCTGACACCATTTTAGAGTTATATGATAATCAAGTAGACTTCACAAAATAGTGATATAACACAAACACATATCATATACTCTACAAGATGTAAATTTATTCTCCTAAAATCCCTAACATCAAGATTTCAAGACCCTGGCTAGATATATTATTACATAGTAAAAAAGAAAATTACCTCATATTGAAAGGAGCCATAATACGAATGTTAAAGGTAGCATTTCTGTTTCTCTTGCCCTTGGGAATCTTTGATGGATCATAATCAGCTGGGTAATATTTCTAAAAATATAAAACCATAATTTAAAAAAAATAGGAAAAATAATAAATGTGGACCTCTTTTCTGTTTGAACTCTTGAAAAAATAATTGCACATAACAAAAACTTTGTATGACTTACACTAATCTAATGTATGTAATTTATCATGTTTATTATTACATCACTGATCAGACAAGTTGGGAACTTCTTCTTGCCCTAGAAAATTTGTTCTAGCCTTTTTACAATCAAGCTAGTTCTCATGAAAGTTGTATACATCCCCGTGAGGGGTTTAACATTAACCGAAAAGAGAAAGATAGATAAAAGTATTGTGGAAAAGTCATGCACATGAGGGCCTGACTGAATTTATTGATCAATGGACTTGTCAAAAAATTATACTGATTATGAAAAAGACATAATTTTAAACTTTTTGATCAGAAGTTTCCCATGCTAAACATGCATGAACTTGAATGAGTGATTTAATATGAAGGAGGTTCAAGTTGACATTAATTTTGAGGTAAACGACGTTAAATTGATTGGTCCGAAATCATTATGGGGCGAATCGCGAGTGGGGAGAATCATAAAGAAATTCCTCCAATTTTTTTATTTACGTAGGTTTGAAAAATTATCTACGACGATGAAAAATATACCATATAAACTTCAAGGCAAAAGTTTGAAAGAAAAATATTACGTTTAAGACTTTCCTTTCCGACATTTTTAATACTCAACGAAAATTTTCGACAGAAATAAATTCGCGCACACTACGTTAATAATCAAACGCTTGATTGACATGGATTGAATTCAGTTTTGTACAGAAAAGTACGGTATGCCTAAAATACGAAAGTGAGATTTTTGACGAAAGTGAGCGAAAGTGAGCGAAAGTGACTTTTAAAATTTGAATTGTACCGTTTTAATTGAATTTTACAGTAAAATTGCTATTTGCAGACGTATATTATTAGCAACTTTTAATATTTCTTTTCAAAAATAATCACTATGATGATTTAATCGCCATTTATTTGCATAATTTCTATACACAAGTTCTGAGATCTTCCTATCGCTCACTTTGAAAAATACGAAAGTGACATGTAAAATATTGAATATAGAGTTTAAATTTAAATTTGTCCTAAAATTGCAGTTTGTAGACGTATGTTATCAGAAATATATAGAAAAAAAATTCAAAAATAATCACTATGTTGATTTAATCTTCCCTTCGCTCACATTGAAAAATACGAAAGTGACTTGTAAAATATGAAATAAAGCGTTGAATTGAAAGTTATTACTAATATTATTGCATTTTTCAGGCGTATATTATCAGAAATTGATATTAATTTCTTATAACATACGTCTACAAACTGCAAATTTAGTACAATTTCAATTTAAACTCTATATTTAATACATGTAGTTTGTCACTTTCGTATTTTTCTATGCAAGCGAAAGGAAGATAACTAAACTTTTATATTTAGAAATTAGGCCAATAATGGCGATTAAATCATGATTATGGTTATTTATCATAATATATATAATTGGTTGCTAATAATATACGTCTACAAACAGCAATTTTACTGTAAAATTCTATTAAAACGGTATAATTCAAATTTTAAAAGTCACTTTCGCTCACTTTCGTCAAAAATCTCACTTTCGTATTTTAGGCAAACCCATAAAAAAAACATTTTTCTTTCAAAATCTTGTCAACTATATTCCTGATACAAACGTTTATTTATCCCTCTAAACAATGTTGAAAATAGTTAAATGAAATATCTTTATATCATTAAAAATGTTCCCCGCAGGAAACCATTTTACTTGTTACTTTTCTTGTGTACTTGCGTGTTTTGAATCATTCTTCGTGGTATTTACGGATACTTTTCTGGGGCATTTTTAATGATATAAAGATATTTCATTTAACTATTTTCAACATTGTTTAGAGGGATAAATAAACGTTTGTATCAGGAATATAGTTGACAAGATTTTGAAAGAAAAATGTTTTTTTTATATATTAGCTGTGGTTTGTTTTATTGTACTTTTCATTTCAGTTTAGTGCGTGTAATTATATTATTGTTATTAATTATTTTCAGTTTCGTGTTGTAAATAAAACTTGTTATTATCGATAATTGCGGTTTGTTATTTATTCTTATATATTCATACATATTGAATCTCATTACAAAATACAATTAATACGCGAATTTGAACAATAAACGTGATATAGTTTCACACCTTATGAGTATATCCCTTATTATCACTTTATTATATATTTCTATAGTGGTACGTAACCTCCAAAAATGGTACATTTATGCAGTGGTACGTAACCTCCATGGTACGTAACCTCCAAATTCCGTTGACAATAATCGATCAATATAGAAGAAGGTCTTTGGAAACTGGTGACCGTTAAAGACCGGAGAAGGTCGAACATAAAACAATTTTTTCTTTTTAAGAAAATGATTAAATACTATTAATAATTCCGGGCAAAAAGAATAAAGTAAACACACAAGTTTACGCAGAAAATTTCTCTATTTTGTATGATAGATGTCACTAGATTCTACGAATATTTTCATGTTGCAGATTTTCAGTATCAACAATTTATTTTTTGTAAAATTTGAGATAGATATTAAAGAAACATTGATAATTTCAAACACGTCATTCAAGTTTTCCACCTTAAACGGTAAAATAATTAAATAAAATTAGAAATATCACGTAATAGTTTTTTGTTGTTAATTAGGTGTAATTCGGAATAATTCCCTAGAGGTAAATCCGTAACGTACAGGCAAACGGTATTTAGCTAGGTTTTCGAAACCAATCATGTACGGTTTACATATCACATGCTCCTCCATGTACCGAAAACAGGTCACGTGCTCCTCCATGCCTCAAAAATTAAACGCGTACCCCTGCAGTCTTCAGACCGCAGGAAATAAGAACAGAACAGAACAGATCTTTTATTTCTGATTTGTACATAGTACATCATCATATACATAACATAATAATATTTGAGTAACATGTAATTTTCAGTGCAATCAATATAAAGAAATTAATAAAATAAATAATATAAAGAGATTAATAATTGTAATTGTAACAATTGTCATTGTTCAGATATTTGTTATTAAGTCTCAGTTAAGTGAGGATGAACATATTTAAGAAGAAAAATCAATATCAAAACTAATTTTTTAATCTATCATTAAACTTTATTTTTAATAAACTAAATTTTGATCTATCATTGAACATTAATAAGTTTAAACAGCTTATTTCAGTGCATTTGAATGTCTATGTGATGATATTTTAAAATCTACAAAAATTATAGACCGGAGTAATTACATATAATTACTGGTTGGAGAGATAACTTCGACGCATAGATAACCCCAAAATCCTCACAGCTTTGCTACTTAAACTTAATTTACTTTAAGTTTCTGTACTGATCAGGGGAAGTAACCGCTGCGGGGAGTTTGAGATAACCCCGACACTTGGTATATTTTTTATTTATCTTTTTTTGTCATGGTTACATAGTACCGGGGTAATAAAGGAGGAGAACAGACTGCGGTGAGTTTTTAAATTTGGTAAACTTTTAAATGTGTTTATGTTGACCACAATTTTTTGTTACAAAAACGACCACAAAACACTCTTTTTACTTAACACCCAGACGGTAGTTAGAATTGTCTTGAACACAGGCTACTGACATGGACAAATTTCATTAAAAAATGTTGAATGATCAATTAGGCATAGATAAAGCATGTAAAATGTGAAAACGAGTGATTTGTTTTAATTTTCAAGCTAAATTGTACTTTAAATAAAATTAAAGTGTCGACTTTATCTACTGTCCAGAGTTAAAAAGACCATATTTCAGATACCTTATTCATTAGGGAGTACCAGTTTTCATTTTCAATAAAGGAAATTTGCCTATGATTATAAATGTTTGAACCGAACTTTGTTTAGGCTGGTAAAAATTAAAATATACGCAAAAAAAGTTATTTAAAAATAGTGATTTAGCGTCGAAGTTATCTCTCCAACCAGTACAGTACAGTAGATAAAATATACAAAAAGCACCGAATTTTATCAAATTGAGGTCAGCTTAAGGAAAATATTTCATAAGCTAAGTTTAACCTCAACTGGAGTATGCAGTCCCTGTTTGGCGTCAGCCTTTGGACACAATACGAAGAAAAGTCTTATTTTACTGTCTTTGGTTACACAACACAACCAGTATGGTTGCGTTGGAGGTATTGGCTGGAGTTCTTCCACTTGATTTGAGGCGCGATAAATTGAGTATTTGAGAATACGGAAAAATAATGGCAAAAAATATGATGCAGAACATTAATTAACTACCGATATATAAATGAAAAATTCAAAGAAAAAAAAACAATTTCCATTCTGGTTGCGTTCATTGAACGCCGCCTTTCCTTGTTGATCTTGTTTATCATGTATTTTCTTCATTCTCGCACAGGTAGTATTTAATACAATTATGATTAATAATATCACTACACAAAACAGTATATTGAACCAAAGTTTCGATACCTTTAATAATACCTGCAACCATCTAGAACCAGGTAAGATTATTGGAACGATCTAGGATCGCCCAAATACAGGACTCTTGAAAAAAAAAATAGATACAAAGCAACTTATCTCATCATTTCTATCTGGTGTACATGCAAAACAGCTGGAGCATTTACTGATGGTTACTAAACAGGAAATCCAAGTCACTGTGGTGAAGCGGCATGCATCCTCCTTCCAAACACAAAAAATATTTAACCGAAACAACCAGTATCAAAATCATCATCTATTCAAAAAGGAAATCTGGTTGCCCTTCAAGCCCTACGTACAGGAATAGGGAGATTTAAATTGAACAAGAAAAAAAATCATTGATGGCCAATTAGCTGTTGGAATAATTATTCTTGGCTTGGAAAATAAGACACAACAATTTTTTATCATCAGAGATACTCCAGTTGAGGAAAGAGACATCCCTGCCAAACCAACCCTTTCGCAGATATCACTCAAATGATAAAAAATAACGAAGCACTTGTTTAAACTGTCACTATGATCAATATTTCTTTAGTTATGCTGTTTCTTCACATGTATTAATTAAAATAATCTTAAATTAATGTTGTATCGTTAAACAACTGATGGCAGTGTAAATCTAAAAATGAAATATGAAATAGAACTTGATTCTCCCTTTCTTTTCCTTTTTATATATAAATGTGTAAAATATAGCAAAAACTGGTTTCATTTATTCGTTACGTAAATGGAAATACTAGCTTTATTAAAAGTTCTTAATAAAATATTTCCACACACATAAATGAAATGCCAAGTATTCAGTATACAAAGTATTGTGCATTTATGCAATTACCAAGTAATTCACTAGTGTATCACTATGTTTTTTGTGATATGTTAAATGCTACTAGACACAATTTTGCTTAAAATGTCAAATGAGGTTTTGTGCATATATAGTAATTTCGCATAGGATTTTTGTCAGTAAAACAATATACGATGAATTAAAAAAGATAAACGGTTCTGTTGGATATCAATACTGCGGGATACCAATACTTATAGTATTATTACATTTAACATAAACCAATGACCAGTAATAATGAAAACAGTGTAAGGGGTTCACAGAAAACATCGCTTTTAGGATTTATATCTTTCAGGATCAGTTACGTGTAAAGAGGAGTTATCAAGATTAGGATCAAATGATTCTACAAGACAAAACTATATATTGATTTATTTGATGTAAGAAGTGAAAAACATTTTATATAAGTGATTAACAGTATAAACTCAACTTTTTTTTCAGTATCATTTTGGAAAAAAATCATGAATATAAGCTACAATAGATTGAATTATTCTGAATATTTTGGTATCATCAGTCAGCAACAGCTTTATAAAGCTCAGTTTTATATAATTTTCTCCGAATGTATATTTGGCATGGTTGGAAACACAATAGGGTTATTGGTGTGGAATATAGGTCACAAATGTCACAATGAACTATGTTCAACATTTTTTAAATTACTATCAGCAACAGACTTGTTCGCTACAACATACAGATTGTTACACGAACTCGACTCCAACACGTATTTAGGACCTGACATATTAAAATCACAATTATGGTGCAAACTGGATCTTTTCTGCTTTAATCTTGCGTTACAACTTCCAGCTTGGATTATTTTGTATCTGTCTGTTGAAAGAATGCTAAGTATATGTTTTCCCTACTGTTTTGATATGAGGGAATCTAGAAGAAGACTGAAGATGGCATTTTCTGTGATTTTGGTTGGCGCTTGTGTTGTAAACAGTCCATGTTTGTTTGAGGTAGCAGAAGACACATTTGGTTATTGTAACCACAGTTCTGCTGATAGCATAATCAAAAACATTTCAGCAGTACATATACTTTGTGTTATACCATTTTGTGGATTGGTTATTACCTCTGGTTTCACTGTAATTAAACTTATATATCTAAAGTTTAATGAACACAATGAAAGAAGAACACATATTGACACAAAAATAATTACACGTTTGGCATTATGGACCAGCTTACTTCAAATTTTGTCAATTCTGCCAACTTTGGCTTTAGAAATTCTATGGAACGAAAGAGTTGCCCATGGTATCAGAAACACGCGAAAAGAACTTTGGTTGCTGATGTTTGTTTGTGATATAAGTATGTTCTTAAACAATAGCTTAAATATTATTGTGTATATTTTGACTGCATCATATTTCAGAAACGATTTTCAAGAAATATTTCACTGCCAAAACTGTCAAGACTGTAAATTGCTATGCACAGTCAATCATGCGTTAACCTCCGCATAATAAAGACCACTTGTATATAAAGACCATTTTCGGTCTCCCAATTGGATGGACTTTGTTCACAAGTTTGACTGTTCCTTAACTGTATGTTTGTTGTTCTGAAACTGTCCATATGCTTTCACAATGGTGGAAGATCTTTATGAAATTAACAATGACTATCGAGTAATAAGAGCTGAATGTCTTTTGTAAAGGCTTATCTTAATGCATGAACGAGCGATATAAAATGTATCGTTTTAGACTTTAATATTCCACTAAAATTTAGCGTAATCAAACTGCAACAGCGTTTAACTTGGAATGTAACGAAAATATTTTGATTACAATGTCATAAAAAACAGATTACGCACCATGTCAAATTGAAAAATAAAACAGACCTAGATTGGAATGAAATTGTATTTGATTGAGACGGGAAGTCATAAAATAAGATATTGTTTTGGAAATGTGTCAGGTATATAACTAATGAGTATGTATTTTTTTTACAATTTAAGATACATTTGAGTTCCACCAATAGCACGAGCAACAGTTATGTTAAGAAGCGTGATTGTCTATAGATAGTATAACCTTTAAATGTCACTGTAGCATTATGACATATGATTAAAACAGTATTCTATTAAAGTGTCTGAAAGTGACTGATCCCATAGGAGCAATTTCCATTTAGACAACATCGGCACTACGTGGGTGTTTGACTTTTATTTGTCGTCATTTCAGATAATGAAGTGTTTGTACTACATTTTGTATTCGCAGATCAACTATTTGTAAAGGGTTTTAACATAGAAATGTAGTACATTGTAATATAAATAAATTTGAATTATAATTATTACTCAGTATATTTTAGCTCAAGTAAATTTTGTGCCGGGCACTGTCAATCAGACGCAGGAAAATTATACTTGAAGTCCGCGCATGCGTCAATTGTCGTCTGTTTCCGTGGCGTCTGTTATGGTCTGCTAGTGTATAGTATTGGATAGTTCCGTAACGTGCGCTTATTAGCGGATATTCACGGATACGCCCGAGACAAATTATATGTGTTCCTATCTCGTGCAGTTTTGTGAACAGTTTTGTATGTCCTTTCGTGTTATTGGCGTCCGCGCCGAAGCGCGACGCCCTAATGGAATGAAATCAGATTTTGTGAAAGGGCAATTGCAACTTCTCGAGCGTTTTTGTCGGCCATAATAGCCGAACATTTCGATTGGTATGAGTGTTTGATTATAAAAAATGAAATGTCGCGATATGTAAAATGAATGGCGAACTGGATAATTTCGCAATGTAAACATATTCAAATGAAATTATCTTATCCGTCAATTAATCGCTCTCTTCGGTATTTTTATTTAGCATTTTGTAGTACACAGTGGGTTATTATGTGTGTTATTGCTTTACCTATAGAATGATGACCTGAACATTGTGAAAGTCCGAAAATCTATATATAGAAGTAGTTTTAGATTACCGAACGGTCATTCGTGTCGCAACGAACTGAAGAATTTTGCAGGAAATGAAATGCAAACATATTATAACAATTAATTGCAATCTTTAAGTAGGCAATTTTTACGAATTGTTTTAGCATAGTACATTGTATTATCATTCTTCGTCTGCAATTTTAACATGGGTTGTTTTGGGTTTATTGGTAGGCATGTATGTCAGACTAGGTCATTAAAGTGGTAGATTGACCTCCCAAATCAATTAATAGACTTTGTTCATTTTGTCTATTATGTTGTATGTTCCAAAGAAAATACCATATGAACTGGAAATTCTATCAAATAACCAATATATTAATGATAATATCCAAAAATACCCCTATATAGTATAAATAAACTTATACCATATAGGGGGTATATTTTGGATATTATAGACCTGTATATTTTGGATATTATCGTTAACATTGATAGAATTAAAGTTCCTGTGGAAAAACATTTAATATTCAAATCTCTAGCTTGCCTACCAAAGTTCATGATGAACAATGTCTTTAGTCCGCCCATTCATAAATGATATACAATACTGGTTAAAACCAATTGTATCATAGTTTGGGGACCTTTCTGTTGAAAATGTGTCTGAGTTAAATCGTATAGATATACATGCACAGTGCGTTAACTGGAGTGCAGGTATTAGTTACCCGCACTCCAGAGCATGCACATTGATTGGCTCATTTTTGCTGGGGTTTACTTATTGTGACAGCAGAGAAAAGGAACGCGACAGAAATATCATATTCAGATGCTCGTTCATTGGTTCCTTTTTTTCTGGGGTTTCATATTGTGACAACAGGGAACGTGCTTTTATGTTTGACTATGATACAAAAGAGAAAGAACATCAAAACACTCGGCAATCTGATTAATACCAGATCAGATAGCCTCGTGTTTCGATGCTCTTTCTATTACTTAACCATTGAAAAGTTTATAAGAATATCTGGTCATCAGATGTCTACTAGTTCATCTTCACTTGCTGCATTTCTTGCTTGGACGCCCTTTGATGCTTTGCATCAATGCTTTTCTTGTACGTTGTATGAAAGGGATTTGACAGAAACATTTACATTGGTTTTAACATTTTGCTTCCTTCCAAATTCCCGCGAGCTATCCTTCTTCAGAGCAATTCTTTATTCTCTCACGAGTATTGATATATTGAGTCTACTTAATATGTAAATTATATTATTCTGTTTGAATTTTAGATAAGAACTATCTTATTAGTAAAATACTTTTATTATTTATTGAGACGCTGTGGTAAGATTCTTTTCATTTCATTTATTTACTTGAAATGATTCTTATTTGCATCGCTCAGTTGTTGCATTGTTGTATTTTATGTATCTTTTAATTAACTTGTATTATAATTATGTATTTTATGTTTTAGGCTTTTTCTTCATATATATTTACATTAAATTTGACGGACCTTCGCCAGGAGTTGTATTTATTATTCTACCCTGTGACAAAAGAAATAAGTAACTATACATACTCTTAACAAAATAACAACAATAAGTCAATATGCACATACAGCCATGCATATTCTTTACCATCAAGGTTATCTCATTACAAATTTGTACCGTAGAAAGAATCTAAATGAAATGCACATATTAATGTTAAATATAATACAAGATATAGATACATTTACCCTGAAAGTTACTTAATGAAATATGTGTAGTTTTAGATGAAGTTATAAATGTTTTTCGATGAAACACTTCAATAAATTAGTGAAATGTATGTTAATTCTCATTGTTTGAACTAAATGGCATACATGTATTTAGATTTAACTAATTTTAATGTAGATCTTTACTATACAAAAAGAGGCAAGGTAAATTGGAAATATTTTGTTTTTAGTGAAAATGTCATATATATATATATATATCTAAATAAAACAAATGCCCTCCATTTAATGGTGCATACAAACGTAAAACGGACTTTTTGTAGATCTTGCTACACTACTTTGCCTTGTTATCACAATATAGTTACTATATATGTGAATAACTCTGACGATGGATGTATTTTAGTGAACCCAGGATCAAATCACTATATTTTTAGGGGAAAAAAGCATATGACGCTTGCTGAAATAAAGACTGCACCAGTTAAATAACTAACAAAAATATATATCGTTTATAGATAATTTTTTATGTTTCAAACGAAAAAAAGTAAAATTAAAAAAAAAGCACGCATGTATGATTTTCCCGTTTTAATAATGAAAGTAAAAGCGTATGGACTGTTTTTTTTTTTTTACATTTAAATATTACAGTTACAGCACCTAGCAGTTTAAGGTTTCTCAGATAAATCACAGCATGATGTTTTTTTATAACACAAAATTCATTTAATAAAATCGATTATGAGTATGACGCCGGATGAAGGACATTAGCGAATAGCAAGAGTACTCTTTTGAGCACTAAAAGTGCACTCTCGTTCAGCTTAACATAGTACCTTGTATCTGAAAGAACACAAGAGCCGGTTGAACCGGATGATGCTCCTTGAACCGGCTTTGAACAAAGAAAAACTACTTCTTGTTGATATACCTTGTAGTTTCAGAGTTATATCCCGTACAAAGTTCACTGTGTTAAAATGAAAAAATTGACAATAACTCTTATATTAGACAAGACAGAGTTACCGTTTTTATGCATTGCACTTCAACTGAACGAGAACTATTCCCATACAAGGTTTCTTTTTGACACTTTTCGTAGTTTGAGGTAATATAATATCAACTTGTTATATCTTAGATTATAGTTCATATCTTCTGACCTGTATCACAGAAATTCTGGAATTACTGCTTGACATATATCTTAAAAATTGATATATCTAAGTATATTTTTTACGGGCGGGGGGCGGGCGTATGTAGTTCATCTATTAGCATGTGCAAAGTACTAAATTTAGTCAGTAAAGATTTAAAGTTTAAAACAACTTTGTAAAGTATAAGATAAAAACAAGAGGGCCATGATGGCCCAAAGTCGCTCACCTGTATATAGGCCCCCGGAGCGGGGCCAGTTTTGACCCCAGGGCTTTTATTTGAACAAACTTGGTTGACACCCATTAGAAGATGTTTCATGCTAAACATCTAAGGTCTAGTTATTGTGTTTTTTAAAAGAAGATTTTTAATGTATGTATATAATATATTTATCATATATGCCCCGGGGCAGGGCTAATTTTGACCCCAGGGCTCTTATTTGAACGAACATGGTAGACATCATTTAGAACATGTTTCATGCTAAATATCTTAGCTCTAGCTCTTTGGGTTCTTTAAAAGAAAATTTTTAAGTTTTGACTATATGCATATAGGGAAAATCAATGACCCCCTGGGGCGGGGCCAATTTTGACCCCAGGGCTTTTATTTGAACAAACTTGGTAGACACCCATTAGAAGATGTTTCATGCTAAATATCTTAGCTCTAGCTCTTTGGGTTCTTTAAAAGAAGATTTTTTAAGTTTTTACTATATACATATAGGGAAAATCAATGACCCCCAGGGCGGGGCTGATTTTAATTCTGGGAACAAAATTTGAACAACTTTGGTTTTGGACCTATAGATGATACCATAGACCAAATATCAAAGCTCTAGGCCATTTACTTTCAGACCATGAGATCTTTCAGGTTTTCACTATATGTATATAATGAAAATCAATGACCCCCCGAGGGCGGGGCCAATTTTGACCCGAGGGCCATTATTTGAACAATCTTGGTAGAGGTCTACTACACAATGTTTCATGCCAAATATCTTACCTGTAGCCTTTGCCTATTCAGAGAAGAAGATTTTTTTATGTTTTTCTATATACATATTAGAAAAACCTATGACCCCCGGGGCGGGGCCAATTTTGACACTAGGAACAAAATTTGTACAACTTTGGTATTGGACCTTCAGATGATACCATAGACCAAATATCAAAGCTCTATGCCATTTACTTTCAGACAAGAAGATTTTTCAAGTTTTCACTATATGTATGTAATGAAAATCAATGACCCCCAGGGGCGGGGCCAATTTTGACCCTAGAGCCATTATTTGAACAATCTTGATAGAGGTCTACTACACAATGTTTCATGCCAAATATCTAATCTGTAGCCTTTGCCAATTCAGAGAAGAAGATTTCTTTAGATTTTACTATATACATAAAAGGAAAAACCTATGACCCCCGGGGCGGAGCCAAATTTGACACTAGGGACAAAATTTGAACAACTTTGGTAGAGGACCCATAGATGATACCATATACCAAAAATCAAAGCTCTGGTCCATGTACTTTCAGACAAGAAGATTTTTTAATTTTGTGTTTTTTGAAATCCCTTTCTGGCCCTGTGACCTACATATGCAACAGACCGAAACCATTTGAACAACTTTGAAAGGGGACCACCCAAGGATCATTTCTGTAAAGTTTGGTTGATGTGCAGTCATTGGTTTCAGAGGAGATTTTGTTTATGTTAAAAGTTGACGACGCAGGACGCACGACGACGGACGACGGACACAGGGCGATCACAATAGCTCACCCTGAGCATTGCTCAGGTGAGCAAAAAAATAACAGCTGGTACCGTACACATTTTAAAGCCCTCTGTATTTAAGGAATAAAGCAAAACGTAACATTTATTAATGTGTTACATACGCGTCAATTTATGATTGTTCATGAAATAAACCATGCGTTATTTTTTATAGCAAACCTTGACATATCAATTAATGTTTTTTTTAGTATTACCCTTTAAACGCTTTTAAGAAGGCAAATCAAGCCTTAGAAATGAATAACTTTTTCTTTCTGTAGTATGTAAAAATGGCAAATATTTCTTAAGATAATGAGGAGAAAATAGTGCCGAATGTGAAATAATTAATTTACAGTGAATGTATCTGTATGTAACTTGCCATTAATGATACAATGATTGGAAACGAAATTTGCTTATGGTGGTTGTGATTCCGTTTATAATGGAATGGTCTTGCTCTTTCTTTATATTTTTTTAAATTTTATATTGACCACCTTCATAATGATATTTCTGACAGCAATAGGTATGTTTTGAAATATAAATGTCATATTCGTATATTTTATATTATAGCATTGTAATGATTATCAAGCTGACATTGTTGAAATATTGACCTGCTCATTTATGAACTTTTTCTTTGCCATATTTAATTACATGTACCTAATTATAATGGAAAGATGCAAACATAAAGCCCCGGCTAGCATTCTTTTCAAATGTCGAAAAGTTCTTCTGATAACTTTTGGTACTGTCGATGTGTTGTCAGAAGATCTCTAGGACATTAGAAAAATCGGGCATAAATTTGTAGTCTAGGAATCAAGGGCCATTTAATCAACATTTTTGTCCAAATCTGAAACATACACCAGAGCAAGTATATAGACTCAATAATTGGTATTTTTCTTTGTTATTTTGAAAATTTTATGGCAAAAACCTGAAAAGCTATATATTTCATTGTTATTTAATTATAATCTGATTAATTCTTACATGTTTGTACACCTTTTTATCGAAAACGGCATAATCTGTGCTGTAAAATTTACCACTAAAGATATTTACCCGTTTTGCATAAATCGGCGGCCATATTGGACGCCATCTTGGATTTTGAAGCGTTGTGAAAGCACAATTTTGTAAGATATGGATTTTGTGAAGGAGACTCTTTATACTTGCTCTGGTGTAAGTTTAAGATTTGGACAAAAATTTTGATTGAATAGCCCTTGGCTCTTGGATTATTGTTAGATAGTTGATAGCTTACAAGGAGACGGAGCTGCAGCAGAAAAAAGGATATTACAGCAAATAACATGTGACTATAGATTGATGGTTTCATTAAGATTTAGAAAGGTTGTACACTATTGAATGCAGTGTCAAATCAACACACTCACTAAATGAAAAGCAATATTCACAAGAATCTCTCCTGTTAAATTTCATGATATGAACTTCGCCAGTAAGGAGAAAGAATCACCAACGAACAATTTAACTTTATTACAGAGCAAAATGGCAAAATTAACACAAAGGGAGGTAACTCATGTAACACACGGTATTCTTATACCAAATCACAATACAACTATTGGCGCTACCTCTTTTCTTTTGAAATGAAAACATTTTGTTTGACGAGGTATATTCAAACAACATCAGATCAGTAAAGATATATATAAAGATATATAATTACACACACATGACTTCTATAGTACTTACTTAAGTAGTGAACAACTAAAACGTTTGATTACTTATAACACTAGATTGAAAGAAGAAACAAAGCTTTTGGAAAACTAAACAATATTGAAACATGTGTGGGATTAACTTGAACACGCATAATGTCGACAGAAAGTTAACATACACTTTCAAGATTGTAATTTCACAATAACAGCATTTTAATAATAACATTTGGTATTAAACTAGCGTTGAACAAAACTTTAAAATCGTATGGAATGGTGAAAGGGGAAAAACTCTCATCGTCAGAATCGAACGGATTTGTAAGAGTTACAGGTGCATTGTCGTCCTGAACAGTAATCCTTCACATATCTCCGAATCACTATCACAATCAGATTCTGTGTTAGATTTGGGATGTTATGAGATATATCACATATGTCAGAAGGCACACGAAAATATTCCGATCTTTTCACTTTGTATGAGGTAGAGCGTAATTGGTTACCAGTGAATTTCTTTATAAAACACCAATCACCATCAACGGAAACTACGATGTATCGCTGTCGAGAAGCGTGTTTAGTTTTGTCGGAATATAAGTACACTATATCACCTGTTTCTATGGTTTCACAATTTTGTATTCGATATGATGAACACTTCGACTTTTCACTAATACGAGTGGTTTTTGCTTCTAGCAGAATTTTGAGCAAGAATAACATCTCTATCACTTATAGGGATTTGGTTGTGCGTAAACTGATCACGTTGAGTCCACAGTTCACGGGAAGAGATTCCCTTTCGTCTCAAACGGCAGTTTAGATGGTTCACGGCGGTGGCCAGTTGAACTTCAGAAATAGACTCGCCACCGGGCTGGACGCGAACTATCTCGTCCTTTAATTCAGCTATGGCTTTTTCAGCAACCGGGTTTTTTGGAGTTTTTAACACGACCTATGTCTAATACTATATAAGCCTGTTTTAACTGCTCGTCATCGCGAAGCGCAACAAAAGCGGGTGCGGGATCAACTCTAATCACAGCAGGTGGACCATGAATTGGATGCATATCCATCATTAAACACACTAAAGCATTACGTAAAGTGGCTTTTTGTTCATTGTCAACCATGACAGCTTTTGTGTACGATGTTACGGCTTCTCGTACAACAGGAATGCATTGTTTACTACGCTTCATGACATCAGCTGCGAATGCTAATCCGACGGATTCTGGGGGATCCTCGCTCGACTGCTGTACTAATGATTTGGGGAATTTCTTAAGGGAAGCACACGTGTGACACGAGCTAGTTGCACGCTCGATAGCCTTGTTTATATCCAAAGCAAAGAAGTATCTTCGCACAACTAAGTCTAACTGATGCTTGGTAGGGTGGTCAAGTTTGACGTGAATGGCGGTAAGAAGTCCATCAAGAACGGAACGTGGTACAACTATTTCTTCTTTCTCGGAAGAGAATGGTTCAGAATGCTTCACAACTAAAACACCGTCATTTGAAATAGTAACCACCTGCAAGTACCGTTTAACATCTTTTATGCTTGTTAATTTTTTGGACGGTCTAGTCCCTTGCACAACGGTTTTTGAGTAGTTGCCAGGATTCAAATTTTTTTACATTTATTTTTGTTTCTACATGGTCCGCAGAGCTTTCATACATAGTTTCAGTATGTCTTGCATTACACACATGCTCATGTTTTCGGGTTGCTACGGGCTCACCAGTGGTATTAACGATACGAATCTTACCACCGACGGCATCAACAATTTAGGGTGACAACCAAGAGTTGTGTTCACATTTTTCGCTCAACAGCAAATGATCCCTCGGGATCGACATCACCGGGGTGTCCAATTCTACAAATGACCCAGGCCATGTAACCTGTAAATATCCCGGAGCAAAAGTAAAAAGCCTTCTTTCATGTTTCAATTTACGTGTTTTTTTTGTGACATGCATGCATGTGCGACTTAATTTGCGAAGCGCGTATAGTTATGGAAGTAAAAGTGTATGATATATACATGAATATATTTCCATTTAAATATTACATTTACAGCACAAGGGTCAATTGTAGTTCAAGTATTCTCGAATTAACCGCAGGACAAGAATAGAAAAACAAAAGTCATTTAAGAAATTCGATTATGTAGATGATGCGGGATGAAGGATATTTGGTAGCTGTAGTCGTCAGCTTGAATGCAATAGGTAGCTTTACAGATGAACAGGAGCGTTTCAATATGTTCTTATGTATTATCATTGCTTCTAAAACTTCAAACGTGAATAAGAAATTTATAACATTTTGATAAACATATGTCATTTTAATAACAAAAGAAGTTTTCAGAATATCTCCATTTTATTTGTAATAAACCCACCTGCCTTCAGCTACTGCTTGTATTTCTTAAATAAAACAATGATCTTGCGGAAACAAAAATGCCTTCTGACGGAAATAAAACATCAAACAGCGCACATGAAGCATATTCTGAAGAAGAAAAAATATTGCTGGAATTATTACGATTGAATAACAAAAATCAATACATAACAGCTGGTTAGAAAGAACATGATAATTATAATTAAATGATGTGCTAAAATTACAAGGGATTGTAAAATTGTTTGTATTTGAGAGCGTTAGGCGCGGTTCTAATACTAGTAAATGGACGGTAGAGCTAAATAGTATGTAACTAATTTTTTATTATTCAAGATTTGTTGGAAATTTATTATTCATTTGATGTTAAGAATCTTAAGAAATCACCTGTGTTTTATTTTAAAAGGGTTTTTAATTGAAACTTTAGAATTTAAATATAACTTAAATTTTGAAATGTAATTTATTATCCACATTGCATTTTGGTTTCAATTTGAAGTTTCTTTTATTTCAAAGGTTGCAAAAACAACAGTTGCAACAATAAGTTCCTATAACAATAATTATTTTTAACTTAGGTTATAGTCCATATCTTAATAAAAGTACCCAAAGCTTATCATAATTTAAAGAATTAATTCAAATAAATATTAGTTTTTTGGATCGCATATAGTTCATCATTAGGGATGTGCAATTAAAGTTATCAAATTATTCAGTAAAGCTTCAAACTGTATGACTTTATAATATGATTAAAGTAAATTAAAAATTTGGAAGCAAAGTGATCCCTCGGAAGCATTAATTACAACAAAATTACAAGAGAATTGCAAACTCGGTTTGATTGAGTCTGTACATGAAGGATAATGAATACGTGCAACATCAAAACATCATAAAACACCCGATGCAAATATAAATGTCCAAGAACGCTGTGGAACAAATGACTTCGAGAATAAAGCACATTCAGTTATTTGGCTGCAACATTTGATTACAATTGTTTCCGTCAAATGCATATGTATGAAAATTACAGTGTACATCGTTATTTGTTTGTTCATAAATGTAACTCATGTAACACATAATGAAAAATCATCATCATGATTTCAAACATTTTGTATATTTAAAAGATATAATTAAATACAGAAGTAAATTAAAATGTATATGAAAACAATCATAGTTATTGATATGTACGAGGGGCATTGGCAGCTTAAATTTCAAATACTGTAGTTATTATGCTATTAATGGATTTTTTATTAGTTAAGAAACTTGCATTAAAGACACATACTGAACTTGCACAGAATAAAGGTTTGAAAAACTTTTTAATACTTATTCACAATTGAGTTATTCTTTTTATACAGTAAAAACATGTATTTACAAAGGAATAAAAGTACTTGGTGTATATGATAATATTTCAGTGTGTCAATCAATCATTTTGTACAATATTGTACTAGAAATGACTATGATTGTTAAAATTGCTGTAAATCTACTATATTTAAAATATAATTGTGTTCTTTTTTTTCTTTATTCATAAACACAAACCATCGCATAATAAGTTTTTATCTGAGATTTTCATTATGGTTACTTATTTCTTACTACCAATTTAAGGTGTGTGTGGGTGTGTGTGTCATTTTTATATCATTTCTTGTAATCCTTTAAATACTTCCTCTTGCTAATTTCAATATATGTTTTTAAATATAATAAACCTTATAAACCATGTAAATTTAATGAACGTTCTGCTTTCTTACAATAGTGGTATGTTTAAAAATTTCTAAAAAGTCATTATTGTTTCAATTATTTTAGAGGATGACATTGAGAGCAAATTTGATATTAGCTGGGATAGTCTGTATCATCTTCATAATGATATTCCTGACAACAACAAGAGGAATGTTATTAAAATATAGCTTCTATAGTATATGCTCAAATAGGTATGATTACCAAACTCGTGTTACAATTGCCATATAGTTGTGTTATCAGCGTTACAGTACAGCAGTTTGATACATATTGATGAAACTTTCTCTTATTCCAATATAAAGTTGGCAGATAAAAAGAAATGATGTGTAGTTTCAGTAAGACCACAGCTGCATAGTTCTGACTGAGAAATGTTTTTTTTTTCTCAAAGAATGGTGATTAAGTGAACTACATTCCATGCGAAGTCGTGTGTGTAGAACTTGCAGTTTTCGATTCCCAATATAAAAATAATTTCGACATTTTAGATTATGTTTCACTTTGCATTGATGAATAAATTCGAATTTCGGAGGAAAGTTCATTACAGTCCCGTATTATTGACGGCAAAAAGGAATATTCATAATTACTTGTATATTAGCTAATAGCGCATGGATGAATTATTGCTAAACCGTGAAACAATCTCTTTTGAGAATCGACCATATAAGATTATAAGAAAAACATCATTTTATCGTCGATAGCTTTGAAGAAAACGCTTTATTTGTAGCTTTATATCCTTTAATTTTTACAACAAAAAAAATAAATTTAATAATATTTCAGCCATAGATAAAAACTGGATATCATCTGATAAAGAGACAGTAGTTACTTGGAGAAATGGCTATGAAGAAATTGGAGTTGACAGCATAGAGGGAGAGGGGGCGGGTGCGGCTGAGGGCGCCCGATGAAGAATATTAAAGCAGCACCCCATTCAGATTTAAGCTTTTTATGGAATTTTGTATTGTGCTTATTAAAAGTTGGTATAATGCCAAAACTGAACAATGACTTTTAAAATGCAGCGCGTTTTTTCAAAATTTTAAAAACAAAATTTTAATTATATTAAATTTATTTCTTTCCCTTTTTTTTTGGGGGGTTTTTCAAAATTTTTTTAAAAACTTTATAATAAACTTCCTTTAAAAAGGTAAAAAAACGAATTTTATTGAAACCCATTGCAATTTATGAAATTTTTTCCACGAAAGGGGAAATCCATTCCATCGGTCGGGGAAAATTTCCGCGCAATAAAAACGACATTAGATTATTTTTAATTTGTTTTTTAACAAAAAAACAACGAGGTCATCAGTGTATAGGAAACGGGCAGAAGGTTTTGTTTTTTGTAATTGGTAAACTTTTTAAATTTATTAATTTTCTTAAACGCGAAAAACTTTTTGTGGCAAAAAACGTTTTAAAACTTCTTTTTAAAAAAAAAAATTTTAAAATATAGATAGAAAAAGGGTATTTGAAAGGCATTTACTTGGGAAATTTTGAAAAATTGGGTTTTTACACAAAAAAAATAAAAATAAAACATTGAAAAGTTTTAAAAATTTTTTAAAATTAAATGAAATGCTGATTTGTCCGGCCTTTTTTACAAAAAAATTAAAGGTTTGTAAACTTTATTTTCCAAAAAATGTTAAAGGGGTTAAAACCTTTTTTTTTGTTACCTTTCAACCTTAAAAATAAATTCTTCATTTTCATACCATAATTTTGTATGTAATTGGAAAGGCTTTAAACTGAATTTATTTATTTAAATTTATTTAAAATATAACGGGAAAAATTTAGAAAAAATTAAAAAATAATGGATTTAGTTCAAATGTTACTTCAACCGGTAGGATTCATATTGAGCATCGGTAAAAATATATGTGAAATTCCGCTGATCCAGATGTGCCCTATAACTCCAAATGATAAGTTTAAGATAGGTCTATTCATGGGTCTATCACATAAGTTTTCATTTTTTTAAAAAACTTTTTATTTTTGTGTTTTTATCTCGCCCCAAACTGCAGAAAATATCCGGAAACCAAAAAAATGGAACAAAGAGAAAAGCTAGTAGGGTAGAATCACGTTTCGATTTCTTTTTTTTTAAAAAAAACTATAAATTCTATTCTAATGTTTAAAAAGTTGTAAACTTACCTAAATTTTGAGATCCATTCCACTACAACTTATTAATGAAATCGGTCTATGGTTCGAATGAATATTTTTATTACCCTTTTTCAAAAACGGCATAAAAATAGCTGATTTTCAAGATAGGCTTTGCATTCTTAAAGAAGTGAAAATATAACAGTATAAACTCATCTTTTTTTCAGTATCATTTTGGTAAAAATCATGAATATAAGCTACAATAGATTGAATTATTCTGAATATTTTGGTATCATTAGAGAGGAGTTTGAATTTCAGCAACAGCTTTATAAAGCTCAGTTTTATATAATTTTCTCTGAATGTATATTTGATATGGTTTCTGTAGTATGTAGAAAGGGCAAACATGACTTTTATTAGGTGCAGAAAATATTGCCGAATATGAAATAAGTAATTTACAGTGTGCATGTAAACGAATCTACTATCTGTTTATAAGTTGCAATAATTAATGACCAAGTGGTAGGAAAGAAAATATGCCTGTGCTCACAGAAAATTTATTCAAGTTGAATGGTATAATTACACTTAAATGTACAGTGATTTCGTTTATACATTTTGTACATTGTCTTGCTCATTTTAAGATAATGAAACATAAATACATGTATATTCCACCATGTCATCATTGTATATAAACATATTTCAAAATTATGTCTCAATGGATTCATTATTTTAGGCAAGGTTTGCAGAATAAATTTGATTTTTGTTGTGATTTCATAACGATATGCCTGATAGCAGCGGGTATGTTATAAACTTTAAATGTGATGTTCGTATTTTATCACAAAACAATGTACTGATTATAAAGCTGACGTTGTTGAAATATTGACCTGTTCATTTGTGTTTTTCTTCCTTGCCATACTTAATTACCTAAATTACCTATATAATTATGATGGAATGTTTGAAAAACATAAACCCCCCGCTTAAAGTTTTGCCCGTTTTTCCCCAAATGTCCCAGATTCTTTTGTTAATTTAAGAGTTTTATAAAAACTTTTTTTTACTCCCGGGGTGTGTTATAAAGAAGAATTCTGGGAAACATTTAAAAAAATGGGCCCTTTTTTGTTAGTCGGGGTTTTAAATGTTTGCAACTTGATTTTTTATAAGGAAATTTAAATAAGTTGACAAGGAAGAAATCACAAAAAAAACAGGCCGTATGTAGGGAATGAGAAAATAATTGGAAATTTTTTAAAAATTTTCCCAGTTTTTTTAAATAGGGGGCCGACAAAAGGGGGCTTTTCGTTTTTTTCCCCAAAATAATAAAATATTTTAAGACAAGCTTAATCATAAAAATTTTTAATTTAGCTTTTTAAAAGAGGGAAAATTAAACCGTGAACCCCTTACAGTAAAAAAAGAAACTCGATAATGAAAAGTTATCAGAAAAAACTACCCCCCCCATGTAAAAATCTGCGGGTTTAGCTGATTCAGAAAAAATTTGTTGGATTGAAAAGTCAAACCATTGGGGCGAAATTGGCTTTAAATTGGTTGAAATAAAGCCTTGGACGATCTGAAACCATATTTGATTTTTTTATTTATAAAGTTATGGTTATTTGAGGCATTGGCAAAAACTCAAGATCAACATCATTCCAAAATGTGAAAATATCTTCTTGAATCTATGAAGACGTTAGAGGTGATAGCTTACAAGGAAATGAGACTGCAGCAGAAAAAGTATTACAGCAAATAGCAAGTGACTAGATTGATGATTTTCTTTAAGATTTAGACAGATTGTACAATATTGAATGCAGTGTCAAATTAACACACTCACTTTGTCAAATTGAAAGTTGACCTTGACCTTCGCGCACCACTGCCCAAAAGTAAAAAAGCCTTCTTTCATGTTTCAATTTACGTGTTTTATTGTGACAAAAAAACATGCATGTGCGACTTAATTTGCGGAAGCGCGTATAGTTATGGAAGTAAAAGTGTATGACATTTATCTAAAATTCAAATGATACAGTTTTTGCAGCACAAGGAACAATTACAGTGTAAGATTTTTCTCGAATAAACCACAGGACCAAATAATATAAAACAGAATTCATTTAGTAAATTCTATGTGAATGATGCCGGGTGAAGGCATAAAGTTATACCAGGTCACTTTTGAGCACTATAAGCGCACTCGTTAGCTGAATGAACAAAAAGTGGAATGTTTAAAATAACAAGCAATATTGAAAAAGGGTGACGGTATGTTTATATATCAACAGGAGCTTTTCAATATGTTTTCGTGTATTTATTCTTGCTTCTAAAACTTTAAACCGATAACATTTTGATAAACATATGTCATTTTAATTACCCAAAACAACAAAAGTTTTCAGAATATCTCCATTTTATTTGTAATAAACTTGCCTACATTAGCTACAAATACTGCTTGTCTTTCTTTCTGACGGAAACAATACAACCTTAATTCTGACGGAAATAAAACAGCGCGTTAATACATACGTGCACATGAAGCATTTTCTGAAGAAAAAAATATATTGCTGGAATTCTTTACGGTTGAATACACTGAATAACAAAAATCAATACATAACAGCTGGTTATGAATATCAGCATTTCACTTTTATTTAATTCCGTTGGATTGTAACATTTCATTAGGCGCCGTTCTAATATATGGATGATAGAGCTGGTATGTAACGAAATTTTTGTAATTCGGGACACCAGGGTCGATTTAAATTTTTGCAATTGTAAGATTTTTTGGAAATTTATTATCCATTTGATGTTAAGAATTTTAAGAATTCACCTTTTTGACATTTTAGAGGGGGTTTTAATTGACACTTCAGAATTTGAATATATTTAAAAAAATAAAATGTAATTTATACCAAGATATTTAGTCCACATTATATTTCGGTTTCAATTTGAAATTTCTTTTTATTTCAAAGGTTTCAAAAACAACAGTTACAACAATAAGATTTTATAACAACCTTAACTTATAACTTTGGTTATAGTTGATATCTTAATAAAGTACCAAAAGCTTTTTATTATTTAAAGAATTAATTGAAATAAATATATTTATTTTTTGGTTCGCATATAATTCATCATTAAGCTTGTGCAATTAAAGTACATGTAATGAAAATATTCAGTAAGCTTCAAACTTCGAAAGATGACTTTATTAAATAAGAAATGCCCACGGGAAGAATGTCGAGCCCGCTCGTCTTAATTCAAACCTGAACAAATAAGCTTCAGATCAAAGAGAAAGATATATACATAGGTGAGAAGTGCGAAACATATCCTCTTTATACCCCAAGGCAAAATCTTAACATTGCACCATTTTAGGCGACGTTGACCTCTGAACCGGTGACCTGGTTGATTTGCATGACATTATAAATTTGAAAATTCCTCCATGCACAAAGAAGTTATGACATGGACAAGTTTGAATGCACCCATACAAACACTGAACAGTCATGTAGACTATGTCGAGCTCAGCAAAAGCGAGCTTGACAAAAATCCTCTGAGCACTTAACATAATGCTTCAAAGCATAAGCAAGATACAGTGCTGATTGATATTTTTATTTTAGCTCTGACCTATTGTGACATTGACCTTCATTTTGCGCACATCAAGGAGAACATTTGCTCTAGTTATATTATATAAGTTATATTAAAATACATTCATGTATAAAATATTTGTACTCGAAAATGAAAGTTTTGCATTGTTATTTGACCTTTGCCATATAAACCTGAATTTTTCGCACGACACTCACAATGGAGAACATTTGACCCGAGTGGAAGTTACGCTCCGGAGACGGGTTTTGCACTTACCCAAATTGTGACCTTGACCTTTGAGCGGCGGACCTGGGTTTTGTGTGCGACACACCACCCCATCATGGTGTACATTTGTAGCATATTATTTTGTAATCCTTTAAAGCACTCAGCGCAAACAAACAAAATTTAATATATTGATTTGACCTTTGACCTCTTGTGACATTGACCTTCAACTCAACATGGAGATTATTTGTTCTAAGTAATATTAAAATCCATCAATGTAAATAGAAGTTATACTCGAAAATGAATATTTTATTTTGTTATTTGACTTTTAACCCTAAGTGTGACCTTAACCTTTACCACAGACACAAGAATTTTTCGCGCGACACTCTGCCTCAGTATGGAGAACATTTGTCCCGTGTTATATTAAATCCCTCCATGCTTATAGATGTTGGTTTTGTCTTGGGCCAAGACATGGCGCTGCTCAACAGTATAAATCATTGTTTTTTTATAAATAGAACACATGTATAATGTGATATCTTTTCTAACATTTTGTTTTTTATAAGATATAAGTAAAATTGTTAGAATTGCTGTATTTAAACCTACTTTTCAAAAAGATAATTTTATGGGTTTTTTTCTTTATTCATAAACACATACCATCGCATTTATAATCAGTTTCTCTGTGAAAGCGCATGTGTTATTTTATCATTTATTGTGATCCTTTAAATACTTACTCTTGCTAATTTTAATATATGTTTCTAAAGATAATGAAACCATATAACCTATGTAAATTTGTTGAACATTCTGCTATCTTACAATAATGGTATCATGTTATTTAAAGTCTTTATTGTTTCAATTATTTCAGAACATGACTAGGAGAGTAAATTTGATATTAACGGTGATAGTATGCATCATCTTCATTATGATATTCCTGACAGCAACAGGTATGTTATAAAATACAGATTCTATATATAGTATATGAACAAATAGGTATGATTACCAAACTGCCTTTACTGAAATACTTTACTTTGGTTAAGTTAATTTATGGTGGCCGCCAGGACGAACCCATATAGGCCTGAACGTTTCTTGTATTTGTACCTTCATCAGCGGCATCTTGTCAAGCCGAATCTATCGTTTATCCGTTATCCGTGCTTGGAAGAGAGGAGACGACAATCAGTCCATGTATATTACATCGAAAACCACACATGTTAGTAAACCCGTTCGAGTTATTCACGACAGGTCAACCAATCATCCCTAGTACTTTAAATAGTTTGGCATGACCTGCCGCGAGAACGCCATGAAGGTGTTAAAAGACGTTGTTGAAATACAAAACGATTAAATACAGTGAGTGTTTAATTATCCTGGAAACATTTCCTCTATATTACAGTTTTCAATACAAAGATGGGCTCTAAAAAACTTTGCAATTATGAAAAGATCAGCGTTCGCTTGTAGACAAGTTGTTTATATTATGTCTGTTTACCGAATCTGGTTGTTTTCAAATAGAATATTTGAAAGACCCCGACTATATTTAGAAAAAGTTTTGTTTTTTCGCGTATTACATTTTACACATGAACATTGTTACGTGTGTTATACATGATTTATCATATTGGTTATTGATAAAGATACTTCGAAAATACCCGTATGAATGAAATATATTAGCCAATAACTCATGGCTGAATTATTGCTTAACCGTGAAACAATCTGTTTTAAAATATCTGACTATTTTGTTAATGTAACTTTTTATTCTAGTAAGTACACTTTTCCATATGTGTAAAATAACGGACACACTTTATGTTATAACTCTTTTGAGAATCGACCATAAGTTTACAGGAAAAAATCATTTTACTGTTGATGGCTTTCACGAAAACACTTCATTTGTACCTTTATACCCTTTAATTTTTACAACAAAATAAATATTTTATGAATATTTCAGGCATAGATAAAAACTGGATATCATCTAATAAAGCTGCAGTAGTTACTTGGAGAAATGGCTATGAAGAAATTTGAGTTGACAGCATAGAAGTAGAAGGAGAGGAGCGGCTGATGAAGAATATTAAAGCAGCATCCCTTTAGATTTTAGCCGTTTATGAATTTTTATAATGTGTTTATTAAAAGTTGGTATAATGCCAAAAATGAACAATGACTTTAAAGTGCATAGCGCGTTTTAGGTTTACAAATAGGCTATCACATTATCTTTAGGAAATTAGAATATATATTATGTTTGAAGATCTCTGTTTTTAGAAACTAAATGCATTTTTTTTTAATGTTTGTTTGATACTGGCAGTTTAATATAAACATATTATTTTGTCAAACGTAACGGAAAAACACTGAATAAATAAATAAATCAATAAATAAATAAAAGCGACAATATCTTAAATCATAATTTCACATAATCACTTTATTGCTTCATTTCTTTCGCCAAATGGAAAGCCATGAAGCTTACACCTCTATCATGTGTAACTATTCGTTATTCAATTAACACATAGTTGATGATGATATGAAAATTGCTAAAGTAAAACCTCTACACAAAAAGAATAGTAAGCTAGATGTCGGGAATTACAGACCAGTTAGTATTTTATGTATTGTATCCAAGATTCTAGAACGGGCCGTGTATGTACAATTTGAGTCATTTCTAAGAACTAATAATCTAATTTACGAACACCAGTCCGGGTTTCGGAAATCCCATTCAACTGACACATGTCTTATTTACCTACTTGACTATATCCGTACAAATAGCTCCAAAGGGTTACTCACTGGTACGATTATGATGGACTTACAAAAAGCATTTGATACCGTCAATCATGATATTTTGTGTGATAAACTAGATATATTAGGTGTCAAATCCATTTCTTTGGTTTAAATCATACTTGTCAGGAAGTATCAGAAAGTAAGTATTGGTAAAGTTTTTTCTGACTCAATTCCTATTACGTTGTGGGGTCCCTCAGGGCAGTATTTTGGGTCCTCTTCTATTTCTCTGCTACGTTAATGACATGTGAACTTTTATCGGTTCTGATTGCAAGTTAATTTCATATGCAGATGATAGCACAATATTATTGTCGCAGATCCAGAAATTATAGCTCAAAAACTTGGAAAGGTTTTGGAACGATGGTCTGATTGGTTGATTGATAATAAAATATCTCTACACCTGGGCCAAACTGAATGTATGCTATTTGGTTGTAAATCAAAAATTAATAAATTACAAACAATTTCCATTTCATGTAATGATCAGACAATAAAGTCTTCGTCTGAAGTAAAATATCTTGGTTTGAATATTGATTGTTACCTATCAGGAGATAAAATTGTCAAGAACATTCTTTCAAAGGTGAATGGAAGATTACATTTTCTATACCGTTACAAAAATTGTTTATCGGAAGAAATAAAGAAACAGTTATGTCCTGCCCTTTTGCTGTGTCACTTTGATTATTCTTCATCTTCTTGGTACGAAGGACTGAGTAAGTCACTAAAGCACAAACTTCAAGTAGCTCAAAATAAGGTTGTGCGCTTTATAAAAGACTTCACTCCTAGGACTTCAGTGACAAATAAGGTTCTGTCCGATCTTAAATTATTAAATGTCAATGATAGAGTTAGACAGTTAAGACTCAACCACATTCATAAAGTTTATTACAACAAAAGCCCTTCTTATTTAAAGGAATTGTTTAAGGTTTGTAGAATATCCAATTTAAGATCTAGTAATTTTAATTTTGTTTTGCCTCAAAATGATTCTTATGTTAAAAATACATTTTTCTACAATGCCATAAAAGACTGGAATTCTTTACCAGACAACATTAGATCAATTGACAATATCCGAACATTTAAAACGAAAGTAAAACATTTTTTAAGTAATGAAAATGATAAACAAGTGAATAATATGTTTATTTATTATTAAATTGATGTGTAACTTATGATAAGGTTTTGTAACATGTTTATGTGTACTTGATATGTTTTAGTTTAAACGAAATTTATTTCATTTTGTTTGTGTACAATGTACTTGTCTTATTATATTGAAAAATGTGTCTTGATTGTTGAAAACTGTCATTTATTTTAACTTCTTTATAACTCATTTATTATTATGTAAGTTAGTGTAATAATTTTACAGAAAATGGACCCCATTGGAAATAAGCTTTTAGCTTAATGGGCTATCCTAGGGTTACATAGAACTTACGCATTCATTAATCTTATAATTAATTTTGTTGCATTTATATGTGTGTGTTTTTATATATATGCAAGTTGATATCTGTGATAAAATTGTATGTGTATATGTGTATATGTCTATTCCCTGAATAAATCGATACGATAGTTTGAATGAATTTGTTTAGATTGAAAGATGGATAAGTCTGTTTGTAATATTAAGCGTGACAAGGGTTATAGAATTACTACTTTTTCAAACGGTAGAAAAAACAATATTTTGATAGCAATAACATGGATAAGATCATCAATACTTGTTTATTGTTTATATTCAGTACTTAAACATATATAACGCTGTTTTCGGGTGTTAAAGATACCACGAAATCGGTTGTTTTTGCTCCTATTTTTTCTAAAAGTGTATATTGCTAAAGTAGGTTGACTCCATGATTTACAAAGGCTTAAGTTGATATAACTGATGCAATGTTGTTTTGTTGTGAACATACGTTGATCTTGGTACTACTCCAAGAAGTGTTTAACATGCAGACGAAGTAGTGTTTAGGAAATAGATATCAATTCTGAGTGCATTGTTGTTGAATAATTCACGGTTTGAGTTCAAATGCGTAGTAATATAATCACGAAGGCCGATAGGCCTGAGTGATTAATTACAAAGCATTTGAACGAAAACCGTGCATTATTATACAATAATGCACGAAGAATTAATATCTATTTCCATTCTAACACGTCAAGAAAAAATATAATTATTATTTTAAAGTTGGACTTTATGTTTGGTGGTTTAATTTGTTTTCGTCTCAAAGTTTCCAATAGAAACGTTCTTTAAAGGCTGTTCCAGTGGGTTGAAAAAAAACTGTCGTTAAATGTACCGTGTGTAGAAACATTTTGAGAATAACGAATTTTGATAACGTTGATAAAACTTTGTTTGTTTATTTTATTTCACTCTATAATTTTTCAAGCGAAATACAAATTATTAAAAGTGAAATAAATGTAAAACTTAACTCGTTTGCGACATTAAAATAGCGTACTTGATTTGATTGTTTTGCACGTGCTGTTTGGCGCTACATTGTGACGTCACGTAAACAACACTTTAAACGCCTGTACAACGTTAACGACTGAATTAAAGATATTGGTGTTCGGATTAATTTTCTTAGTTAGACCATTTTCTTTCATTCTAGATAGTTTTCACAACAAAATTCGACAAAAAATTGTTTTTATTTATCAGATTTTTTTAAACAAAATGGCGCCCTCAATGTGAAAATACACAGGGAGATAATAAGAACGGCGAGTGCATTGTTGTAGAATAATGCACGCTTCCGACCTTCTTTGTCTATATAGGAAAATTTCCGATAGTGTTAGAATGTACATAGAAACATTGCACTGACGTTTCACCGCAACAGTGTTCTATTATAATGGCAAGCCAATATCGTAATGCAAGAACAACATTTTAACATGGGAAATAAACATCAACATATGGTACTGTTACAAATTCTTTATATTCTAATTTTAATTGAAATTTGGCTGCACTTTGTATTATCATTGTAATTGACTGGAGTTACCAGTTGGATTAGTCAAATTGACACTTAGATGGTTATGCAGTGACTTTCAAGCTTTTCTTGGCATACTGGAGAAACACATTTAAAAAGTGTACGAATGAGCAAATAATTTTGAATTTTTACTCAAAAATACCTTATTTTAAGCAAGATGCGATTAAAAATGAACTATCACACCATACAATATCTAAGGCAAGCTCAATCATCAAAGTTTAATTAATACTAACTCTCTTTTTAAAGATAAATATTACCCTGTTCCACGAATTTCTTTAATATATATAAACAATTCTGACGAAATCCGTAACGTTCTCCAGAAAATATATTGCTGGAATCCTGTATGGTTGAATACGTTTAAAACAAAAATCAATACATAACAGCTGGTTATAAATATAAACATTTCACTTTTACGTATTTAATTCCGTTGCTAAATGATGTGCTATAGTTACAAAGTATTGTAACATTGCTCGTATTTGAGAGTGTTAGGTGGTGTTTTAATAAACGGATGCTAGAGCTAGTATGTAACATTTTTTTTAAAAGATTTTTTGAAAATTTATTACTCATTTGATGTTAAGAATCTTAAGAATTCACCTGTGTTACATTTTACATTTTAGAAGGGATATTAATTGAAACTTCAGAATTTAAATATATCTTACATCTTTCAAATGTAATTTATAACAATATATTTAGTCCACATTGTATTTCGGTTTCAATTTGAAGTTTCTTTTATTTCAAAGAATGCAAAAACAACAGTTGCAACAATAAGTTTTTATAACAATAATAAGTTACAACCATATCTTAATAAAAGAACCAAAAGCTTATCATAATTTAAAGAATTAATTTAAATAAATGTATTCATTTTTTTGGATCGCATGTTATTCATCATTAAGCGTATGAAATTATTCAGTAAAGCTTAGCTTCCAAACATGACTTTATTAAATCAAAGCACAAAAGGCGCTGAATTTGTTTGGATCTCAGAATGTTAGGAAGGCGAAGGTTGTGAGATTATAAACCAATTTGTTTTTGTATAGTGCCACCAATGCTGTTTCCAGTGTTATAACTGTAGTAAATTGACTATAAGACAAATTGCAACACTGATATTCAATTCAATGTTAATTTGGCTTAAACAATTTCAAAAAAAGTTGCCTTAACTGGGATCAAGAGCCCTCACTTCCTAAGTGAGCGTGTAAACCCATCGACCACGGTGAAGTTATAAGTTAATGGCCTGAAAAAACCACATAATTCTAACTTAAGGTTTGTAACCCTTATTAGTTTCGATATATTTTGTTCACGGTAAACCTGTTGTTTAACACTGATGTAAATAATCATGGAGCTTAATATAAGCATGTAAAGAATAAAGAATAACACAATATTAGAAATCTTCGACCAATCGGGAACTATGTTTCGAGAAGAAAACTAATGCGCCTGTAATTTGACAATCTTTACGCAGTGATCTCCCCTTAATTTTTCGGCGTTAGTGTACATATAAAGGGAAGTAACCGCTTCGAGGAGTTTGGACTACTTTCGGTTTTTGAAAATAAGCACATCGGGCTTTGAAAATTCGCTACCATTATTTGTTTGGTCTGACTACCCAAACAAACGAAAATTAAAGCAACCGGTCAAAATGTAAATCCAAGCCCCGCTGTGCAACAACTGACTTAGTTTTGTCTTTTGACGTATTATCTGTGATATGCAGGCTTCATAACCTCTGATTCCCTTTCAAAATTCCATTTTATTTAGTTCCGCCCATTGTTTACTCGTTTAGGGCATACGCATTTTTTTACTTGGGGACCATTTGCCGCTTTTCATGGATTGGCACTTACGTGTCACATTGAAGGTTCCGTGATAACCGTCATATGAACACATCTGCGGATGTTTCAAAATTCTAAATTGTACCAGTTCATGTTAAATGTTGAATTCTGCTTAAGCCGGTGCTTGGGGCGTGGACGGTTATTTGCATTTGACAGTACCGTCCATGAACAGGCTCAATCAAACCGAGCCTCCAGCAACATTTTTAATTTTGCCGTGTTGGGTTTTCTTTAGGGATTCTTATTTTCTCTATTTCGGGCATAGCGCAAAGCACATTCAGTTATTTAACTTATTTTGCTGCAACATTTGATTCCAATTGATTCTGTTGATAGCATAAGTATGAAAGTATACGTCATTATTTGTTTGTTGATAAATATAACTCATGTCACACATAATGAAAAATGTTTTGCAACATTTTGTATATTTAAAACATATAATTAAATACAGAAGTAAAATTAAAATGTATAACATTTTGTTTATTTATAAGGTATGATTAAATAAAGAAATAAAATTAAAATTTATATGAAAAATAATCATAGTTATTGATATGCACCAGGGGCATTATTTTAACCTACTATTTCAAAATGATAACTGAATGCTTTTTTCTTTATGTATACACACATACCATCGCATTTATAATCAGTTTCTCTGTGACTTTTATAATGGTTACCTACTTTTATGTGTCCTTCTGACATTTCTTTTAATCCTTAAGATACTTACTCTTGCTAAATTTTAATACATGTTTCTAAAGATAATAAAACATAAAATTTTGTTAATTTGTTGAACGTTTTGCGATCTGATAAAGATGGTATCATGTTATATTCAAAATTTTCTTAAAGTCCATATTGTTTCAATTACTTTAGAGCATGACTATTAACTATAAATTCTATAGTATATGATCAGATGGGTATGATTACCAAACTGCCTTTACTGAAATACATTATTTTCGTTAAATTTATTGATGAAGGCCGCCAGGACGAACCTATATAGGTCTAAACGTCTTCTCACGTGTTGATCTTGTATCTGTACCTTCACCAGCGGCGTCATGTCAAGCTGAATCTATAGTTAATCCGTTCTCCGTGCTTGGAAGAGAGGAGAAGACAATTAATCCATGTATGTAACATCAAAAACTAACGCATTTTCGAGTTATTCACGACAGGTCAACCAATCATCCCTAATACTTTGAATGATTTGGCATGACCTGCCGTGTGCCTTCTCCTCTACGAGAACGCAATAGAAGGTGTTGCAATATAAAAAGATTAAATTGAGTGTTTAATTATCCTCCAGTTTAAAGTTTTCAATACAAAGATATGCTCTAAAATAATTTGCAATTATGAAATGATTCAGGGTCCGCTTGTAGCCAAAGTGTTAATACCGAATCTGAGTCTTTCAAATAGAATATATGACCGTATACAGAAAAAAGTTTTGTTAATTTGCGTGCTACATTTTACACATGAACATTGCAACGTGTGTTATTATACAATTGACTAGTTTGCCATTGATTATGATGTGATATTCACCGGCAGATAACATATTGACCGAGGCGATAATTGTTTTAATATATGGATAGCCTATAAGAATTTAAAAAAATCACAGAAAGTACAACTTTATACATGTACAACTTTAGTCTGTTTCGTTAGAGCGCGGAAAAAAGAACGCACGTGTAACGTGGAAGACGTGCAACAACTACGCGAACGCTGCGCATTTAAAAGTATATCAAGTCTATACTCATCATTGCAGTGTAACTTTTAACTACAACAGTAAAGAAATGATATTTTAATTGATAAAGAACAAAACGCAACAATTAGTTTTAGTAAGCACGCGTAATTAAAGATCCTGTAACACAATTTTTTTATGGTTTTAAATCATAAATATGATGCTCAAATTAAGATTTATCAATATTGTAGGTTCCAAAAAGCATTATTTATAAAGATATTACCGAATTTAACATTTCATGTAAATAAAGGGAGGTAATAAAAAATTGATTTTCTATAAAGTTTAAGTAAAATTTTACAACGGATTTATATTACATGTAATATAAATCCGTGATTTAACAATAAGAAATGAATACATATATTTTTATGATTACATATTATATGCACAAATATTTGCAGTACATATTTAACATATTCTTCGATGTTTGAAAATTGTTGCATCAGCATAATTATATATATATATACATGTATAATCTCACGTACGAGTGGTATACAACCTCAAAGATCTCAACAGTTTACGCTATATGGTCATTGAATATGAGTCTCAAGCTATTTTAGACTTGGAAAATCCAATTCAGCCAGTGAATATGATACTACTACACCCTATAAAAAGTTCTGTTGACCAATGAGATTGCAGCTATATTTAGATGATATAATAAATATGTATAAATCTGCTATCTGTACAGATTTATCATTTTGGTTATAGATAAAGAATACTTCGAAAATACCCGTATATAAATGAAATATGCTTGTATAATAGCCAAAAGCGCAATTGAATGAATTTATTCCTAAACCGAGAAACAATCTGATTTAAAATATAATCGATCATATCATTATGGGGGATATTAACGATTGTAGATTTTATAAAACATTTTCATATTAAATTTTACAAAACAACTATTAAATTATGAATATTTCAGGCATTGACAAAAACTGGATATTATCTGACAAAGGGAAAGTTATTTGGAGAAAAGGCGATGAAGAAGTTGGAGTTGACAGCGTAGAAGGTTGGGAGGAGACGGTCGATTTAAGCCTTGAATGATTTTTTAATAACTGAATAAATAAATAAATTAATTAATTAATTCGACAAATTCTTAACCCATAATTTCACATAGTCACTTTAAACGTTTATTACTTTCGTCAAATTTGAAGCCATGAATCTGTGTGTAACATGGACATTTCATTCACATTGTTTATACATTTCATAATAAAGTAGAAACGCCCATACCAGGGTAAAAATCAAGCACTTAAGATCTTTTATTTAAATACTGCATCGCCATTTTATGAACATTGCATTTTTTTGGCTTGCAGCCACGGCTGCAAGCCATTTGTTTTGGAAAAGTTGTTCCGGTTAGGAGGTTTCCTGCTTACATTTGTTAGTGCATGATTGAACGGGAACCAGCTGCAATCGTGCCAATCGCAACTTTTCGGCCCTTTCCGTCACTCTTCGGATTAATGATAATAGCCGAGATAGTTCCGATTGCAATCGTGACATTTCGGGCGTTTCCGTCATACTGCGGAATCAGACGAAGTAATATTATGGAAATCTAAGCTATTTTAGTTACTTCGGTAATCCCAGTTTGTTTATATAAATATGATTTCTATTTTTACTTGGTTCCGTTTCAGTTCTTTTTCAAGACTCAAAAGTTAGTTTCTTTTATAATTGGTTTTTGTCTTTATTAGTTTTATACAATAGAGAATGGTTACTGTAGTAGTATTCCGTCTTCAAAGGGCGGTCCTGCTTACCAAAAGATCGTGACCGAATCCCGCAGAATGTTAGTGCATGATCAAGTTATATTTAGATCTACTGACAGAGGTGAGGTAATCTAAAAATGGTGCTCGTCCAGTCTTGGGCTTACCCTACCTACATGTATCCCTTTAAAAGTGAAACTTTTTTTTTCGAGAAAAAAAAACAAACTAAATAAACCCTTTATGATATACAAATACCGTAATTCAAAAAAAAAATGTGATAATAAATTGAAACAAAAAAAAAATTAAAGGGAAGGGATGATGGCACAACTGAGCAAGCCTTTCCTTTTAAAAGGAAACTTTATTTCACTTTCACTTCTTGCCTTTTTATGTGGGGAGTCGGTTTTCGCGACAATCGATATCAATTATTTATTATTCGAATTTCCCGAGAAAGCTTTTTTTAGCCATGCAATCAAACCGGTTTTTACATAGGCATTAGAAGAAGTATCAAAATACCATCACCCGTGGAAGCTAAACAAATTGTCAATTTTTGTTAGAAAAAAAAATGTTAGAAGTAATTTTTAACAAATTTACATGAAAAATAGAGTCAATTTTTAATTGGCAAGATTCTTTTGCCAGTTTACTTGTCGGTTATATGGTTAACGCCATGTTTGTTCTCGAAATCGTAAAAATTACCTACTCAGTATTTGTTTTCCAAGGGTAAAGATTAGAAACCATATCGCTTTCAAAATTATGAAAGCTCACCGTCGCCGACGTTGGCTGTGTGAAAGCTCACCAGAAATGACTTCGTATCTGGTTACGGTCAGATCTAAAAGCGGAGTAGCGTTATTTAGAGCTGATTTTAATCAGATTAGATCAGTCTGTATAGGATAATATGAAGCGTTAAATGGTTATAGAACTACTACTTTTTTCAAACGGTAGAAAAAACAACATTTTGATATCAATAATATGGATAAGATCATCAATATTTTTTATGGTTTCTATTCAGTACTTAAACATATTACGCTGTTCTTGTATGGCAGATTGTTTAAGATACTAGGAGATCGGTTGTCATTGCACTTGCTTTTTTCTAAAAGCTAGTTGGTTGACTCCATGGTTTGCAAATATAACTGTTGCAATGTTGTTTTGTTGTGAACATACGCTGACCTTGGTACTACTCCAAGAAGTGTTTAACATGTAGACAAAGTAGTATTTAAAACATAGCACTGACGTTTCACTGAAACAGCCCTGTACCATTATAATGGCCAATATCGCAGTGCAAAAACATTTTAACATGGGACATGAACATCAACATTTGGTACTATTTCAAATTCTTTATATTCTTATTATACATGAATGTGGCTGCATTTTGTATTATCATTGTATTTGACTGGAGATACCAATTGGATTTTTAGTCAAATTGACACCTTAACTTTCCAGCCTTACTGTTGGAGTAAGGCCTCATGTGCCCCTTCGTGCATTATTTCATGAACTGGAGTTACTTAAACTGCATTGCATAACATTAAACCCACGTCAAACTACAAAACATCTGGTATAACCGTAACAGCGCAACATATGGTAGATATATATTATTGCAATTCACTTTATAAAGACTATCATCAGAAATGTTTGCTGCAGCAACATTACATATAACAACCTTGCAATCTATTTGTGTTACTCTTTTATATAGAACATATATCAAGATATACAACATCTGGTTTATATTAGAAACAATGTCATCCATCTATGTAATGGCATAATCATTTGTAAAGTATGTTAAAGAAAAAGACCATCACAAAACAATAAAAAGATGAGGTAAAAGCACACCTTTATTTTTTTTTAAATGCATACATGTATATCATTAACAAATGATGAAGCACAATAAGATATGACTTTGTAAAACACAGCTGACTTTAAAAATCGTAATAATCTCATATATTATGATAATTGTAAAACTGAAATATTCTGTTATACAATATAATGTAAAATATCATAACTTTACCTTGTATAAACATCTTCTTTATTCAGCTAATTTTTATGGTTAACAATGTAATAAAGGGATCTATAATTCTTTAGGATGAAAAGAATTAAGTGCACCAATTGTATACCCATCAGTAGAAATTTACAAACAATTTAATGACATCGGTTCAAAATAAAATGTCTACCTATGGGATTATTGTGTTCAACATGCAAGAGACAAAATGTAAATGGCCATGAAGCTGAAAGACAATCTGAAATAAATGCAAGCTAAAAGCACACATAATTTTCCTATTCACAGTCTGAGGTCCTATTACATGAATATCATTAAACAAATGGATGCCCAAATGTTGACAAACTTTGTCACTTTCAAATATTTAATAATACCCTAACATAAGTTACATAAAGTAATGTGATGGTCAAAATTATTTTCAAAATATTTGACTAGTACAAATTAATCTGGATTGCAAATAATAAGTTTCATGTCTGTTATACTGTGATGCAAGTTATACCTTATAATGCACGGTCAAGCATTTTTTATTTACAAATTTAATTACTACCAGCTTTCAAACTACCAACTAAAAGGTCTTGGCCTTTAAAAAAACACCCTGTATGCCTTGACACCATGTCTTCCTAAAGGTATGATATATAATGTACAAATAATGCATGATAAAAAAACATGATCTGTAAAAATGTTCCCTGTATTTTTTAGAATTAAAAGGTACAACCTAATTCAAATGATGTTATTGAAATGTTAAATTAATGTGACTGTCAACAACAACAAAACTAGACATCTCTAATGATTGTACGTGTGCATTTGACATAATACATTAATGACTTAGTGAATTTGCATAATCACATAAATTATGATAGTTGTTATACTGAAATAGTCTGTTCTATATGTAAACTGTTTATCTGGTACAGACCTGCGATTCTAATGGTAAGTAATTATCATTCTGAAGGATATTTAAAGAATTACATACTATGTATATGCATCACATCCGCAGAAATTTAACAACAACTAAATGACACTTGTTCAGAATAAACATCTACATCTGGTATTACTCCCATCTACATACAAAGTACATGTACAATAAAAGGGCATGACAACCATGCCGTTGCAGTCACAGATACTTCATTTTATTTCTTTATTAATGGCACAGATACAAAAAATAACATTCAAAGAAAAGGTATGTGATCAAAATTATTTGACAACCTTCCTTAATATTGACCCAACACTGTGCAATGAGGAAAAACTGTTTCAGATAAAACACATTATGACAGGTAGTCAGGAATTTTATAACTTATCTTTAGCACTCTCTCATTATAAAGCTTAATATATTGTACAATTTAAAAACATATGAAGTACATTTATGAATAAAGACTTTAAAGTGGCATGTCTCCAGATTCATGTTGATTTTTATGAAAATTTTGTAAATGTATGTAAAATGTAAAGTATTATATAGTGAACAACACATTGCAATCCATATAAATTAGCAAAAAGAGGTCAAAATATGGAAAATTTGTGATAACCACTGAAAAATCAGTGCTAGATTGCACATGACATGTAAATTATTACTGGAATCTAGCTTAAAGTCTTAGAACATTTTTCTAAAGTTTGAAGTTCTTGAAATATTTTGGCTCATCTAGAGGCATGCAGCTTTAAAATATCATGTTGTGATAATAAACAAAATAAATAGGAATATAAACAGCGATTTATTTTACTGAAAATTAGATCTACCTCCTTCATGTAAAGCATAAAAACATAATCTGAACTAATAGACTTGAGATTCTTATCGGTAATGAAAACTGTCTATTTATTTATTACAAAACTATCATCTTTTATGAATAATCTTAAATTGAGAATCCAACCTTCAATAAAACATAACATTTAAACTATGAGATCTTTTGCTCAAACAGATTTAAAGAAAAATTAATAACTGAAACAATTTAATTGTTCAGTATTTTATATACTGTGCATTTGTTTGAAAACATAATACCTTCTTATTAACTTTGTGTAAGAGTTTAATGTATCTTACATAAAGCCCTTCAAATTCTATATTCATACATTTAAAAATATATATTTGTTCAATGTAATAACAGATATTTACACATATATACATAATTCCTTGATAAACAGTGACAGAAAATGTGTTCTACACACAAACCCTTAATATCGCTAACAGTTTTAAATGCAATTTACACACTGGTCTATAACAAAAAGTTCAAAATAACTTCTGCCCTTTATGTTGAGCAGGTGGAAGCCACAATTATTAAAATCATAGCTTTGTGAGTTTGAAAAGGAATGAAAAACATTAACACTAGGGTTTCTATAAACCTGTATTCTATTGTCTGAGTCTTTAAAGGCCCAATCAGCACCAGAAATGCTTTTGATTTTATTTTTCAAAAGCTTTTTATTTTTGGTATCCTGTTGTAGTTTCCAGAAAGTTACCTATTGGCAATTTAAATTTGTACCATCTTTTGCTCCTGTTGCATTTTGGTAATGAGTACAGTATTGTAATTTAGTATTTTGTATGGAAGTCAAAACACTACTTTGATTACATTTTGCTTCTTTATGACACATTATTTCACATTCAGCCCTACTTTCTACAGATGACAAGCATCTAGCATTTACTTAAACCATTATTTCAACATTATTAAGCTTCTGTTTGGTGTTTCTCAAGAAGAAAACAAAATTGTATCTGAGGCAAAATGTGCCTTTAAAAAGATAAATCAACTTCGGCCCACCACTCATTTAATTTATATCATTACAACAAAATAGGCAATCCATATAATGAACCCATAACCTAAGCAATAATGCCATGATGAATTGATTGCAAAAGCTTGTTCTTTAAAGCATTATCAATTGTGAGTATATATAACAAAATATTAATTAATTAAAAGTAAAAAGTAAGAAAACAAACTCTTTTCACCATTCCTTGATTCTATTTTTTTCCATACATTTATTATCCAAAATATTTGTTCATGTGGCAATATGGGAATGAGTTCTCTTATAATTATTTTGAGCATTTTATGGCCAATATTTAACACATGTTTCCAACCACCTTTTTAGAAGCACAAATTCAAAAAATATATATATCACAAAGAAATGTAAAGCTGTGTATTCAATGTCACAGATTTAATGTTATCACTGATGTATGGTCCACTTAGTACTGTACGTATCTATACACATATCACTTCTTTTGTTTCTTGCTTGGTGGACCTAAAAAAATAAAACAAAACAGTTTATAACATAATTTTATTTCATTAGTGTTTCTCAAGACGAAAATAACATTGTTTCTGAGACATTCATGTTCCTTTTATCCTTAATATATTTCTAAATAAAAGAAGTTTACAAGTAAATTCAAAGAAAAATCACAACAGTTTCAATTTCCTGCCTTCAGTCGATGCTTTTCAAAAGATACAGAGCAAACAAAATTGCTGATGAATGGACCAAAGTGACCAGGGGTATAACATTATATGCTAAGTTTCCTTTGAACATAAAAAATGATAAACATATGATAAAAACAAAAACAAACAAAAATAAAAGTAAGTCAATACGAATGCACATACAAGTTATAGTAATTTACTTGACTTCAAAGCTTATAAAATTATGACTTTTCAAAAAAAAAAAAAAAAAAAATTATCAAACATGCAATATATCTTACAGCTTGAAATAATTTATGCAGCTTAAAATTAAGTATTAAGCAGACATGCCTGATAATAACTTACCAAATTTAATCACATCAACTTTCTTTGCACAAAAAAAAATATATATGTAAATTGAAAATAAAAATACAGAAAAAAAAACAACTCCTTATTAAACACAACTTATTTCAGTTTCTAGAAACTTATTTCAAATTTGAACAAATATGCATAACTTGTTTTCTCCATTCAGTATATACTTGATTAAGTTATAATAAATTATCAATAATTCTGACAATACAAGAAACATGTACATTGAAATCCCTATTAAAATATATTTATTAAAATTCAAAAGTAGAGTCACATTTCAAAGCCTGGCTCTACACTGGACACATACATGTGTACATGTACTTGCCATTATTCATGAATATAAGTTAGAAACTCACAAATCTTGAAAATCTTATATTTTGCACTTTTTAAAGTTCACACTTTTCCGAACTCTTGCAGTTCAGGAGCGTAATCCTAAGAACTATTCACTCATGCTGGTTATTGTCCAAGTGCTTTAAGGTAGTCTTACTCTAATGCTTTCCCGCCAAAAAATTTCTAACATCGGCCAATATCGTAATTAATCGGTCATTCCGGAATGCTACTTTTCACAATCTTCTGTATTCAATATTTTTTAACCATTTATAACCTGAATTTAGTACAAAACGATATAAATGATATGTGTTTGTAAATAATCTAATGCCCAAAATTTTTGAAAAAAATAATCTTCAGGAAATAACCGATTTGCTACGATATTGGCCGATGTTAGATTTTTTTGGCGGGAAAGCATTACAGTAAGACTACCTTAATTTGATAACATGTAGTAAAACCTACCTTCAGTCTTGCTCTGTCCAGGTGAAGCTTCACCAGGTGTGAAATGTTTCTTTAATGGCTGCCAGCAGGTATAATATGTCTCATCCACCTTAGTTTTGTTGCCCCACTCAGTCACCCTCCAACTTAGAGATGATTCAAACATGAATGCCTGATAAATGGTTTTATAAAAACAGATGTTATTTATTTTTAAATGCACCAATATTGTTCTCCTATCATTGCCACTTTTTTTTACACACAGGAACTTGATATGATGAGGCAATTAGCAGAATAATGTAACCAACAACTAAAATTATCTTCATTTAACATAATTAGAAATGTTGAAACCTCAGATTTCTTACAAGTCATATGTTTATTAAAGAAAAGATGGGAATTCAAAATAAAATGATATCTGTTGAAAATAATATCAATCACCAAAACTAAAGATTACCTGTGTGCCTTCAGCCACACGGACTGGGTTCAACTCCTCTGTAGAAGCTTTCTCAAAACATGTGGCATCTGGACCATGTGGTGTCATCATGCTGTGTAATGTACAACCTCCCGGTAAGAAACCACTCTCCTATAACAAACAAATATTGACTCTTAAAAGTGATATTGGTTTCCATCAGTGATACTGGTGAAACAAGTGGCTACAGTAACACCTGATAAAACTGGTGGTGGGTGCATCTATTTTGACTTTACGGGCATGACTACTAACACACTTGTTGCACAAGAAATTGGTACATATATGAAAACTGAAAATAAAGTAACAATAAATAAATAATTCACAAGTCTTTGAATGCTTCTTAAAGGCGGTTGCTTTGATTACATATAGACATAAAATGAAAACTACATAATCGAATTTCATTAATTTTTTTTAATGATATTGATATATTTTGAATATGATAACAGAAAAATCCTGACATCATCATAGAATGTTCTTCGTATAACCATTTCAAAGTTCTTGTGTTATTTAAAGATCATATTTTATTTTTTAACAAACCTTTGCTTCATATTTCCCAAGTATTAGTCCCATAAACTCACTCATGCAGTTTCCTGAAAAATACATTAAAAGGACTAGTTTACTTCAACCCAAATGTGTAATTAAATGCACTCAATGCAGACATTATTACATGTACTCATAAATCGCCAATGCCACCAGGCTAGCCTTACACATTTATGCAATCCTACCAGATTTTATAACGATGGCTGCTCAATTTTACATTTATTGGAACCTCGTTAATTAATACCAGAAAGTTTCAAATTGAAAGGTATGTCCATTTCATAAAGATCAAGTTGAAGGTGCTAATATGAATGATAGTGCAGCTTTATGGTAGTTGACCTATATACATACTGTGATAATATGGAGGACGGAAGGTGTGATCTGCTACTCCCCATCGTGGTGGAAATATCACAAAGTCTGCTATAGCTACTCCTGGCTTTGTTGACTGACATGTTAACACAGTAAATATTGATGGATCCTGGAATTATTCACATTTCTATATTATAATTTAATTAAGAGACATGAGTAAATGCCAGAGGGATAATAATACATTCTGAAGTTTATTACATGCAGAATACACCTGAAATATTGGTTATATCTTTTTCTATGGATATAACAAAACACTAACATTTCTTCCAGCTGCGGTGAGTAGTAAACTTTTGTAATTTATCTGTTATCAAACATGGACATGATAAAGTTCTTTCAATAAATATATATATATATATATATATATATATATATATATAATATACATGTAAACAGAAATAAATCAATAACTGGTTTTGGGTTTTTATATCTCAGCAGTCTGGCCAATCTATTCAGCTTCCTGGATATCTAACCAATACTAACAAGATTCCCTGTAATTCTCAGCAAGTGGCCGACTGCCATTTAGAGTTCAGTACCTTAAACCAGAAAAGTACATTATAACATTGACATATCACATGACTATAAGATTTCAATATACAGTGTTAGTTCTACCAGCTCTGTTACAATGTTAGATAATGGTAAGTTGATTAATTATCATTATGTATTACAATACTAGTACATTATTATTGCTGCAGATAAAGTTCTAATCAGATATACTTTTTAAATATTTTGATCTGGGATCTAAACATTTTTTAAAGTACACATGCATTTATTCACCCCTACCAATATTACTTAATCTTATATATGATTGTACCGATATATCTATTTATCTTAGCTTTTAATAAAAGTGAAACAAGTCTTACCAAGATAATAATTTATGTTATACTTCATTAACATGACAAACCTGTATGAAGAATGTTTAATAGTCACATACAGTCTACAAATATATGGCCAGATCAGCTTGCACAAACATAAAGTATAACCTGGTGGTTTATTGCTTAATATTAGTTTGATGTAGATATCAAATAAACCCTTCATAGTAAAAGCAGACAGTTGCAGTTTAATTGAAACTTACAGCATGATCAAAGGCCACAGAGTTGATAACCATAAAGTTTTTCAGGTTATATTTGTAAGGTGCATAGTTTCCATGCCATGCTACCACATCAAATGGAGAGTGATCCTGAAAACAAAAACCATAACATAACTGTTAACTATCTACTCAAAAAGTTGCATTTGTATCTTAATCTTCCACCAATAATGAAATCATACACTTTCTTATCTAAAAACAATACTTTATAAGAAGATACAATTCAGAAATAATATAAAAACAAGAGCACCACTAGGCGGAGCATTATATGCCCGAAAGTGATTTTTTTTAGTAAAGATGAAGCATTTGTAATACATGGGAGTAAAATAAAGTATTACCTCCTTTAAGTAATAATCCTCCTTTGAAGTTTCAATATTGTGGTCCAAATAGAACTTAACTTAATTATGCCCAAGAAACTGTTTTCAATTTCTAAGAAATAGTGACCTTGACCTTTGACCTTGTGACCCCAAAATCAATAGGGGTCTTCTACCCAATATGGACAATCATCCTATAAAGTTTGAACACTGTGGGCCAAATGGAACTTAAGTTATGCTCCGGAAACTGTTTTTAGTTTTAAGTTAATAGTGGCCTTGACCTTTGACCTTGTGACCCCAAAATCGATAGGGGTCTTCTACCAAATATGAACAATCATCCTATGTAGTTTGAACACTGTGGGCCAAATAGAACTTAAGTTATGCTCCGGAAACTGTTTTCAGTTTAAAGGTCATAGTGACCTTGACCTTTGACCTTGTGACCCCAAAATCAATAGGGGTCTTCTACCCAATATGGCCAATCATCCTATGAAGTTTGAACACTGTAGGCCACATGGAACTTAAGTTATGCTCAGGAAACTGTTTTCAGTTTTAAGGTCATAGTGACCTTGACCTTTGACCATATGACCCCAAAATCAATAGGGGTCTTATACCCAATATGGACAATCATCCTATAAAATTTGAATATTGTGGGCCAAATGGAACTTAAGTTATGCTCCGGAAACCAAATTGCTAACGGACGGACATACGTACCAACTTTTGATGTTTATGAGGCAAATCAGCTCATAAACACCACCTGGACCAACGTCCATAAGCAAAATTAGCTCATTAAAACAAAAAAATAGCTCTTAATTTGAATTTTATGAGTTTTTGTTCTTTACTTTACTACGGAATGAAGCTCATAAATATTGAATGTTTGCTCGGACCGATGGACGGACGGACCCACGAACAGACGCCAGGGGGTATAACATAATATGTCCGAAATTCTTTCGGGCATATAATAAGAGACAGAAATTCAATATTTTCAAAGAATAAAAATATTAAAAGTAAATTTATTTACTATAACAATTCTATACATAGCAGTAGACAGGTACAATGAATGTCACAGACCTGTACAGCTTTGAATAAATGTCCCTGGTATTTACTGATGACCTGATATTCCTTCACTTCCTTGTCCTCATACCATGCCTCGGGGGTAAGGAAATCCCTGGGATTGGCAAGACCATTAGCACCTGTACAAATAATTCATCAAATATGTTTTAAAAAACTTAATTGCCATAGTACTGGAATGGATGACATACTTTGTTTCATTGCATTGATATTCTTTTTCGCAAAATGGCATCAACTTCAAAAATATTTAACTGACTTATTCAGTGGGGACGCAGGTCATTTTCTAACAACAGGTGACAGGCTTTAACTTCTTTTGCCTCATGTTTCTTTTCAACAGGTGAAGCTGCAGACAAACTGAATTTAAAATCAAATTTGCCCATGGAAGATTTTGGTATCTAATTACATTTATATTGATGAAAGCTAGAATTTAATGATACCTTAATCGATAACAAATATGGAAGGTAACAGTTACATGTGTAATAATAAGATTCTAATTGTGTTTATTTAACCACGGATAACATATTCATAAACCACAGATAACATTCATTCATGATACTTTAAAAGATATATAATAGCACACAAGTTCAAAATTAACCCACCAATTGGTCCTAGATCAGGGAGTTGAAAATGACCATCAAACACTTCCAGCATATATCCTCTAGATGGTCCAGTTACAGAGACATTAAAGCGCATTCCTTGCTGTAAATATATAACATTAAATATGTAACATAATTAATCTTTCACATTTACCTGCTTTACATACTATACACTGACTATTACACTTAGCTATTCTTACTTATAGCTAACTGATGCTGTGACTATGTATATATTCATTTGCACATCGTCAAAATATTGAGGAAGACAAATAAAGTTACTGAATTATAAAATCTTTATACAGATTGGTTTTAGGATTTATGAATACATATAGCCTGTTGAAATCAATATAAACATTGATTGATTTGATATCTGGATCACAGTACTGCTGTTTGACCTTGTATAACCCAGCAACATCATAATTATATAAAACAAAAGTATTCCATAAATTGAACAAACTTTTTACTGGTTAACCCCGTTTATTAACACCGTCATGGGTATAAGAGGGTCGGGTCATCCCCCTCAAACTTGGAATTGTACAAACTTGACAAACCTCTCATTAGAACACCAAGTACATGTACCATATAACTTTAATCATGTCAATAATTTATGCCATGTGTAAGAACTCACCTGTATGACACATATTTCATTGGGCTCCACTAACATCCTTCCAAACTCTGTTGTTATAAAAAGGCTACCCTGTTGTGGAACTGAAAATATATGTACAAATATCACCATGTGGTAACACAAATGCAAGTCATTACACTTGAACACAACTTAAATGCTTTCACAATATTCACTTTAATTAAACCTTTTTTTCAATTAAAATTTCTTTTAAAATTACATAAATAACATACCAATCAAAAAATCTCCATCAGCACTGTAAAAACACCTAAAATAGAAAAAATAATATTACACCTCATAAAACATGGAGATTTTAACAAAATTACATTGTATATAAATATGATTGTTAAAAAACCATTCACTTTTCGAGATATGTTTTAACAAGAACCTTTTTTTTTTGTTTGCCTAATTAGCTTAAAAGGGAAAGAATTGGATATATAATACAAGGGTAATCCTTAGGCAAGGTGATATTTTTCTATTACAGTTGATCTCAGACATTGAATATAATGGTCATTTTACTAGTGAATAATATGGGATAACTAATCCATCTCTTGCCGAGGAAATTGGTAATTACTGGTTAGTTATCCAGAAAAGTAATTACTGGTTAGTTATCCAGAAAAGTAATTACTGGTTAGTTATCCAGAAAAGTAATTACTGGTTAGTTATCCCAAAAAATAATTACTGGTTAGTTATCCAGAAAAGAAATTACTGGCTAGTTATCCAGAAAAGTAATTACTGGGTAGTTATCCAGAAAAGTAATAACTGCTTAGTTATCCAGAAAAAACTGTATTATACATTATATTACATACTTGTTTCCCATAGGAGAGTTACATGTGAATATATAGATAGCTGCCCCGTGTCTTGACATCGGTTCTCCAGCTCCACAGATTGTTGATAAACCCTGACAATATACAATTTAATGAACATTAAAAGTTAGAACATTATCAAAGTATAATCAAACATCGAGAAATAAACCAAAAACACTTTTACTTTGCTTGAATTTCTTAACTACACATAAGTAAAATTTCTATCCCCAACATGAAACAAATTACCTGATTAAGACAGAAGGTTAAAGCTAAAAATACTGCAATTATATTAACTTAATTTTAAAACTATGGACATGACACTTTTTTTATGTGAATCATAAAATTGTAGCCTGAACATGTATGTGTAAATTGTATATAATAAACAGGCAAGCCACACAAACACGAACATTCAGTTATTATTTATTCCCAACGTTTCGGCTATATGCCTTCATCAGTGCAAAACATAACAAGAAACATGGCAATGCCATGAAACCAGGTTTTCAATTATCACCATTGTAGATAAATATGTTGTATTTGAAATACAAATACAAGCAACAAACAATGTAACTATGTGCAATGTAAAACATGAATAATGTAGGAGGAATTGCCACTGAAGAAGTGTTCACTATAATATTATGTATAAGGAAAAAAACAAAGGGCCATAATTAGGTCAAAAACTATCCAATCACAAAACACCGACAATATGTGCCAGGGTGCTTGATGACAAAGCTTCTGTGAAAGTTTGAACAAAATCCGTTGAGAAATGTAGGACGAGTTCAGCACAGAAGAATTTGTTCACTATAATTATATTGATAATTCTGTATAATGAAAAACAAGTTACAAAGTAGACATGTATAATATATCATATCTTTTTTAAATTACCTCCAAAGATGATATGACCTTTGACTGCCAAATCAAGTTAAAATCATGTAAACAGGATTTTCAATGTTAATGTCACTGTGACCTTGACCTTGGAGCCAGCCATGCGGAACATGCGTTCTGCACGTCATCTTGATGTGGTAAACATTTGTCTGAAGTTTCATCAAAATTCTTCAAAGGGTTGAAGAGTTACAGAGCGGACAGGATTTTCAATGTTAATGTCACTGTGACCTTGACCTTGGAGCCAGCCATGCGGAACATGCGTTCTGCACGTCATCTTGATGTGGTAAACATTTGTCTGAAGTTTCATCAAAATTCTTCAAAGGGTTGAAGAGTTACAGAGCGGACACAATTTCGTTTGACGCCCCGCCCGCCCATCCGCCCATCCGCCCGCCATACCCCAATCTAATAACCAGGATTTTCAAAATTGAAAACCTGGTTAATAAAATTACCGAAGCGATGTCATAACGGAACAAGCGCAAAAGTATGATAACATGTAGAAACAAATATTTATGTTATAAATAAAGCTGATACATGAATTAAAATCGATCAATAGTAGTGATACAGATGTCTATTAGACAGTGTTGATAAAAATAAGATAATAGACAAACATATTAATATTCATGTAACACATTATAAATCAAACAATACTTTATAATTTAGTCCATTTGGAATTTTTGGTTTATTTCTCGATGTTTTGTATATTGTATATAAAACATAAACGATAAATACTTTTATATACAGTTGACTGTTATATTGCATTACTTGATAATAAAATCCCTCAAATTCAAAAAGTATATTTTAATTGAAAATGCAAATGCATTACTCATTGTCAATACAAGTTATTGTTGGTGTTAAAAGTAATATATTTTCAAACATGAATTCTAAATCTAAATCTACATCCAAGATTTGCTAATTCTCTGTTAATTTACCTGCACAAAATCCTGTGTTTTTTCTTTCTTGGCAGGAATGTCAAATGGAAGCCATCTTAACTATAGAATCAATTCAAAGAAAGGTAATGTTTTATTGTTTTTTTTATTCCTCTTTTCATTTCTCAATAAGAACATTGAATATATTTTTGTTAATAAAACAAGCAAATGAAAAAGTTAATAATTTAAAAAAAATAATTTAATAAAGTAAAATTTTAATATCAAATCATTTTCCCCCTATAATATTATAAACAATGAAAATTTATCTATAATTTAAATTTTTCACCAACTTTTACAATGAAAATCCAACAAAAGTATTACCTGATTAGGGTTTGGATGTACAGTGTTCCAGTCATCTGTCATATGGCCACGGTCTGCCTTCTCAAATGGTTTATGAAGTGCTGATGGTCGTATCCTGTACAGCCAGCTGAATAAATAAAATGTGATAGTATTTCATTAGAATTTTCCTGTTTAAAACTTTTACTGGTAAAGAATAAGTATTGGGATTCTAACATGAATTCAGGTTATAATCAGATTATAGGTTTATAAATATGATGATTTTACTCAGTTTATACAGTGTTTTTTTTATAACCATGATGAAGACTCATGAGAGTCGAAGTGTTGGTTATCATCATTAATATTTTGATAGACCTTAAAACTTATCCTGTGTTGATTGTTTGTTCCACTTGTATCATTTTATTTAGTATTTATTTGAATTTTATAGTGTAGCTTATAAGACGCAGCCTCGAATCTGTTCCTGGAAACAATTAGTACTGAGAAATGAGTGTCAAGTTTCTTGTTTATGGGAAAATGGCTTGCCCCTTAAAATTTTTTAACCTTTTCAGCTAGCGATCCTTAGATTACTTGACCAATGTGTTAACTACTAGGCAATGCTGCTTCTTCAATGATTTACTTATGATGCAATACTAGACAATTCTAAACTACAAAGAAGTCAATATCAAACATTAAGGTATGCTTCAGTGCAATACTTAGTTACATTTAAAAAATTCAGCAGGAGGAAGCAATTTCTTTATCATAGACTTGTATTAATTAATTTCTATACATGTATACTATTTCATAAGATAAATTATTTCAGTATAAACCTTTATTAAAACTGAACTTGGCCAGTCACTCTTTGAATCATCTCCTTTTTACTATAAACAGAAACTTTTTGAGTTACTGATATATTTTTACAAATAGCAATAAACCAGTAACAACAGTCAATCTTAAATAAGCATTTTTTTAGGCATTATAATTTATCTACCTTCTTTCATTAGCATTTCTTGGTGCTGTAAATGCTGTTCCAGACAACTGTTCAGCATATAATCCATATGGACACTTTTGTGGGTTGTTCTGAAACATATAATCATAATTGAAACAGCAAGAGTATTATATTTTGCTCGTTTTGTTGACTTATTCTTAAATGAAACAACAGAGGTAAAATTGTCTTATTTATTCATTTGCACTTTGCAAAAGATTTTTATCTCTCTACTTGAATAAATCATAATAAACAGTAATTCTCCAAAATTTTTAAAATTTGAATTAGGGAAAACCTATTATCTTTAGACACCTTGCAAGATAACTAAACTTGACCTCTCTGCAATTGAATTCAGCACAAAGGTTAAAATGTTATGTTAATGTTGTCTTTCCAAGTATTATGAAAATTGGTTGAAAATGATTTAAATCACTTTCTTTGTTGACAATAATAGGAATAATATTATACAAAATCCACTATTACATCTTATATTGGTGATTTTATATTTCCAGCTAAAACACTGCAATTACTGTTTTTATACATTGTGAATCAATATGATTATATCAATATCATATTGCATACATCTACATATAACATTTCCTTTATATTAAGTATATCTTTGGTGAACTTGGTTTACATACTTTTCATTCAATTTATCTCAGTACAGTTAAATGCAATAATATATAATTATGCCTCACCTGTCCTTTAGGTAAAGCTCCAGGGCATCGTGGATCCTCTGAGGCAAACTCATTGCCAAATCCTGACATGTACTGTAGTAAAACAAGGTGTGATACAAAAAAAACACAATAGAGTTATATAAACATTTTCAACTAATCAGAAATAACACTAAAAAGGTGAATGTTGACTGATTGTTACCAAGTATGCTAAGATTTAGTACAATATATTTGATGGCTTATGTCAATTTTTACAAAAATATTTGACAAATAAAAAGAGCTTAATTCCTAAAAATACTACTTTCAGGATATTGCCCCTTGTCTCACAATTTAGTGTATTGTCATATATTTATTATATAATTAAAAATCAACTCTTCCATGTAAGTGCTAATACCTTTGATAGTTTTCTATTGTACTAAAAGGTCTAAAATAAAAAGCAATTTTCAAACAAGAAATGTAGAATGACACATATGCCCCCCCCCCTTTCAAGCCCTTTCAGTCATAATATTGATAGTTTTGTTATAGAAACATGCCATAAATCAAATGGATACATGGAAGTGTTAAGTTATGACCAATCAATATGTGCAATATATATAAAGACTTGGTAACTAATTGGTGTCATGTGAATAAGAGGAAACCATTTTAACAATCAAGCTTATTGCGACCTTGACCTTTGACCTAGTGACCTAAAAATTAATAAGGGTCATCTACTAGTGATGATCAATCAAAATATTTAACACAAAGACTTGATAAAATGAGTTGTTTTGAAGATAATAAGTGGAAACCATTCTGACATGTAAGGTCTCTGTGACCTTGACCTTTGACCTAAAGACCCCAAAATTGATAGAGGTCATCTACTTGTTATAACCAATCAATTTGTGAAATATAAAGACTAATTAATGATAAATACTTTTCATTCAAAATAATTAGCGGAAACCATTCTGACATTTAAAATCCTGTGACTTTGACCTTTGAACTATTGACCCAAAAATCAATACGGGTCATGTATAGTGGAACCCCATTGTATCGTGCTATTCATTGTATCGATCTATTTACAAATCTTTCGATTTTTTTGCAAAATGCCGTAGCTACTGATTGCTTACATTTACAAAAGTGTCACGAAAATCTTTCGCATTTGTTTTGTGCCGTAAAAATGGTCAAAAACAGGTTTCCAGTACCGTCAGACTTTGTAGATAATAAATGGACTTATAAATAGTGTGTTCTTATTAAAAACACATTTACTGTCTGTTGAAAGTTCCTAAATTTATGCTGACATTTTAAAACAGACATCTTTGATTCTAATTGACTGAAAAATGTAGCATAAAGATGGGTCAGACTTCCAAAACTTTGACTTAATGAGCGATTCTCACAATGCATCGATATAATGGCGTGACCTAATTCTTCAACCTGTTTGACATGTCTGTAAATAATCGTATATTCCAAAGCTAAAAACTATATATCAGTGATGTTTGCCATGTAATATTTATGACAAAAGAATCAAAATAAATGATACAAAATAAAGATTCAGGGAAATTTAATGTTTTTAACTGCAGTTGTGATTAATGGGTTAATAGATCGATACAACGGGGTTCCAGGCTACTACATATGACTAATCAATATGTGAAATTTGAAGACCTTGTGATAAATAGTTTTCAAGATAATGTGCAGACACTATTCTTACATTCAAGGCCCATGTGACCTTGACCTAAGTGAATGGTCATCTACTACATATGACCAATCAATATGTGAAAGATGAAGTCTTTGCGATAAATAATTTTCAAGATAATGAGCGGAAACCAGCCTGACATTTATTATTTAAGGCCCCTATGACGTTACCTATGACCTATTGACCCCAAAATTAATAAGAGTCATCTACATGTACTCTAATGACTAATCAGTATGTTAAATATGAAGACTTTGCAATAAATAGTTTTAAAGATAATGAGTGGAAACCATTCCAATATTTAAGACCCCTGTGTCCTTGACCTTTGACCTCAAAATCAATAGGGGCTGTCTACTAGTTATAACCCATCAGTATGTGAAATATGAAAAGTTTCACACTGATATTTTTTTTCATTCTACTTTGAAGCATTTATAAAAAAAATAGTTAAAACGTACATATATAAAGTGATAAGTACCGCGGATATACGAGGCGCCAGTATACATGTAACTTTTAAATTGCTTTCAGGAGAATACAACTGATTCTTGCCATATAATATAATAATCAACTATTCCAAGTTCAATGAAGACACCATACAAATTTTAAAATCATGATACTTAACATGCAATTTAGACATCAAAGAGGCATAACTACAAACATCAAGATTTCTGAATAATGTCACATGTTGTGCAACTGTGCCTCAAGTTTTCCAAGTTTATTGGCTGTAATTTGAATCCAAACAAAGTAAAATATCAATTTTGAAATATATTTTATTGAAATATATTTTATATGGTACAACATAGGAAAATCAAACAGGGGTTTTTCAAATTGATATTGACATTTGCAACATCTACATACAAATGTGTATTAGCCAATCAGATCAAGTAAAATTATCACACCTCCACGTGGACTTTTACTTTTAAATATACTTTCGTTTGTTGGTTGGTCGATTTAGTTGTTTCAGTTAATACAGAAAAGCCATATCCTTAACATAATTGCATTTGATGCACACACTACTAAATGAAAGAATATCTGAGCAATGACATTGAAATGTCATGAAAATAGGTCATCTCTGTTTATTTCTGCAGAAAAACACAAATACCTTATTGATTTACCGTTGACAGCAACTCATGACGATTGAAAACATATCAAACGACTTTAATGAAACGATAAACACAAGCTATTTTCAAAAAATATGATTAAATTGCAAGCATTTCTGTAAAATTACCTTCAATTCTTTCGTCATGTTTACACTTTTGACTTAACACTTTGCATCAAAAAATCTTCTTTGGGTTAATTCAATATTATGCACAGTCTATCAATAGGTTTATTTTTCTTTTTTTAAAATATAGTTTTTTTTTTTTGAAATAATGTTGCATAATCCTGCTTTTGTCAATTTAGGCTGAAGTTTAATGATAACATTTAGTTTTTGTAAAGTAAAATAAAAAGAATTTCAGCAATGTTAAAACCAGTCAAATCTGACCTTGACATTCTTCTTGGAAAAACAGAAAACAGCACCTGTCAATGCATAATTTGCATTTATTTGGACATTTCTTGGTATTAAGGGATGTGTTTTCTTAATTTATATTGGGAAAAGACTAATTTATGTAAGTAATAACATATTACATTATATTATTTTATTTTAGCAACAACATAGATCACAGTTACATAATAAGATATATATATAAATAAATATATATATAAAATAACAGTTTATCCAAATTAAAATATCATTTCATATTAATAATAAATAAAACAAATTTAGTTAATGACTGAGATCAGATGAGGCATAGGATAAATGTATTTAAAAAAGAAGCAAATGAATAAATTAATAAAATCACATTTCAGGTTAAGACTACAATAGTCAAAATTATAATTATCACAGAATATTGTTAACTTAAAGTTACTGATAAACATGATATAAAAGAAGTAAAAGAATTTCAATAAAATTTCAATACAAGGGTTTTGTTAAATAGTGATCTATGGTTACAAGGATAGCCCATTAAGCTGGTGTGCTTATTTCCAATGGGGTCCTGTTAACCAAATAGATGGAAACAAGATAAAACCAGAGAGACATTCATTCCTCAAATAAAAATAGACAGTGAGATAATCTTCAAATTATTCAATCACAGTAGTTTTGCATTATCACATAAAGAAAAGCACAGGAAAAAATAAGATAACTAAAAACAATAAAGTTTGGCGAACCTATGTCGCCACTTAATTAGTAATATAAAAAGTCACTTTGATGTTGCGCAGCCCATATTGAAGCAAGATGGCTTTTAACAGAATTTTTATATAAAGTTGGATTTGATATACATTTTACATCATCTGGCAAACTATTCCAATCTTTAATACCATTATAGAAAAAGGTGCTATTACATGTCTTATTACAAAGAGGAATTGAAAAATTAAACTTATTTGATCTAGTGTTGTAGTTGTGTATATCAGACATCCGAACAAAATTTGTTTTCATATAAGTTGGACACGTATTATAAAAGATCTTATGCATATGATTAAGTCTCAGTTGTTTAACTCTGTTTTCAATATTTAACATGTTAACATCTTTAAAATCAGAAGGAGTTAAACTAGTTCTTGGATGGTAATCTTTTATAAACCTTATGACTTTGTTTTGAGCTACTTGCAGTTTCTTTTTCAGACTTTTATTTAAACTTTCGTACCAGGACGAACAAGAATAGTCAAAATGACATTGGATTAAAGCAGAACAAAGCAATTTTCTACAGTTAAATGATAGACATTTACTGTTTCTGTACAAAAATTTAAGTTTAGTGTTTACTTTAGATATGACTGCATTAACAATTTCTTCTCCAGACAGAAGATTTTCAATTTTCAAACCAAGATATTTGACTGTCTTAGTAGATTCAATAGTGTGACCGTTACAAATAATATTGAACTTATTAATCTTTTAAAATTAAAGTTTTTTCTTTGGACCAAAAATTTCCTACACTGTAAGTGGAGAGAGAGTGTATTATCAACCAGCTAATCTGAACAAGATTCTAGAGCTTTACCTAGCTAATTTCTGTGATATAAAATCAGGATCATGATGAGAAAAAAGTATATAGTGCTGTCATCAGTATATAAAATGAGCTTACACTCAGAATCGATACTGGTGATCATATCATTTACATAGCATAAAAAGAGCAATGGACCTAAAATACTTCCCTGAGGAACACCACAATTTACTATTGATGGAGAAGAAGAAACTCTCCAATATGTACTAATTGTTGCCTGTTATTAAGATAAGATCTAAACCAGTCTGTATTGGTAATTCCCATCAGATGAAGTTTTCCACAAAGAATATTATGATCAACAGTATCGAATGCCTTTTGCAAATCTATCATTATCATTCCAGTAAATAAGCCATTGGAATTATTCAGTCTGATATGATCTAACAAATGTATGAGACAAGTATCAGTTGAATGTGAACTTCTAAAACCAGATTGGTGTTCATACAATATATTATTTTTAACAAGAAATGATTCTAATTGATTATATACAGCTCTTTCTAAAATCTTAGAGATAATACTTAATATACTAACAGGCCTGTAATTGCCCACTTCAAGTGTACTATTTTTCTTATATAATGGTTTCACCCTGGCAAGTTTTAAATCATCAGGGACAAAATTTTCTCTGATGGACATGTTTATTATGAAAGCAACAGGTAATTTTAGAAAACTTGCTCCATCTTTTAAAAATCTTGCAGGTATTCCATCCAGACCTGTACTTTTACAAACATTTAAACTACAAAGTTCTTTAAATACAAAATTTTCTGACACAGTTTTTAAAAAGAATGTTTCACTATGTGAGTTAGAATTGGAGTAAAACTGTTTAATAATAGTGGAATCAAGAGTAAATAAATTCTTGCCAGTCGGCAGTTTTTCTACAAGTTTGGCTGCTACAGTTGTAAAAAATTCATTAAAATGATTTGCAACAGAGACTGGCTCATGTGAATTTTCTCCGTTAATATTTAAAACAATTTTTGTATCAGATTTCTGTTGATTTTTATATCCCAGAGATTTTAAATTCTGCCATAGCTTTTTGGGATAAAATTTGTTTTCTTCAACTTTATTAGAAAAATATTCAGATTTAGCTTTTCTAATGTGTCTTTGTACTTTATTTCTGATTTCACTAAAAACTTTAAAATCTTCCTTGCAGCCATTTTTCTTAAATTTATATAGGTATGAATCTCTTTGTTTAATCATTTCAAAAATTTCAGACGACATCCAAGGTTCAGAAGATTGTTTAAGTTTGATTTCTTTAATAGGAGCAACATGGTTTAAAATTTCCATAAAAATCTCTTTAAAGGCCAACCAGGCTAAATTCACATCATTTGCTAAATAACAAGCATCCCAGTTAGTACTGGTAAGTTTATAGACAAACATTTCTTTGCTATAATTCTTTAAAGATCTAATTTTAACAATATTATGTTTGTTGGAAGGTATTTTCACAGATTTCCTTGTACAAAAAGTAAGAAAATGGTCGCTAACTCCAATAGGAATAGTTCCTGATTGGGAAATTTTATCTTGATGATTACAAAGAACATGATCTAACAAACTACTAGTTGTATCTGTAGTACGTGTTGGTTCAGAAATAATCTGAGACAGGTTAAACATTCTAAGAATATTACAATAATATTTAAAAGAAGAACTTGTTTTTTGTTTAAAACATATGTTAAAGTCTCCTTGAATTATAGTTTCACAGTCAGTTCTCAATTTTGATAAAATCAATTCAAAATTATTTAAAAAATCAGTTTGTTTTGTTATGCAATTGAATATTCATGATTAAAGGCAAGTTTATTTTTCAGAACTTTTGCACAAACAGCTTCTTTGCACTAGAATGAACTTAACAATTTTCACAGTATTTAATTAATGTAGCATTTAACATTCATGACATTCTTATGCTTAATGATGCCTTAATGATTGAAATGCTTAACCAGTTCACTTTTGCAATGTGTTGTCTTAATATTATGATTAATGCTAGACTGCTAGCTAAACTAATTGTACTGCACGACAAGATATTGTGCTATTTTCGTGTCTGGGCAATATCTCGCCTCTACCAAAAGCGAGATTTTGCCCAAAACGAAAATATATCAGAATCAAGCTTTGGCACGTCAATATATTTTGACTAGCTAAACAGCTAAACTTCAGTGAACAGGTTTTGTAATACTGCTAGAACTGTTTGCTGAAGATAACGTAGGAATATCCCCTAAATCATTTACGTCTGATCATTTTCCTCATACATGTAAGAAAACCAAAGTATAAGTTCTATTAATTGTGTTATAAATAGAGAAGTTTTTTCAGTTTTTGTTGTAAACGAAGATTATGCGGAGAAATTTTACATTTTCTTTGCTCATCTTTCAAGATCTCTAAAATACGATTTTTCGGCGATTTTTTTAATTTATAATTTTTCAATTTCATTTATTTCAATAAATTAGACTGGAAGAAAGATATTATAAACACCAATCACTTCCCAGGCAAATATCACTTTAAAATTATGAAGATTTTCGTAAATTCTGTTGATAATTTAAAGCATGACTGAAGCCATGCCGTAAACAATTTACGCACTGATCGAATAACTACAACCATCTGTCTTTTTCCCCTGATAAGATACGATCCTCGACTGTAAGTCATGTTGTATATAATTATGTGCTTTTAATATTTACAAAAAAAAAAACTAGTAAATTATTCTTTAAATTTCTCTTTCATTTAATGTATCCAAGATTTGAATTTCATAACTTTTATCACAGATGGACTTAGTCTAGATATTACGACTGCAAGACAGACCGATTTTATAATCTGTTATTTCATTTGCTATCAACTTACAATACGTTGCGCTAGAACAAAGCAAGGCGTCATTCATTTCTGTATGGCTTTCTGCGCGTGAAATAATTATTTCCCTGCTCTGGACAAAATTTGACCGCTGTGGACAAAAGGATCTGCATGACTTTCTGTCATTAAACTATTGGCTACTTCAATTCTTGTTGTACCGGAAGGAATGGGAAAAAAGCGCACTTTGATGGCACTTGTTTTTAATTTCTTTTTTCTATTCAATATGATTACAAAATATCTTGAATTAAATCACAACCGGGTAAACGAATACTAGGTACTTTGGACCATGCTTTAATTTTCTTTGAAATTTTTTTTGATATTTAAATGTTTCTGTCGGGATAAAAAAAGAGAGCGCGCAGTTACTTATTTTGTAAACAAGTCGTTCTATTATAGCTAGGCACATTCATAGAATCTGCCTGTTATTTATTTGTTTATTTAAAGATATTTTTATTTTGATAATACTGATCATATATGTGGAATGAAAATGTAAGGACTGTTATAATTTTTTTATGTCAATTAATTATTGTGCTGAAATTTTTGTCGGAGGGATCTTCCGGGTTTTCGCGGTTAAAAATATGTGATTTTTTCGGCGACAAGCGTACGAGAATATAATTTTTAAATATATATTCATCACCAGTGGTTTCTAAATCTAAATGAATTCAAAATATTTACTAACACCTTTAAAAATGTTTATGATATATAGCGCTTTTGTATGTGTTTACCGCGTGCAGCCTCCTCGGGTGTACGTACATGTTTAAATGAAAACAAACGTTTTCATTGGTTATCACGTTCGCTGTTTACATTTCAGCGACAGGTACAATTTTAAAGTTTTTTAGGTAATTTAAGTTATTTTTCGTCATTTTATGATTCTTTTAAGGACAATGTATGGTTTATATCAACAAATTTACATGCCAGTGTGAAAATTTTCATGTTGCAGTGAAAAAATTGAAATTTTGCTCAGCTCGATTTCCGACACAGTTTTGATCGTAACTGGTTGAGACGTAAAGACAGACATCTATGAAATATCAGATTATAAAATCGGTCTGTCTTGCCGTCGAAATATTGAGACTAGCTGAAGCCAATCCCATATCAAAAATCAACAAGCACTGTGAAAGATTTATGTCCTGTTGTCATTTACATATTTGCATTATCTGGATAAAAGCTGTTCTAATATGAATAAGGCAAGGCCTCAAAGCCAGCTCCTTGTACAGTCTATGAATTGGGAAGTGGTTAAAATAATAATTCATTTTAATTTTACAATATCTGTTTTAAAAGTGTCATTTGGCATATTGTGCACTGCTCCCGTTTATTCTGGTTCTCTATCCTATAATGGTTCACATTGAAGTGCGCAGGAGACCAGTTAAAGCATCCGTTTTCAATCAGAATACCTTGACTTTTATCCTATCTTGTATTAGTTGTAAGTTGAAAAGTTGCTATTGACCATAATAGACCATTACCCATAATTTCTGGCGAAAGTTTTCAAAACCATCACTATCTTGCAGGCTTGCTTATACAGTTAATGAGTTAGTTAGATCACAGGAACTTAAAATTCTGTCAATAATAGCTGTAAAAGTCAGATTTTATATATATACTAGGTATGGATTTTTTTTAAATCTGGCTTTTCTGCTACTATTGACAGAATTTCAAGTTCCTGTGGACCACAGGAACTTGAAATTCTGTCAATAGTAGCAGAAAAGCACAGTGGTTAGAACTTAGATATATACTTTGCATACTTCAGTCTAATTTTTTATAAAAAAAAGGTTAGATTGACGGAATAATGCCTCAAAGTTTATCAGTGTGTTTACATTTCATAATATTTTCCACCATTGCTACCCTAATCATCATGTGACTTGCCAGAATTTAAGTACGGATACCTTTGCATGACATTTTTGTGACCCAAACTTTTATGCTATTTTTAATTTGAAGTCCTTCAAGATTTCATTTGAAAGCAGACTCCATATTCTATCTATCTACATTGTATCTTCCATTAATGCCAAACCCCTCGCGAGGACGTAGACATGACTAGACAAGTCACTGCAGAGACAGCTATGAGATACAAGGGAATCCAGGAACCAGTCCCTAGCTCTTATTGAATAGACCCCTTGGTTCTTTTACATGCCCAGTGTATAGCACTGTCAGAGTCTGATACATGCACATTACCTGGATTTCTTACCAGTACACCTCTGGTTAGGTGGGAAAAACTGAAAGTGTCTCTGAAAAATCCTAAGGGTGTTACCTAGGATCAAACATGGGACCTAAGGAGTGACAGCCAGTGGTTTAACCAACTGAGCTATCACGCCACCAACATATTCTTGATATTGGTAGAAAATCTCTAGTTGGGTACATGATGTCATTGAAGTCTCATTCTATACCGCCTCTGTGGTCAAGGGGTTAGAGTTGATGACTTCTAATCCAGTTACCTCTCTGGTGTGGGTTCGATCCCCAGGAGATGCTTTGGTAGTTTAGCGTGGAGGAAGGTTGTCTAGTACTGGTGTAACTCTCCAGGAACGATGGTTAGGAAACTACCCGCCTATATGACCGAAATACTGTTGGGAAAAGGCGTAAAATGAAACAAACAAACAAAATTTTTAAAGAAAACATAGATTCAGAATTGATTTGTTTACCAAAGGGTAATTTTTATTTTACCCAAATTTGACAAATAAGGGTGATTTTAATAGTTATTTGTACTAGGGCTGTCATTGAATATCGCAATATTCATCATCCCATACAATATTATTATATCAATACACACTTTCAAATATCGATACAAGCTAAAATTTATTTATTTCTGTTAGTGAATATACAATGTACCTCTCTATTTTGCCTTAAAAGAGAAGTCATTTTTTCCAGTTTTCTTGGCTAACTTGATCTTCAAATGTCAGTGACAAAAATAACAGGAAAAAACAAACTTTCTGATAGTTTATACTATTTGTAATGTCTTATACAAGCATGCATAATACCATGATCCCAATTTATAACACATATTTAAATGTTTTCATTGTATCTACTGTCAAAGTCGATATTTTGATATATCGTCGATATTTGTCTCTCGCATGGATCCTGATCAGACTGCTCGAAGCGCAGGCTGGTCTGGATCCATGCTGGTAGCAAACCCATTATGTTGGTTTTGTCGTGATGCGGCTCATATCATAAATTTATATTTCAGGTGATTTACCATGAAGGTGGTGTCAGTTGTTGACGTTACTACCCCTGGGGTGACTGCCCCTGGGGTCACACCTGATCCAAAAAATGTGAACCCATTAACCTTGCTGACAAACAGAAAAACAGCTTTGGAAGAAATTGATAAGGCTTGTAAAGGGTAAATTTTGAAATGATGTTTTATTTAAGTTTTTCTTTCTGAAGTTTCAAATAGAACTTTTATCAATATATATACTGTGAATCAATTACCAGGGAAAAAGGCGTAATTTTTTTTAATTTGAGGAATACAGTGATATTTTATTAGCATAATGCATGTTTATTTTACCTGCATTTATATGCTGTATGTCCTACATATTGTGGATTAAAATCCAAGTACTTGTATTTGATGGTAATGAAATTTAATTTTAACTCGTTATTTATTTTATGTTGTGTATCAGTATGTTTAAGAAATTTACTCAAATAAAACCATTTATTTTATTGTTTGAACAGACATTAGAGAATACATGCACAAATGATTCATTAATATTAATTTTTAGCTCGACTATTCGATAAGAATAAGTAGAGCTATTGTAGTCACCCGAGCGTCGGCGTCGGCATCGGCGTAACCACTTATGTTAAAGTTTTTGTAATACCTCAAATATTTTCAAAGTCCATTGACATATGGCTTTGAAACTTTGCACACTTTTTTACCATCATGACCCCAACCTGTAGACAGGAGGAGGTAACTCTATCAAGCATTTTGACAGAATTATGCCCCTTTTTCGACTTAGAATTTACATTAAAGTTTTTGTAATATTATACCTCAAATATTTTCAAAGTCCATTGACATATGGCTTTGAAACTTTGCACACTTGTTCACCATCATGATCCCAACCTGTAGACAGGAGGAGATAACTCTATCAAGCATTTTGACATAATTATGCCCCTTTTTCGACTTAGAATTTACGTTACAGTTTTTGTAATACCTCAAATATTTTCAAAGTCCATTGACATATGGCTTTGAAATTTTGCACACTTGTTCACCATCATGACCCCAACCTGTAAACAGGAGGAGGTAACTCTATCAAGCATTTTGACAGAATTATGCCCCTTTTTCGACTTAGAATTTACGTTAAAGTTTTTGTAATACCTCAAATATTTTCAATGTCCATTGTCATAAGGCTTTGAAACATGTTGAAATTTTATTCTCTTCTTTGACAGCATAATAGGACTCTCTCAAATGCCTATAACTGTGATATGGATTTAAAGCAAAATTTTGCTTTTTCTTTACTGAGAAAATTTTAATCAAGGCTTTTTTTACTATCAAGCACTAAGAATAGTCGAGCATTGCTTTCCTACCGACAGCTCTTGTTCACTTTGATATATAAATATCAAGAGTGAATGGAACAGGCAGTAAATTTGCTACAATGTAGTCCAGTCATAATGAGAATATGTTGAAAATACACATGTAAAGACAACAAAACTCCATTTTATTTTTCTTGCGAAGATCATCAAAATAGGTGATGTTTAAGATCCACTTGTAAAGTATCATAATCTTATGTATTTATGTATTTTTAGTCCCTTGAAGTGTATATAACTATCAGATGATACACAGAACCCATTTCGATACTTAAAAGTATAAGCTGATATTATGAAAATAGTTTCATCATTTGTTTTCATTGCAGTATTGAAGCTTCATTGGAAAATATCCAGTTTCAAAAACTTGATTTTGGTGAGACCCAGATACTGGACACATTCTACAACGCAGATGTTGTTATTGTTGATATGACCATTGCAACACAACAGTCATCTTTGTTTTACCATGTTGGTGTTAGACAGAGTATGGGAATGAAATATAATGTTGTCATAGCAAATGATACAGATCCAGAGTTGACAGTCTCTCTGAGGGTAAGTGTGATTTTTTTGTCAATGAAAACCCTATACATGTTGTATTGTATTATGGTTAAATTGACTATTGTCAGATCTTTAAGAATGACTCACATCTGTGTTGTGGTGTTCCCTACATTTACTCTGTCGATGAAGCAGTATATGTTAATATTATGAAAATCAAACTCACCATTTCATAAACTAAACAATTCTATGCAAAGCAAAACAGCAATATTTTGTTAAAGATACATTTTTTTGCACTGATACAAATTTTTTGCACTATATTGTCTAATGACTGCGCCAACTAACACTTACCTTCGAAAAATACTGAAGCTTATTTTTGCTCTCATTGCTTTAAGAGCAAAATATTTATGAAATTTTTTTTTAACATAATTGCACTGGACAAAAGTAAAGTAGTTTATTAAGAAAATAGTTTAGTTTAAGACTTCACTTAACAGTTTGAAAAATAGTTGAGCTTACCTACCAGTAGTCTAACTAGTGTTGATTTGGTTTTACTATGGTTTTGCTAGCAACTTCATCTCCTATAAATATATTAACTGTCTGCTGGTGTCAATTAAATCTATCCATGCAACCAGTGCAGACCAAGATCTGCTCGTTTTACTATTCAGTACTTCTTTAGTACTTATTTTGAAATTTCCCCTAAAAATGATGAAGAGTTTTGTCCAGATTGAAAAAATGGACAAGTTCATTTCAGATATTTAGCATAATAAGGGTTAAAGGTAATAACTTTACTCAATAAATGCATTTGGGTTTCTAGTTTAATAGGTCTCTAACTCTGGCAATGGATTTAGGGATGTTGGCTTATACATTTGCCCTTGTTTGACAGTCACACTGTCCTGTTGTCTGCCCCTTGACTGTCAGTGCAGTGGAATGTGGGGGCATCTGTGTCCTATGAACACATTGATTCCAGTCTGTTAACATGGAAACATTCTTCATAAGGGTTTTGCAAACAATTTTGTCCCCTCAAGTAACTGAAATAAAAAATATATGCTCATTTTTGCAAATATGTCTTTTAGGTCATAAATTTACTGACTAAAAGCCATATCTCATGTAAGGATATAATTAAGATAAGACCTTTTCGTGAACTTAAAACATTTTATATGCCTCATATTGTAACCATCAACCTCTGAGAATAGTCCATTGTCCTGTCTGTGTGACAGCTCTAGCTGATAAATATGTTTACCATTTATTTGTTCATAAGGTAATCTGGCTTATGTTGAAATTTGCTTGAACTAACCGTTGTAATCTATTTTGGTTTTATTTTGGAGTTTCTGCTTTTTTTGTCATTTGAATGGAATTATAATATGGTACAGGAATGAGTGTTGGTTCAACACTAAAATTATTCAACAAGTTCAATAAAGTTTTTTATGAACTATTCTGTTTATCACATACCCAACATAAAAACAGTTTACAGTTAAAAAGAATATTTTGTTATTGACATGCTTATAATGTAACTCTTAACATTTAATGTACAAGTTGTATTTGATAAAAGAGTATTTGATAAAGACCTTCGAAAAGTTTCAAAACTTGTCAATTGGTGTGGATAAATAAGTCTTGAAACTCTTCATGATACTTATGAAACACACCCAAGTAAATGTAAGCAATGTTAGTGTAAAGTATATGACGTCACATCAGAACATATGCATGGTCTTGTCATATCTATTTTACGGAGATTGCAAAAACAGCATGGGTATGTGATAAAGCATTATGCAACAGAATAAAGCATGAATTTAAACTTATTTTATTTTTTTATTAATCAGTATTCGCTATCAGCAGATCATAAAAATCGGTCGTTACATCATCATCAGGTTTGAAATGAATGCACTTATAAATGTAGATGCCTATATTTGGTGAAAGCAATTAATGAAAACAGATGTCTGACTAATTGGTGTTTATATAGTTTTAATAACTTTTCTTATCCTCTATATTGCTTTAAATACAAGTAATCCAGACTAGATTTTTTTTTTATCTCTAACCCATTACTTCATGAGCATTTTGTGAAAAATGGCTGTTTTCATTGAAAAGTCTCCCGTTACAAGTTCAAATTGTTATAATACTATAAAAACTGCTTCAACACTAATCAAACTTGGCACAAATGTTGACTGGACCATTGCCCTTGCAACAACATGCTCAGGCTTAAATTTTCTGTAACCATGGCAACGAGGGGACATCTCAAAATTGCCAAAAATCACTATTTTGCGTTGATTTTTTCCATCAAAATTGATTTCAAAGTGCTGCAACTTCTCAATGGATTGAGATAGAGTCAAATGCTTTTTCAGCGTTGGTTACATGTTACCTTATGATCAATCTGGGGTCATTTACAGCCTCTCACAAGTCCAAAATTTTCTTGGCGATGAGGGGGACTCTGTCCCCCTTCAAACCCCCCACGAAAAAAAAAAAACCGCGCCGAAAAAGAGGTCACTTTTTTTAACAACATTTCTCAAACAAAAACAAGTGTTTGCGGCCTAAATAAGGCATTTTTTCATCATTTGAGACAACAAAAAGGGGGGGGGGTGAAAAAGGCGTTAAAAGGCGTGTATATGAAGTAATGGGTTAAGCACTATTAAATATTGTGTAGTTTTACAAACTGGCTGCCATTACTGACTTATCATAGTAATGCATGGGAATGTTTGTAAGATGTCTGCTCACATTTTCTGTACTCAGCCATGTATGTAGCTAATACCTCATGCTTTTAACACATATCTATATTCAGCAGCTATATGCATAAATTATCCCTAGCTGAACAATTCTAAAGGGGGATATTAAAAGGTCATTGTCCCATCTGTCTGTCTGGATGCAGATATTAGAATGTCTCTGTGAAATTTGTTTGAACTCGGCAGGAAGGTTTATATGAATATGAATTGAGATTAAGAAGTTCCATAAAAATTCACCGAGGTGTTTATGAGTCATGGCCCTTTGTTACTGAAAAAATGGTAGTTTATAAAGGAAAATATGTGCATAAATGTTTATTGTAATAAGGAAATAGTATTCATCAAATTTTCTCAAAATATTTTTGTGAATTTTTGAGTTATGGCCCATTGAAGATTTAATATATGCATTTTTTAAAAGCAAATTATGCCTACCTCAATGATGATGTACTAGATTTTAATATTTCTTAGTTTGAATATATACATGTAGTAAAGTATGGAAATGATTGTTATCAAATTTTATTGAAGTCTGTTTGTGTTTTATTGGAAAAATGGCCCTTTATAACTTAAATCTGTATATTCACATAAACCGCGGCGCAGGAGTGTAATAAAGCCATTTAATAAAAACGATATTACACTAGACAATATTACACTAGTGTAATAACACTTTGACGTCACGTCATTTGCACTATAAACATAGCGTTAAAGCGCGCTAATATCAGCGTTACACTATAGGCTCGTCAAAGAAAAATGACTTTTGTTAACAGTTTACCGTTCTTATTTTATATATGTGATAAATAGAATATTATATTCGTGTAGATTCAATACTAAATTTATTGAACTCGTTGAATAAAACAATATTATGCTCGCCAGAGGCTCGCATAATATGATTTTATTCAACTCGTTCAATAAATTTAGTATTAAACCTACACTCATTCAATATCCTCTATATATTCCTTAATATTCTATCCAGATTCAGTATTCACTTTATAAGTTATTATTCAAGATTTATATTCAATGTTTAATGAATTTTAATTAATATCATAATCCATAGTTAACTTGTTCAATATCGTTTTTGTTGCTTTAGAGTAGACAGTTTTTTTTAAGCAAATATTTCTCTCCATGGCCATATAATAGAATAGTGGGGATACAGCATTTATATAGTCCACCATATGTTCTACATAAATTATCTTTCAAAATGTATAATTATGTAACTGTAATGTTTTAGACTTTAGGAAGTGATTACATGAAATCTTTTGTTAGAACTTTAATTGACATACATACAGTGTATTCTTATATCTTACAATTAGCATTGCTAAATAAATCTGAATTAATATTCAAATTATGTCCATACTTGGTTTAATTGGATTCAATGAATTTTATGATTTGAGTATATTAAAATTTGCATGTTTTTACTACATTTTAACCCCAAAATTGTATTTAATCTTAAGACATTTATTTAGTTCTGTACTTTGAATAAATCACCATATTCTGAAATATATAATACTTAAAAGCTTTAATCAAGTTAGTTTTATCATAAAAGGGAGGATATCAGTTCTACAAGTTTGCTTGTTAGATATGAAATGCATTTTGACCTTATTGATATATCATTATTTGTTCTTTTACAATAGACAAACAGACAGACAGACAGACAGACAGGCATATACTTTTATTTACAGTCAGGTTCTACAGTACATATACATGAGAACATGATATATTCACTTTTTATTTGTGAAAAAATGTTTGAGTGAATATCTTACAGTAAATGCCTTTCAGCCTCGAGTATCTTGAAAACATATATTCTCTTAAAAACAAAGCTTCATGTATATGTTTATTAATGTTGTAAATAAGACTTGTTGTTATGGTTTCATTTGACATCAGAGTATGTTGATATTAGCGACAGAGATGGTCAGAAAATGTCAATAGTCTTGGGATATGAAAGGTTATATTATTAATATAAGATACGCAGTACAGAAGAGTGTAATAATACCCCAGTTTAATCAGTTTAAAGCTGATCATCACAGCATTCATTAACTTGCTATGTTTTATTATCATACTTCAGCAGCAATCTTTATAAATTACAGAAAAAATAGAATTAAAGAATAGCACATTATAACTGAAGTGTTTACCAGTACTGTAAAATCATTATTATTCGTGGGGCACGAATTTTCGTGGTTTTCGTGGGTAGGGCAATCCACGAATTTAAGATCCGACGAAATTTTATCCCAGCAAATACTTCTTACCCAGTCTCTGTTCTGTATAATTATTACAAACATGCGTCAGCTCTTTTTCGGCCGATTTACGTGCAATGGACGTTTATACATACATCTAATCAAGGTTAGTGACAGATTAAATCCGTTTGCAATATTTAAGAAAGTTGAAAGAAAACTCGATTATATGTCCTCAATTTACTGTCACAAATGTCGGTCGCATATACACACTTGATCATTGTAGTCTACTTGATTGTGTCAACAAGAATACTTGACATAGTCGAGTAAATATGGGAACCATGGCAATGCAATTATTAACGCTTATAAAAATTGTCAGTTTGCTCTTATTAATTTTAAAAAAGTCTTTGATATTTATGTCGTAAGTACACAAAACTATAAAAAAAAAAATATAATATGATCGCTACACAGATGAATTGTACAATTTTTGGTCGTTTTTAAATGATCCTGTTTAAATCAATTTTGATCTGTATTAGTGCGGATGCTATTCCATAAACATCAAAGACGCCACAGACTTTTACTAGATCCATACATCCTCGTGTTATTTACTTAGATTAATTTATATGCATGTAAATTTACACAGTCGCTGTGACGTTGCGTGTAGTTACTGTCAAATATGGTAAGACCAATTCTGGGTGTAAACTTTTTTAACTGGCTGGTTAAAACGTGTCGGGTATCGTATAAATTATGCGATGTTTACATCAGAGAATTACAGGGGCAGTGTGTCCAATGGAGGTGCATATCATGTCACATAAATCAATTATCGGCAGTAACTGTTCTATATTAGAGCAATGCCCAGAGGCAAGGATTAAATTTATTGACAAGCGCTGTGTGACACGTAAAGATATGTACTTGCTGTAAGTAAAAATGTTCGGCTATTGAATTAAAGATTTTATTGCATTATGTTACCGATTATTTTTACAAGAAAATGAAAATCCACGAATTAAAAAACCCACGAAAATGCCCGTTTTGATAAAACCACGAAATTTCATGCCCACGAATATAAGTGAATTCGCAGTATGTTATTTAATCAGAAAATCTAGATTCAATGGAAATTTTTGGTTTGATTGTTTAATTCTGGAAAAAAAATACTACTTTAAAAATAATATTGGTCTCAGCAGTGTTTATTGGCTATTTAACACTGGTTTGGAGTTTTGATGCTTAGATAGTGACCACAAAGGCCGTATTGTATTCTAACATGACTATATTTTCATGTGAAGATTATTTCTACTGCTGATTTTTGTATTGGGCTGTTCTTTATAGCACCCTACCGTCACTAAGGTATTAAAGTTAAACAAAAGGAATAACAAGTGCACCTACTGTCACTAAGTTACAAAAGTTTATCTAACAAGAAAAATAAGAAAAAAGTTTCACCTTATTTTCTCATGTATTTTTAGCTCACCTGTCACAAAGTGACAGGGTGAGCTTTTGTGATCGCTTTTTGTCCGTCGTCCGTCCGTCCGTCGTTCGTCCGTCCGTAAACTTTTACTTTAAATGACATCTCCTCATAAACCACTAAGCCAATTTCATCCAAACTTCACAGGAATGTTCCTTTGGTGGTCACCTTTAAAAATTGTTCAAAGAATTTAATTCCATGCAGAACTCTGGTTGCCATGGCAACCAAAAGAAAAAACTTTAAATATCTTCTTTTAAAAAACCCAAAGAGCTAGAGCTTAGATATTTGGCATAAAACATCTTCTAGTGAGTGTCTACCAAGTTTGTTCAAATAAAAGCCCTGGGGTCAAAATTGGCCCCGCCCCCAGGGGTCATTGATTTTCCCTATATGCATATAGTAAAAACTTAAAAAATCTTCTTTTAAAAGAACCCATAGAGCTAGAGCTAAGATATTTAGCATGAAACATCTTCTAATGGGTGTCTACCAAGTTTGTTCAAATAAAAGCCCTGGGGTCAAAATTGGCCCGCCCCAGGGGGTCATTGATTTTCCTATATGCATATAGTAAAAACTTAAAAAATCTTCTTTTAAAGAACCCAAAGAGCTAGAGAGCTAAGATATTTAGCATGAAACATGTTCTAATGGGTGTCTACAAAGTTTGTTCAAATAAAAGCCCTGGGGTCAAAATTGGCCCCGCCCCGGGGGTCATTGATTTTCCTAATATGTGTATAGCAAAAACTTAAAAAATCTTCTTTGAAAAAACCCATATAGCTAGAGTTTAGAAATTAAGCTTTAAACATCTTCTAGTGAGTGTCTACAAAGTTTGTTCAAATAAAAGCCCTGGGGTCAAAATTGGCCCCCGCCCCAGGGGGTCATTGATTTTCCCTATATGCATATAGTAAAAACTTAAAAAATCTTCTTTTAAAGAACCCAAAGAGCTAGAGCTAAGATATTTTGCATGAAACATGTTCTAATGGTTGTCTACAAAGTTTGTTCAAATAAAAGCTCTGGGGTCAAAATTGGCCCCGCCCCGGGGGTCATTGATTTTCCTTATATGTGTATAGCAAAAACTTAAAAAATCTTCTTTGAAAAAACCCAAATAGCTAGAGTTTAGATATTAAGCATGAAACATCTTCTAGTGAGTGTCTACCAAGTTTGTTCAAATAAAAGCCCTGGGGTCAAAATTGGCCCCGCCCCAGGGGGTCATTGATTTTCCCTATATGCATATAGTAAAAACTTAAAAAATTATTCTTTTAAAGAACCCAAAGAGCTAGAGCTTAGATATTTAGCATGAAACATGTTCTAATGGGTGTCTACAAAGTTTGTTCAAATAAAAGCCCTGGGGTCAAAATTGGCCCCGCCCCGGGGGTCATTGATTTTCCTTATATGTGTATGGCAAAAACTTAAAAAATCTTCTTTGAAAAAACCCAAATAGCTAGAGTTTAGATATTAAGAATGAAACATCTTCTAGTAAAGTGTCTACCAAGTTTGTCCAAATAAAAAGCCCTTGGGTTTAAATTGGCCCTGCCAAAGGGGGGGGGGGGGGGGGGCGGAGGTCATTGTTTTTCATTATATGTGTGTAGTAAAAACTTAACATCATGAAACATCTTCTAATGGGTGTCTTCCAAGTTTGCTCAAATAAAAGCCCTGGGGTTTAAACTGGCCCGCTCCGGGGGCCTATATACAGGTGAGCGACCTCAGGGCCATCATGGCCCTCTTGTTATATCAATTTTTCAAAATTTTGAAGTTTGTGTCAAACTGAATTGTATTGTGTTTACACAGTTATATGCATTCTAGATAAATCAATCTTCATCCCCTACCCATGTCATTTTAAAATGATGTCATTCTGGTGCCTTTATAAACTAGTTGCATGCTTAGGATGATGTCATTATGCTGTTTACAAATTGACATAGAGTATTCTAATATTATAAATTATACCAACTGATATTGATCAAACCTTTGGCATTAGTGTATGTTAGATGTTATCTTAGTATTGCATGAAAAGAGAAAATAATAAGAACGGAAGATATCAATAAAAATGTGTTATTATCGTTGCCTAAAAGACTTTGTTTGTTCATCTTATCTTATCGGAAGGAGAACACATAAAAAAGAACAGCTGCATCTAACCAGTGTTAACAAGTTTTTTTGTTTTTTTTTCTTTGTGCAAAGTGACAAAGTTACAAGGCATGTTAGAATTAGCATTTTCTAAATGAGTCTGATTATAAGTCTTATCTGTGTGATTTATAGAAAAAGGCCATAGCTGTCAACGAAAATCATACTATATTATCTGTTTTAAATAGTCTTGTGAGAAAATTGTGACAAGAGGAAGATGATGACAGAAGTGTCTGTAGGGGAGGTAAAGGTTGTTGATTTCAAACCACTTAAATACTATTAATTTGTATGCACCAATACTGGAACATGTCTGTAAATTATACTCTCTTTTAGGTAGAGAAATTATATTGTATCAGCTTTTTATTAAAAGCCAGAATCATTCTAATAAACAAATGTGTTTCAAGTTTGCAGTATACATTTAATTTAACAGTTGCACAAAAATGTTTTGATATTTTCAGTTATCTTGTGGCACGGGTGTTGTGTTTTTCCCCTACACAAGGGACGCTAATGGCACCATCATAGTACAGGATGGGACAGTGGCCTACAATGATGTGTGTATACATCCAGAAAATGGACCTTCATTGTTGAATAAACTGAAGAAATACCTCAGTGATGTAGATGATGAAAGTGTGTAAGTGGTCAAAACACCTGTATTTATTTTTACATTGCACTTAATATTTGAGTAAACATTAGTTGATGATGACAAGCTATGGCACCAGTGTATAATTACTGCTTAGCTGATCTACATATCTGTGCGTTCTCTTAGCTTTACTTAATTAGCTAACCAGCACAGTATGTTAAAGAAAAATGGAACTTAAGATATCAATAGACATGGTAGATGTTTTGTTTTGTTTTAAGAAAAGGGGCAAATGCTCTGTTTTCATGTTTTTTATTTGTTTTGTTTTTTATGATTAAAGAAATCCTTTTTTGGCAGTGATTTTTCTCAGTTAATTGGGAATAGGCCTATGCTTCTTGATTTTGGGAAACATAATCACTAAAATTGCTAATTTTGGGAGTAAAAAAGCAGGTGTAAGTTCAGATTTTTGGGAAAACTGCACAATTTTTAAGAAAATTTCAAATGGGAAGAGGTCTTTTATAGGAGTTTGTTATATAAGCCCAGAAAATCACTGTTGTGGACTTCCAAAATGTACATGTATAAAGTTTGCCTCTTCAGTAGATGATCCAAGTATTTTATGAATTAACATGTGTTGATTTTATTGTCAATTCTATTGTTAAATTTTGTCTTTTTAGGACTCATTTGAAAGAAAGATTTCTGGCTGACTTAAGAAAAGCTCGTGAGCATTATAAGGGTGAAGATCTTGTAAAGGTTTGTGGAAATTCTTTTCATGAAGAAACAAACATTTCATGTACAGCTTTTATTTTATCCACTTTTCTAGATTTTAATTGTTCTTTTCTCATCTCAGTGTCTATATGCTTATAGCTTCCAACACAATCAAACGAAAATAAATTTTGTTTAAACTATAAATGGCTTTAACGATCTGAAAAAATTGGCATTTTTATGTCTATAGTCTAACAAAAATGGCGAAATTCCGTGCAGTATTATTGTATAACATGGATTGTTTTGGTTTCTGATTATTCATTATCGGTATATCCTTACATACATGTAGATTTATTATAAAATAGTAAAAGAAATGTAATGGCATAAACCAAATAAAATGTATGTTATTGTAGATAATGATTGATATATTTCAGGCATTGCATGGTATGAAACGTAGGTTGGATGACCCACAACTTCTGTCTGTTGATGTTGTAGTTAATCTATTGATCTCATTCAGAGAAATACAGGTAGGTCTTTAAAAAAGAAGCCTTATGCTTGAATCTTTAATTTATATAATTATTTACTAGTTTGTGGTATCGGGGATTGGCAAGTTTTCCTGTAATGTTAGATTGGAGATATTATTTACTCTTCTTTCTTCGTCACTTATTGAAATGAATTATATTGAAATGAGATTGTCATTGCATGTAAAAAGAAATTTATATCAAATGGCATTCATTTTGTAATTATGATTATGAAAAACAGGTCAATAAACTAAGCTTGAAATATACAACCTGACACTTTTCATAAAATAAAAATTCATTGTATACATGTTTAGTGTATATTAATCTGATGCATTACCTGCTTATCTAGCACAACCAAACCAAAATATAGATTTATAATTACATTATGACTGTGTTTCAAATCTATTATGACATTGTTAAAACTATGTTAAGTAATTCTTTAAGATTTTAGTCAAAAACTATATTGAAAAGTATGAAGTTTGTGAATTATAATGGACACTGTTAATATACTTTGGCCTTGAATATTGTAAAGGTGGCGCAACTGTATTTAAGAAATGATGCAGGTTCAATTTTTGTTTGCCCCACCAAATTTGCCAATCAGAACAAGTTTGTGCCAAGGGCTCTAAAGTTGAAGCCAATACTTGTGCAAGGGAGACATGGATGTATGTACATGTATACTATGTATTTTGGGCTGAAGGCCATAGAACACAAATAAAATTATTTAAATTGATCAGTTAATTGTGGGCCAGACACCTGTAAAATATCTTAGCCAGATAAATTTATATGTCACAGATGTAAGATATTCTTACAATAGCCCTATTGTATATCACTTTTAACTTTATAATTGTTGTATATTGACTATATATTTATTTTATTATAGGATTATAACTCTATGGTGAAGCTTGTTGAAGACTTGGACTCTATACCAAACTTGAAGATATCAAGTACTGTAGCAGTACAGAATCTGTATGCATTTGCACTTAACAGGAGGAATAAGGATGGAGACAGAACCAAAGCTTTAAATGTGATATTGAAGGTAAAAAATCATACAATAGCACAGCTTGATATATGTGATATACAATTATTTCTAAGGCCTTACACCCCACTATTTTTGTTACCATACCATTGTATGATATACATATATAGAATCTGTATTCTAGATAGTGGCCTTAATGATGTTTACTGGTCAAACGGAAGTGCCTGCTTGTCACCAAACCAAATATAATTATTTTGATTATGACATTTTACTTGAAACAAACAATCACAAATAATCAGTAAACAAATTACATGTAGGTTATAAAAAGTTATGTTTGAAGTTGAATTTACTTAGTTTTGATTTATAAGACTACAATTTATTTTTTTATTGAAAACTATTGATCTGATAGATAATAATAATGACGATTGTGTTTTAGGTAATAGACACAACAGAAAATCCAGTACCAGATTTGTTATGTTTAGCAGGAAGGATTTACAAGGACTTGTTTATAGAGACAGATTATGAGGATAAATCAGCACTAGAAAATGCTATAAAATGGTTTGTATATTTTGTAGTTGGTCCTTTTTTACCTCTAAAGCAGACCGTTTGACAACATATTGTGGGGATGCAAGTTGGATCTCCTACTACTAATTAATCTTTAAGATGAGACTTGAAAGACCAAGGTCCTGTGTAAGAGTTGTTTGCACCTTGCACATAAAAGCACCAGTTGTTTCTTCTGGAACGAAGTAATTTATGAACCTATTTGCTCCAAAAACTAAGAATTAGTAACAGTCTTTTTGCTTTAGTCAGCCATATGGGTTTCCAGTGGTTACTAGAAATAAACATAAATTACTCTTTTTTTCATCTAAGAACACCACAACCAATCAGGTAAAACATGTTGATTTCTGAGATAGGTAGATAATACTGAAAAATTGTATGTTACATGATTTTTTTATTAAAAAGGGGTTTTAATTATTTTGATAATTTAGCACATTGCAACTGTAATATTGTTAAGATATCTGTAAAGGAAATAATTTTAAAGATGTCTTTATTTACATTGTGTTATGTGACTTAATATGTTTGTATGTGTTTATAGGTACAAAAAGGGATTTGAAATACAGCCCAATGAATATGCTGGAATAAATCTAGCTACTTTACTGGTTATATCTGGGAAAGAGTTCTCTACCTGTAGTGAACTGAAGAGAATAGGTGAGTTTTATATCACAATAATTGTTGCATGTTTTCTTAAAGGCAGGGTTATATAAAATTATGTGCTTATTGTTTACTTTTCATATTTGCCATTTATCTTTAGGATAATTCAAGTAGATTATGCATGGCAGTTTATGGAAATTTATCTCTGTGATGGTTTTAATTTTATATTTCTTTTCTGCTATTTTAGTTGAATTGTTCAGTTATATATATCTTATATTTTGATTTTTATCTTGACTGTTTCATAGAAAAACCCGTGCTATTATGATCGCTGCATTGTTGTTGTTGTCTTGCAAAACATTTAATGTGGCCCATCATTCAAACATTTTAAAAGTTATTAACATGAAACTTTGAATGCATGCTCATCAGGACAAGATCTTGTAGGGGTGTCATTGATAAGGATTTTTGTATCGATATATCGGTAATGAATTATCGGCGATACAGCGATATATCGATTGCCAGGCAAAATTTAGCTTTCAAGTCTTTTTTTAATTTGTTTTAATATGCAGTTATATTTAAACATATGCAAAAAGATAAATAAACTATGAAAAGTGAACAACTTATTTCTTTTTTATCATTATAACTTTTAATGACAACTATAGTGTTTAAAACCTTTCCATTTTACTTCCGTTGTTGTTGCTATCACGTACATGTAGTTACGGATTATGCTAAATCCCGTCCTTGCCCTTCCATAAGTAAGTCTGTGTTTAATTGGCAAATTTATAAGTTTAGAACCGGAATAATTATTAAATTCAACATAATGTAATCATAACTTTTACAAAGAAACACTTACAAAAATTTTCTTGGCATTTTCGGTTTAAAAAAATCTGAATTGGGGGGTCTTGACCCCCACTTAGCAGACATGCAAGATTACAACGAAATTCAGCAGCATGGGAGGTAACTCTGGTGTTGATTTCCGTTTTCGTTTTAGAAAAAAAATGATTGAAATAATTATGTTAGTTCTGGCTTCCATAACTTTATATGTTGCTTTTATTTTGACGTTTGGTCTATCAGTACTATAATACCTGTTTGCTGAAGTCTCTTTAGCTAGAAATATGTGTGCATTCAATATCCGATATTTAAAAAATGGAATCGATATCGAATCGGATAACAAAGATCGTTGATACACCGATATCAATTGAATCGATTACACCCCTAACAAGATGTAGTTGTTGGGCAAGGGGCATATTTCTGAAAGCTGTATTTTTGAAATAATGCTTCTTTTTAAGTTGTCAAAATGGGTTATTGATAGTTGTTGCCCTTAAAAGACGAGTGTTAACATTGTATTCGGTGCTCTTGTTATCTGTTTATAGTGCTTCTACAACTTGTCGCTTATGACATAGGAACATGCCTTAAGAATAAGCTTATCAAAACTTTAAGGCCATTATGTACAAATAGCAAATTGACCAGAAGCGAGGATCAGATATAACATGCATCTCGGCTGAGCAAATTTGTTTGACTCAAATATTCCCATGTTTCTTATGTTCCTTTCACTAAATCATACAGAAATGTCCTCATTTTATTTGCTCCCTGTTAGCTCAATCCAGGGGTTTCTGGTTTGATCCCCAGATTAGGTATAATTACTCCATGACAATGTCTGACATTGAGTCTAATGGTTATTTGTCTCTTACTGCTGATTCAGAAATCATATGGGATTAGTAATTACTGGTTAGTTATCTAGGTGGATCAACCACAGAGGTATTACAAAAAGATTAAAACTTGCATAAAAAACATTAGAAAAACGAACAAATTTGATTTAAAACTTTCCAAAGTTACATATTTTCAGCTACAAATCAGGTACCAGATATTTTACACTGCCATAGAGTGAAAAGCTTTATTTTAATATTTCAGGATTAAAGTTGAATAATTTGATAGGGAAGAAGGGTAGTTTACAGACATTAACAGATTACTGGGATGTAGCGACATTTTTCGAGATCTCCGTGCTGGCACAGGATTATGGGAAAGCAGTGCAGGCGGCAGAATGCATGTTTAAATTAGAACCACCATATTGGTTAGTTAGTTTATGCGTTAATTTTAGAATAGTTCATTTGAGTTTATTTCATTGCTTTAGCTTATATTTAAGAAATTGCCTGTAAGATATGCATCTTGACTGAAGGATTGACAAAGCCATCTGAGTTGGGAGGAAAGGTGGGAGGTGGTTGTATAAAATAAGATAAAAGAAGAGACCTTGCCCCTTTGTTAAGATGCTGTTTTATCAATAAGGAGGTATAGGCCTACAGATCACAGTCTTCAATTTGAGTAGCCAGTATGTTATCATGTGACGCATAGATGAGAATGGTTAGTCTGGCAAAAAATTGTTATTAACTAGGGTTCCTTACCCAATCAAGACAATAACCAATTGCAAATGCTTTTCAGTTATAGAGATAAATATATATGCTTCTGCTCGCTTTAAAAGTCTTTAATGTGCCTGGCAGAAAAATGGGTCATTAGTCAACTGAGGTTGTTTCACATTTAAAGTTATAGTATTAATGTTTGTATATTATTTTATTATTCAGGTATCTGAAGTCGACATTAGGAAACATACAACTCATTAACAAGTTCCGCAAACCGAGCGCTCACACCAATCAGGAGACACAGTTGTTTAATTTCTGGATGGAGTTCTTCATGGAGGCCACTAAATCTGAGGTGTCACCACTTTGGTACCCTGTAAGTATGAAAATCAGCCGCTCTTGATATTATGCTTAAGACTTAAGTTACTCATGGAAGGGCTCAGTTGTTTAGTATCCTTTATTTCTAATTACATAATGCAAAAGGAACGAAAAACAAAACCTCATTTACTTATGTTAAGAATACTTCAAGCATGCAAAATTCAACTTTGAAAATAGCTTGAGACTGAAATTTTTTTTATACATTTATTATTATTGTCAATTTAAGAGTTGATTTAAGAAGTGAAAACTTGCCTTTTCAGGTCCTGATTCTAGAGCCAAACAAGGTGTATGTTCCGAGCTACTTACAAGTTAACATGGATGAAGACAATAAGGTACACAGTAATTTTTTTTCCTGTATTATTCTGTCATTTTGGTTACAAAAGATTGATTCTTCAGTAAATGTAGATGATATCAGGCTTGGTGAGCTTTTTTCTGTGAATAAATACTTAGCATTTGATATTGTTTACATTTATTTTCTTGTTGCTTCTTGATTTAATTGCTGATCTATTTGCAGTCAGTGCACATTTACAATGTATGCAGATCTGACAAGCTTCAACATGAGTGGGTGTTTCCTGTACCAGCTATTAAAGGGGTTAGGTATGTATTTGATTAGGTAATGGTTTCGAAAATGATTTCTTGAATAAAAATCAAATTCATAGTCTTTAAGTTGGGTATGAATTGCACTCAGTGATAGTTCTGGTTGGCTCAGTGGTTAGAGTGTTGAATAAGTGCAGACTTTGTATGTTGGAAATTCAGTCTTAGCCTAAGATTTTGACTGACGTATTACATTCTAATTAATACTGTAACCCAATTTATATTCGCAAATACAAATTTTCGCGTTTTGCCGAGGTCGGACATATTCGCGAATATTAATTTCCGCGTTTTCTTGATTTCCGAAAATAAAATATTCACGGATTGGAAATTCAATTTAAGCATTTCAAAAAAAAAAAAAATACCTTCTCCAATCGGGGATCGAACCAACGCCGAGAAAATTTGTTATATTAGTCCGCAATCTAACCAACTGAGCTAAACAAGCTGTTAAGTTTGCCGGGTAAAAAGCGATACTAGGATGAAACCATCTTGTATTTCACTGTTTGTAATTATGTACACCAAATACCCTTTTGTGATGCTCGATAGGTTTATAACACCTTTGTCTTAACAATTCAATCAAACAATTATTTTATAAGATCGAAAAACAAAATGGAGGTTGTGATGCTCGATTGTTTTCCCACTTTTGTCAAACGATTTATTCAAACATTTTATATCTTAAACTGTATTTAAATGTGAATGTTTATTTTGATTACTATATAGCCATGGAGTTATTTTGATATTTATAGAATAGTAATAGTTTACTTAGTTTGTGTTTTTATTGCTTTATGGCAATATTCATAACAATTCATTACTTCCTAGCAGGTGCCCGTAAAATTCGAATATATATATGGTCAAGTACCTTTGCATGAAAAACGTCTAAAATAAAAATTTCTCTCCAATTTAGTCGCGAAATCGTGCGAATATTAATTGGTCGCGAATATTCGTTGGGTGACAGTACATAAGAAAGGTATAGATCAAACTTCAAATTGTTCATTTTAGTTTTACTTACCTTTTTAGCTTGACAATTCCAAGATTAGGGAGAGCTATTGTACTCACCTAGGGGTTGATGTCACAATTTGATTGAGTTTTTGTGTGCAAGTTGGTATCTCCAAAACTACTGAAGAGAATTAGTTGAAAATTCTCGCAATTACTTGAGCATTTTAGCTCTGTTAAATATTGATGTCATGTTAAGCATATGAGTGTTAAGAAAAATACCACAACATAAGTGAGAATATTCAGTTTCTTTTATACAAGGATTCTTTGCTGTCTGCTATCTTATGTTTTGATATGTATGACAGTAATAGTGCATCATACTTGTACATTCCATAGGTTCATTTTTTGACTTGAATTTCATATTACATAGCATTTAAAGTTGACTTAAAATGACTGTTCTTTAATCAACATGATGTATAATTACATACTATAATATGTTTTACAGTTTATATAAGAGAGATGTACGGGCAGTATTTTTGTACGTTGTCGACAACTCAGATGATTTCCACATTTTCTTCTCATCAGAAATGCAACGGCAGTTGTAAGTTAATTTTCTTATTCCTGGATATTTTCGTCCACTATTGTTAACAGATTATTTGAATACTTTATCTTCAGGAAACTGACAAAAAAGATAGAATGAAAAATAAGTAAGGAGATTAAAAAAAGAGTATAAATTAACAAGCAAGATATAGTATTTGAAGTGGACTCAATATTATACTATTATATTTACACTGTTTAGAACCAGAGGCCTTGGTAACCTTTTCCTCTTGATAAAGAAAATCTTGCTAACTGCTGATGGCTTCAATCTGACAGTCTCCTTCCACCAGTAAAGCTGGAAAGGTACCATATGATCAAAACTGTGTTGGTGCTATGAAATCCCAACAAAAAAGAAAAGAAAACAAATTAAAATCAATTTTATATAGTATACGTAAATTTAAGTACTGAAATACTTCAAAAAGTGCTGATATAGAAGTCCGGGAACAATGGGTTTCACAGAAATCAAATAATTTCTCTGTGGCAATTGATCTTGGGCATGGCGTATATCTCACTCCTGATTCAGAACTTATGTGAGATTGGAAGTCGGTCACTTGCAGAAAAAGTCGTAATTACTAGTTAGGTATCCAGGAATGCCCGTTAATGAAGTGGACCAAATGCCAAGTTATGACCAAAGGCATGTTAAATACTCAAACCCAAATTACCTGTTGCAGTTACACAGTCATGACCATGTTATATTGTTGACAGTAAACTTGATTTACTTTTACAGGTTTTATGATGATATGTGTAAGTTAATCAAGGAACATCAGCGAGGTTTTGAGGCAGAACTCGAGGAGAGAGATAATATTGAGGTGAGCCACCACTAAATTCTTAAATTTCATTCAGAACTGTTGTTAATGAAATGGATAATGTTGTAAATATTTATAATGATTATGTAGTGTTGTGGATGTAATGAATGCAAACAGTGGTTCCAGTTGACAACCAGATCAACTTTGATTTTGTACATATATTGTAGTTATTCTAAAGGTGTTTTTGGAAACATTTTTCATATCTTACTATATTTCTTTTTTTCTGGTGAATGAAGTATTGTTATGATTTAGCATATGGTAAGGGATTTATATTTAGTTTATAAATTTTCTAACATTTCTTTTATCTGAAGGAAGACCCTTTTTTAGTCATTCCAAAAGCAGAAATCATTTAGACAGTATTCCTTTTTGTTAAATGAGCAATCCCACCTATAGCTTAGACATGCATTTTTCACCTCCATAGTTAAATTGTTATGTTCTGATGATTTGATGCAAAACCCTATATGTCTACTTTAGATGTTACCTCATTTCTTATCATAAATTAAGGATCAATTTTGATAACGTCTATGTTACAAAAACACATGCAATCAAAATATTACATTTCATAATTGTGAAAAATCTTGCTATTGAGATATTATTTGGCTATCCATTCAGTGTATGTATTTGTCTTGTTGAAGGGTCTGTACCTTTTGGGACAATTTTATGTGTTCATATATGTAGGCATTATTATACTCAATGAAACACCCTTGTGACAACTTCCGACAGTTCTTGTTTTATTCCGACAGTTCTTGTTTTATCTTTTATAATGAAAATTCGGGACACTTTGGGTGACCAACTTGAAATTTTTGATTTTGCATGCACTTTTTGTTTGGAAGAGTTTTGAAAGGTTAGGATTTTATATTAATGTTATGAAATGAAATTTGAAATTAGTTTACATAATTTATACAGTCATCTCATTGGTCAAAATATGAAAGTGTTCAGAATAAACCAATCGGATGGTAGAATATTTTGAGACCGGTTTCTAAATTTAAATTTTAATATACTAGCGACCTTTCAGGTATCATTTTAATGACCAATGCACGAAAAAACTTTGAAACATTTCAGTTGTTGAACAGTTTACAATCTGATTTCTTGATACTGCCCACGATTGTAAGTATATAAACCATGTGACTTGTATTCTCTGTTTAGCGAATAGATATTAATTTTGAGTGTGTTGTTGTAGAGTAATGTTATGTTTGAGTTCAAATGTATAGTAATACAGTCACAAAGATTGGCAGGCCAAAGTGATTTATTACAAAGCATTTAAACAATAAAATAATGTTTTATTGTACAACAACCCAGGCAAAATTGATATTTATTTCTATTCTAACATGCAAAATGACAGTGAATCGATAAAAGTGTTTTGATCTACATTGCGTAAAGAAGTAATTTTTACGACATTGTACTACGGTTTATTAATATCATATGCTGTGTAAAAATTCTTTTGCTTTTTCTGTTCATTATTGAATAGTAATATACTCGAGCATTGTTTTGTTCTTTGTCTATTTAATAAGGAAATATTGTTATGCGTGTTAGAATACTCATTAAACGTTTCATCAGTTTATTTTTCCATACACCTTTCATAGCAAATATTTTCCTGATCTTAAACCTGTCCTGTCATAATCTCCATTACTCTTTTTTATGAAATTTGAATAATAAATGATGAGATATTTGGATAATACCAACTACTCAACTAGTCTATACTCTGGTCTTTAAACCTTTTCAAACCAAGCATTGCACTTGTATGCAATAAGACCTGAATTCCCATTTTCTTGTAACTTTTAACATTTAAACTATAATGTAAAATCCATTAATGTTTGTTTTCACCATTTCTTGTCCTTCTATTAGATTTTTGATAATATAGAGTATAATAATTGTCCTGGAATGCAATTGTTGGAAAATTAAAAAGATTTTGTTAAAGTCAGCAACTTATTTTATCATTTTTTAATATATTTCTGTTTTAAAGACTACACCTCTTTCAATCTTACACTTTTAAGCCATTTTAGACACCTTTTTCTTACCTTTTTTGACTTTAACTACCAAAATGGTAAACAATTCTTATGTCCTGTAGATTAGTTATTGTCTCTTTTTCAATTATGTACAGAAATCTTTCTTCAAATTTCATGAATTATTTTATGAAGTATTTTATGAGATAATGGGTGAAATAATAAAAGTTTGATCCTACAACAAAAGCCTTTTTATCAACTCACAAACTGATTATGGATGGAATGTTATTGGGTATTTGTTTTGAATTCGACATAGATATTGTTCACTTTTGTTTCTTGCACCCAGTACACACCAAGAATGTTGTTTTCAGTGGTTTCCTAAAGACATATATTCTTGTCTTATTCATAGTGTGATTAATTCATATCTCCCAAAGAGGATGTCAACTGTTTTATGCAGAACAATTTAGCACTGGTACAGACATAGTACCCTTTCAACATTGCATGTATTCATTGATAGGTAGCAGCAATTATGATTGGTCAAACACTAGTATTATTTAAAATACAAAATAACATGTACATTGGTTAGTATATGACACCAGGTAAAATCCAAAATAACATGTACATTGGTTGAACTATGACACCAGTGTAAATCCAAAATAACATGTACATTGGTTAGTATATGTCACCAGGTAAAATTCAAAATAACATGAACATTGGTTGAACTATGATCCAAAATAACATGTACATTGGTTTTGTCTATGACACCAGAGTAAATCCAATCTATCATGTACATTGGTTGAACTATGACACCAGTGTAAATCCAAAATAACATGTACGTTGGTTAGTATATGACACCATTGTAAATTACAAAATAACATGTACATTGGTTGGACTAAGACACCATTGTAAATCAAAACTATCATGTACATCGGTTGGACTATGACACCAGTGTAAATCAAAACTGACATGTACAGTGGTTGGCCTAGGACACCAGGGTAAATCCAAGTTAAATGTCTACTCCCTTCAAGAGTTCATATTGAAATTTCAGTTATAAGTAAATGACAATTCAGGTCCAAAACGTAGCAAACCTACACAATTACATTGGGGAAGGGGTGTGGTTAAATCTGGACCTCAAAACCTTGGAAAAACAAATAGATACATGTACAACTTTATATTTGTTTTGAGTCTTGTGAATTCTATGAAATATATTTTACTAGTTAGTTTTGTAACATAGAACTGTGTAATAGAGTGAGTGACAGAGGTGATGGTTAAATTGGGCATATTAAAACAGGAGAGTTAAACTAGTTTGATTTCTTTATTTATTTTGGAACATACTTGTGTATGAACAATATGAGTATTATCTTGGAAAAGTCTTAACATTAAAAAATGAACAGTCAAACCTGGTCAAAAAACTGCCTTGAAATAAAGAGCATAAATTATAAAAAATATAACCTATCACTAAAGACAGCCATCTTATATTTCATTTACAGTGCAAAATTGTTTTCCTTTAAAAGAACCCGATGTAGGTCAGTTTTATCATGTATCAAGACTGGTGTTTCTTGACAGGGATTGACTATCTCATCATGAAATACTTTTTTTTTAGTTTTTTGTACTGATTAAAAAAGTTTTTTTTATAAAGAAAAGTTAATTGGTTTAATTAAGGAATATTTACATGAAAGTAAATCATTTGACAGATACATATACATGTATAAATAATTTTTTTATGTAAAAATTGTCCTTTTGCTCAGTAATACATTTGTTAATTATTTTGAGAATAGAAAACTATTAAACTAACTAGTGGGTTACAGTGAAAATATTGATAATAACAGCTGGAACATGTCTACAAAGTTTGCATGGGATGTGGGTTCTTTAAGCACCTACATGTATATTGGAAAAAAGCTTGATTTTGGATGTGTTTTATTGAACACATTGAATAGATTGGAAAGACATCTTATATAAAATGGTTTCATGTTTGTTACATGTTACATTGTTACTCATTTTGATTGGACAAAAACACAAGGTCTTTGTCTGAAGTATATCACTTTTACTGAAGCTGATGTAAGAAGACATCAAAACAAGAAAAAATAGTCAAAAGTTGTTTTGTTATGTCTTACATTACGATAAGTCATAGGAAACAGTAGAATGGTTGCAAATACATGTAAATTTTCAACATTCTTTGTAGCGTCCTTATATTTTTAAATACATGTGGTAAAAAAAAAGAAAGACAGCAAACTTTCTCCTTTCTTTAAGATTAGAAAATGAAGTTTTGATGTTGACTAAGTGTGATTAAAACAGTCATGTTTTTCTCTCCAGTTTATTTGGTATTTTGGAAACAATTTGTAATGATGTTTGTTTGGTCACGCATGTATAAATTGAAACAGACCAAGATACTAGTATATCTACTATATTTAACCCTTAACATGCTGAATTGGTATAAATGGATTTGCCCTGATTTTGGAATAGTCCATTCAAAGATAGTGGTTTTCAATGTCAAAATACAAAACTTGAGCGAGAATTGCACAAGCTAACCTGGCTATACTGCCTGTGGTAATGGCTACAGAGATTGATTTCAGCAGGTTAAGGATTTAATAGAAAATTATGATATTAGAGGGAATGATGGTGATTGTATTTAGACTGCTTTATCTCTTGAAATTTTGAATAATGTGCTTTCTGTAAATTGTGAATATATATAGCAGTTATTACTTATTTTGGCTGCAAACATGTTTAGATGTCTTATGCAGAAAATAATGTACTGTGGAGTATAGCCTTGATTTTTAAAATTTTAACCTATTGATATTACATTATAATGTTTGGGTAATAGCATGAACTTTAAACTATGTAATAAGTTTAAAAAAGTTCTTTGATTAGAATAATTTGCCTCTCAAACAAAAAGGTTATTTCATATACTTGGCTTGAACAAGCAGAGGAATTTTTCACATGGTTTTGTCTTTCCCTTGAGTAAATAAAATTTTAATGACACATTAAAGACTTTTGTCTCATCTCAAGAAATCAGAACATTTCAAGATATAAGTAAATTCATGGCCTATTCAAATACGATCCAGTGCAAAGAGATAGTATTGCATTTATTTATTGCATGGTGTTATAGTTAATGATAATTATTTATCAGTTTTCTTCCCAAAATAAGTTTTATTGTCAAAAAGATACATTTTCAAAATTACTATAAGAAAAAAGAAAACAAAACACTGATTGATAGACTTATGATAGTGACTAAGTTTAAGGATTTGTTAATGTAACGATCTTATAACATTTTATTTAGAATTAAAATATTGAGGGGATGATAATGTGATAGTATATCATTTAAGTCTTGTAATTTCAGGTGATTGTATAATTCATATCCTACAGAGTTAAAAGAATATTTGATATTTTTGTTGTTTTAGTACGAGTATGAGACAGATGAGAAAGGCAATCGTGTCGTACTTGGTCGAGGATCATACGGTGTTGTGTTTGCTGCACGAGATAATCGTACCCAGGTCAAGGTCGCTGTGAAAGAAGTTCCAGAGAAATTTCATGAGTGAGTCAAATAATATTATAACAGTTTTAAAAATGTTAGTATGTTGTTGCAATATATAGTTTTATTGCAAAATAATTACATAATTTTTATTTACTTAGTTGAGCTATTATAATTGCTGTAGCATCATTCTTGTCATGCAAAATCTTAAATGTTGCCTGTTATTCAAACATTTTCAAAGTAATCAATGTGAAACTTAGAATATTTGCCTATTATTACAAGGTGCAATTGTTAGACAAGAGGCATAATTCTGAATGTAATATTTTTGGAGTTATGCCCCCATTTTATCTCAGAACTTTTAGCAGACAAGCATTAACACAGGATATGGTGCTCTTATATATGTTACCTATTTATGTACACCTGTATATGGCAAATGTAATTATACTTACAGGGAGGTACAACCACTACATGAAGAAATTAAACTACATTCAAGATTAAGCCATAAAAACATTGTAAAATATCTTGGTTCACTGAGTGAAGATGGCTTTTTCAAAATCTTCATGGAACAAGTTCCAGGGGGTTGGTATTTTATTCACATGTTGGCAATCTCTTATTTATAAATTGATCTAAATGCATGTTTAATAAACTAGAAATAACAGTCATAAATTAGTTATAAGAATTTAAGAATCTGTCTTGAAAATCTCTTTAAGTGTTTTATTTACCCATTGAAGTTATAATTAAAATCAAATATAAAAGGCTATTAGATCATTACCAAATATTTAAGGTTTATTTTCGAATACATTTGAGGACAAATGGAATTTTTACAGGATGTGATTTTCATGCTTGTTTTAAATGCATTCTCTCGAAAGAAAATCAGGGAAAACAATTTTTTTCTATCCCCTTTACTCAAATTTATTTTGCATGGCTCCTTAAGGTGAAACATTAAAATTTTTACTAACACTTTATCAATGGTAACTAGTTGGTGATTGATATTTTTTATGCTTTTTCAACAATCATTTTAAGGAGTGGTTTTGATTGGCTATTTACAGGTAGTTTATCTCAGCTTCTATCATCAAAGTGGGGACCACTAAAGGACAATGAGCCAACAATTGCTTTCTATACAAAACAGATACTTGATGGTCTCAAATATCTTGTAAGTTCACGCAATACCATTTATCATTTTATAATTTCAAGAGTAGATAAAGCAAAATTTGAGGAAAAAATGCATTCATTCATTCTGTTAATTAATCAAACTTCCAGAAACATACTAGGAGAAAGGTTGATTTTTGTTGTGTCCTAGAAATCTTGGATTAAACTTAATCTATGATTATGGATAAAACTCAATCTAGGAATCTTGGATTAAACTTAAATTGTTGCTTTAGAAAAGATAATTTTCTATTTATCTGTATTATTTCAAGAGATGTAATTGTCATTGATGCAACCTTCATTGATAGTTCTGTGTCTCGTTAACCTGTTTGTTTAAAAGGGAGGTAATTTGTTGTGTTATGAAGGGTGGTAATGATAAAGACTTGTTTATGTTCCAGCATGATAATAGAATTGTACATAGAGATATCAAGGGAGACAATGTGTTGGTAAATACATACAGTGGTGTATTGAAGATCTCAGATTTCGGCACATCCAAGAGACTGGCTGGAATAAACCCATGTGCTGAAACATTTGCAGGTATGTAGGTGTTGAGAAACAGGGATTGCCACCGTACATATATCTTTGTTTCTTCTATTATTTTGTTCTGTTTAAGCTGTAGTTAATACCCACTGATTATTACAAGTTGTATGAGAAAGCACTGTAAGAATGTTGGACATTTAAACTAATTGATTGTTAATTGAGTTATTTACAGGTTAATGTCAACTGTATAGATCCAGGCTCTCCTGTATTCTGTCCAACTGTTAAAGTTAGCAGTGTGGAAATTATGGTTGATATTTATGCTAGAGGAAATTTTAGCATGTTTCATCAATTCGCAAATTTTGCTAATATGTTCTCTAGCATCAATATCAAGCAATCATTATTAAATTCTACCAATGCATGCCAAATATCTGGAATTTTAAATTTGCTAACTTTTCGTCATTCAGACAGTAAATTTTAGGCTTTTGAAATTGACACCCTATAAAATAGTGTTCCAAAAATCTTTATTCAAACAGCAGAATTTATGCATAACACATATTATTGAACAATATATATATTGTAGGAACAATGCAGTATATGGCTCCAGAGGTGATTGACCGAGGAATGAGAGGGTATGGTCCTCCAGTAAGTTATTGTCACATTTAACAAGTATTGGCTTGAAGTGTAAATTTATTGCTCACTTCTTACTTGCTCTTCTTAAAGCTTGTTGTTTAAGCATCTAACTACAAGCTGTATTCATAGCTTGTGTAAATTGATCTATATATTGTTGCAGAAGAATGCATGATTTAATGATTGATTTATATATTCCTGTAAGTTATCTGAGGAAAGTATGGTCAGTTTTTCACTGAAGATAAAAACACATTTCTCTATTTCACATTTTGCATTGTCAGAGTCATACAAATGTTTCTAAGCTAGTATTAAAAAATCTATCATAAAGTCAAGTCAATTAGCTTACAGGTGCTAGAAATGAAAGAAAAATGCTATTTTGTGGATGTTAACTGCAATGTTGTTTGAACCAGTTTCAGCAATACAGTTAATTAGAGTATGTGAGGTAACTGCAATGTACCTTTGAAGCATGGTTACAAACTGATGCAAAAAAAAACAAGCGGACATACAAGATGTGACCTATTTTCCTCATGTACTTTGAATAAGATAATTACCTTCCATTCTGGTTATAACTAACAAATGAACATGTATACTTGCAGGCAGATATCTGGTCTCTAGGTTGTACAGTGATTGAGATGGCAACAGGGAAACCACCTTTTATAGAGGTATGTCTGGTCAATCATAGTTTTGTCCCTTGTTTATATACTATATATATTATATTATTTTATATTCTGGGAATGTATTTATTTAAAATTTATGAAATATGGACCTTTACATATAGAAACATATTTATTGTAAGTGGTAATGAAAATATTGATCTGCATCAGTCTGATGATGTTTAAAGACACTTCAGCCTAATAAAAGAAATACACATAAACATATTTATAATATGTAATCTCATTTGCTAGTGAATACATATGTCATGACTGTAAATTAATATAATATGCAGTGTCCTGACATTCTGGTTATTTTGAGTCACTTATTTGGTTTCTTTAACAGTTTATAGAATGGATTTAAAGCATTAAAAGTAAAAAAAATGTAGACGCAGTAAAAACATGTACAGCTGTTAATGTATTATTATAATTTTATTTTCCTCATATTTCTGGTTATTTATTGAAAGCATTTACAGCAAATGAAAAAAGGTGAAAGACTTTTATATTTATTGTGTTTGATATACATATATGATTCTAGGGTTTTCTATCAGGTATGTATACATCATATTGTTATAACTGTCAACTGTTGTCTGATTACAGCTTGGTAGTGCCGAGGCAGCTATGTTTAAAGTAGGATTCTACAAAATGCATCCAGAATTTCCAGAATGTTTGTCTGAAAATGCTAAAGACTTCTTGCTCAAGTGAGTTATTTATAATATTTCTAGTTTTTTTTATCAGTATTTCTAGGGTAAAGGTTGTGCCGTGTAAATTTTGTTTTAGTTTAAATAAATGTTCTTTAGTTGGAAGATATAAGCTGATTGAAACACTCTCAAATCTGTTCCTGGAACCAATCACTTCTAAAGAATGAGTGTAAAGTTTCTTGCTGAAGAAAACAAAGGCTAGACACACACATTAACCACTTGACTATGCCCCCAAAAGTTTTGCTTTGAATTAGAAACCTTGTCAAGAAGATGCTTAAGCCCAACATGCATACACTGCCATTCATTTGATTGTATCTACTGATTACTAAACTTTCTGATGAATATATTTTTATGATATTTAATTTTTCATGTTATATAAGTAATCTTAACAGTCATAATTGCTGTTTTTAAGTTTAACATTGTACATTCATAAGATATGAACTACATGTATATACATGTTCTAATTATTTTCACTCATTACTATTCATTACACTATCTTGTCATATACATTAGCATTTTATTGTATTGTATATTGTCATCATGGGCTTATGTGCTTTATGGAAATGAAATGATATAAAATGAAACTTACTTCACGTAGAATCAGGGGAAGTATTTGTTTACATTTGGACAACATATAAAGTTCATTGAACTTCTGTTCTCGCTAATGACTAGGTTGTGTGTATTGTTTATTTTGATCGTAAGGAATTGATAATGCAAGCAATTAAAGTGAATAATTGTCACACAGAACTGCTAGATATTATGTTGATTGACATAAATTGTGATAATTTACTGTGTTAATTTTACTGGGTAAAAACCTTGAAGAAAACAAAACAGTTATTTGTACAAGAGTTTGAAAAAAATGTTTTTCAGATGTTTTGCTCCTGAACCAGAGAAAAGATTTACTGCACAACAACTGTTGGATCATCCCTTTATAAAAGAGTAAGTACTACTTAATGTGAATTACTTTTTCATATAATATTGTAATAGTTTGCGTATCAGACAGGTTTATCTACTGTTCACACTCACTGTCTGGTGCTAGAAAAAACCAGTTTTACACCAGTGTAAGATATTTATATTACAGAATCAAAAGTAGTTCTGAAATAGAAATATATTGACGTCATATTTTATAGAGGACTCATTTGCTCTAGGATTTTGCTTTTTTCTGTAATTTGATCAAACATAAAATTATTTCTATGAAAATGTTGCTTTTTATTTGATATTCATTAGATGTTCAATCCATTATCTAAGTTACAAATTAAAGGAGCTCCACTGAGGTCAAAAAGCCTAAAAAATATAAAATTTGAAATTCTTGCACTGATCAAGTGATGCACATAAAATGAAAAAATATGCAAAAGATAATAAAGAAATGTACTGTGAGTTGAATTTATACTGATTTTTTGCACAATTTTAAGCCCGGTTTAAAAATTTGATCATTTTGCAAAATCAAAATGATTATTCTCAGAAAACAGTGAGTGAATGGTCAAAATTTGCAAATAAGTTACTAGTTACCTACATCAAATTTCGCACAAGTTTCAGAAAAAATATTTCCAGTCCATGTAAAAAAAAAATCTCAGTGAAGACCCTTTAATTGTCTGTAATTCTTTTCAATGTCTATTTTAGATTTTATGACACCCCAGTTATCTCAACCCAGACTTGTATATTATCTGCAATATACAGTTGTTGTCTAAATTAACTATATTTCTGAATTATTTATTTATTGTGTTACCCATTTTGTAGAACCCTTGCACCAAAGAAGAAAAAGAAGAAAATGACAGAAGTAGAGTATCTGAGAAGTACCTCGGGTAAATTATTACTTTTCTTGCATGTTTGTCAGTATATGTAGCTTTTGTCTTACGATTTTATTTTATTTTACTGATAAGTCTTTAGATGTCCGGCTCATAAATATGTTGTAACTTGACTATCCAAAGGATAGGGAGAGCTATTGTACCCTAGTTAAGTTTTTGCATGCAAGTTGTTATCTCTAGACTAATTAAGGGAATAGGTTGAAACTTCGCAAACTATAAAAAAAGCATTATAGGAGGTCACTGTCCAAGCACCAATGCTCTAACTTTGATTTTTACAGAATTATAGCAATTTTTGAACTTTTTGAAAATTCTACATCATCCTTGCTCTTGTTTTACTATCAAGCACTGACAGTAGTTGTCAGTAGCTGTCCTACCAATCTCTTGTTTTCAAGACACTTGTGTTAAGTCAAGATTAGCATAACGTGTCTGTATTTTTGTTTACATTCCCAGAATGTAGTCATAGTTTTATATAAATTTTTCATCTGTTTACAGTTCCAGCTAGCAGTATAGTCAGTAGAAGAACAGATAACACAATGAAACTAAAACTACCACAAAAATCAGGGTATGTAACTCTAAGTGAAAATTGCATTAGAGTTTCCTATTTAATGAGAGATCGCACCTTGGTCAATTTTGTCCTGCTTTACAGTTTTGCTTTTATAATTATGTAAAACATTGACCCATTTAAAATGAATTTTAACATGAAAGGATTGTCACCCAATGTAACAATTTTATCATTTTATTTGGTGCACTTATATTAAACCAGCTATCTTGAGTGTTTATACTCCATTTTATAGATTAATTGTTAAATTCATTTTGATATCAATATGTGGAATCCTGCCAGGGTCATTTTGATATATATCTCGCAAGTCATACAAAATGATTAAAAGTTGATAGTTCTACTTCAGTTTCCATATTTAAATGTATTTACAGGGAAACATGAATAGGCATATGTCTTTAATAATCTTAGAAAATTGCAAAATTTCGCAATCAAGCATACAAAAAAACACCCCAAAACTTGACAAATATATTGTGTAACTTTCTTGTAAGAGATTTGATATCTGAATTTTTGAAAATATAATACATGGCATGGGTTTTGCAATATGTTTTTCAGTCCTGCATCTGTGGTAGCCCGGAATGCCATTGGGTTCTCAGGAAGTATGGAAAACATTCTGGATGATCTGGACACTGTTCAAGAAGAACGGTAAGTTTATCATCAATTAAATAACAAAATCTATCTATAAAAAATCTTAACTATTTTAGTAACTATAGCAACATCTTTGTCTAATTATTGTACCTTTAACGTAGTCAGGAGTAATGCTAGAAAAATCTCTATATATAAAATGCACAATTTTTAGCTTGTCATCCCCTTAAAGCCAGATGCTTTCACATTTGATATTGAAATTAAAAAGTTAAGTAATGTTATAGATAGTTTCAGTAATCCTGTTCATCTTTGTTATTGGAAAACTGTTTAAATTATATGTTTATTAAAGTATAGGATCATAAAAAAGCATGTATGAATAAAATGGATGTTATTTTGTTGGCTTGAAGTAGAAATCAAATTTGTGTTGTGTTAAAATTGTGAACATTATTGTAGCAAATAATAGTAAATACTGCTAATGTCATCCATATTGTCATCTATTTTGAAAGGACATATAATTTTTTTGTGCCCCTACTTTTTTAAAGTGACATTATGCCCATCCAAGGGTATATAGTGGGTGAACAGGTGAATATCAAATTAAGTTACATTTTGATATAATTCCTTTTAATTTAATAATTTACTTCCCATAAACAATAAATAATAGGTAGATCCAAATAAAATTTCTGTAAATATCTATTAGAATTTTCCTCTAACGCTCAGTTTATAAAAAGAGTGGGGCAGTCTTTTTATATTTAAGGCAGATTTATAATTTTGGCCTGAACGTTTTCCAATATCAATTGTTGGTCAGACACCATTTTAACAGTCAGTCTTTTGAAATATAAAGTCAATTCAGCTCAACTTGTCTATGAAAATATGAGCATAATGTCACTTTAAGGGAGTGGGGGTATTAAGATTTACGCTTGTTAGATTTTTTCATGTTTCCATCAAACATGAAGTATGAATTAATTAATTATGACCATTTTGGAAGTTGTATTCCTTTAAATTAATATCAGCAAAAACTTTTGATTTATCCAATTTATATAATAGGCCAGTAATCTGTTGATATATTCAGGTACATTTGTATCTTATTTCCATGTTTTTAAGACTTTAAATTATTCAAACTGTTTGAAACCCATTTATAAGCCCATACAATGTTAAATAAGATATTTGTTATATCAAACACAGGCAAGATTCCTTTTCATTGCTACAATTTGTTGTTATAGTTTTATACTAACTCTTATACTTTCAAAGTATTGGTCACTGGTCCCCTCCTTTAATCATGAACAAGTGGCATAACTCTTATAATATATGATGTTGATATATTGTATGTAAAAATTTTAGTGTGATATAACATAAGTCTATGAGATAGTGTTGTTGTTAAGTGGGCTGAGTAATGATAAAAGTCTTCAGTAACTGAGAGAGTGAAATATTGTCTCTAACAGTTTTAACATGATGTATATAATAGTTTAGGACAAATTTTTGATGATTTATGGTATGATAGTTGATTCTTTATACAATGGTGCCTATATATTTAAACTAGATTTATAAACATGTAAACTTGTATAAAAGAAGAATTATTTTATAATAATGTATTGCCCGTAAGGATCAGCATCATGCAGGGTTATAAATTTATGAGTTCACGTTTGAAATGCTTAGCTAGCTTGTGTTTTGTCTAAATTTAAAAACAATTGACACTTGCTACTGAGTTTGTTTGGTTTAACTGAAGTAAAAACAGAGTTGAAGAATCCTAAAGAATTCCGGTCAAGTTTATTTTAACTGGAAAAATAAGCCAACCTTATTCATTATATAATATTATACAATTATTGACTAGTGAGCCATTGAATATGATGTGATATTCACCGGCAGATGACATATTGACCGAGGCGATAGCCGAGGTCAATATGACTTTCTGCCGGTGAATATCACATCATATTCAATGGCTCACTAGTCAATAATTGTTTTATTATATGAATAGGCTAAGAATTAAAAAAAATCACGAAAAAGTACATCCTTATATACATGTACAAATTTTGCCTCGTTGAAGCGCGGGAAAAAAGACGCACGTGTTAGGCGTGCAACGACTACGCGAACGCTGCGCATACAAAAGTAATTCAAGTTTATACTCATCGATGCGGTTTAGCCTTTAAGTATAACAGTAAAGTAATGATATTTCAATCGAGAAATATGCCATAAAGAACAAAACGCAACAATTATTTTTTAATTAACACACGTAATTAACAGTCTACGGTGTATGGTCATTGAATATGAGTCTCAATCTATATTTAGACTTGGAAAATCCAATTCAGCCAGTTAATATGATACTACACCCAGTGAATATGATTTTATAAAAAGTTATGTTGACTACAGTTTGGACCAATGAGATTGCAGCTATTTTTAGATCATATAATAAAATATAATATTGCCCCTATTCCTTATTATTAGTTGTATATTTATTACTAGCTGTTCTTATGCCTGTTTACTGGATGTCAAACTACTCTTTTGAAGTTTCGTTAATAAATGCAGTGTTGAAAAACGTATAAATTTATCTGCATTTTCATGTGTGTGTTTGAATATATCCCATGTAAATTATTATAGTGATTTGCCCCCTACATATTATGCTTAGTTTTATTATTTACCCCATGCCATGCAGCAATTTAGTTTGAATAGTACATCCCCATTTTCTGTTTGTATCCTCCATTGGAGTGATAGAACATAATTATATAATAGATAAAATATAGTGATATATTTATAACTATTTGCTACCCAATTTTTAGGTTTTTGTTTGAATATTTTGTTGTTTTCTCTGTAGAACAGGCTAAGTTTTATCCTATCAGATTAAAAAACTTGTTTAAGCAGGATTTTTTACCATTTTGGGAACATTACCTGACTTTCAGAATTGAGAATTTTTGTTTATGTTTTACAAAAATTTGGAAAAAAACTGTATGAAATTTATCAAATAAAACAAAGAAATGAAATATAAGGTTCATTCAACCTGTTTTTATATTTCACTTATGAGCACATTTTACAATTTGCTTGTGCAATGTGCAGTTAAAGGAACTCCACTGAGGTCCAAAAGCATGAAAACATGAAGTTTGAATTTCTTACATAGATCAGCTTGGGCGCTTAGAAAGATATACAAAAAATAATTTAGAAATATACTTAAAAATAAATTGGAAATGAGCTCATGATCTGAAATTTTGCACAGAAGTTATTTGTATAGATCTACATCAAATGGAACATGAATCTCGAAAAAATGATTTCCAGTCTAGTCATGTCATTAAACCTCAGTGGAGTCCTTTTAAGATCACACTAAATGATGATAATATTTTTAACACTTCATTTATTTTTTAATATTTTTTGTTCCTTTGATATTGGTAAAAAAAGCAACAGAAGAATACAAATCAGAAACAAACAAAAAAAGAACAAAAAATGGTATTGACTTTCTTAGGCTTGATAATGCCGTTTGTTTAATAAAAGGATAAAAAGACTTAGCCGTGTTTACAGTAGGTTTTAGCATGCGTCCTATGTTATGCTTGCAGCACGGGACAAAAAGGTCACCATAGGTCACAAAGTGTCCATACTTTTGGTGGGCTTGATTTGGATACAAGGTATGCAATATATATCTAGAGTTACTTAGAATGATTTTCCCCAAACTTTTACCACACTCATTCATGTAGTGAAGTGAGTATATGGTATATTGGCTAAACTTTCATTGTTGATCATTTTTAAGGGATATTTGGCTGATTTTTAAAGTCTAAATTGGTGAATTTAGACTAACATGGCTATGTTTTTCTAACTTTTGTAACTAAAACATCATATCGAGGTGATGGTATCAGATGAAATGAGCTGGACAAAAACCCAAACTATAGCTTCTTACTCTGACGATAGGCATGAACATTTTTGAAAATTTTTATTCACAAAGTTTAGCCAAAATCTGCTGGCCTTGCATGTAGCCATTATCAGGGTATTTGTACATGTTAGTAAGTTCACTATTGTTGCCATGGTTATTATAAACCTCCACCATACTTGTTTAACTTGTCTATGAATAGATTTCACAAAATAGATTTTATTTTGTTATATTAGCTTATACTGATGTACATTGAAATATTTTAACACTCTATAATAGTCGTTTTAGAGCATTATCACTCTATATATAATAGTTATTTATTTTAGAGCATTATCCTTGTTCAGTGATCACATGTACCTATCTCGGTAGCTGTTTATCTAGCTCAAAACATTTGCCTTATTAGAATTAAATTGGTTTGACATTTGCATAGAACAGCAAAATTTTTAAGTATTAGTTTTTCTAACACATTCTTGACATTGTTTTAAGTAATATTATTTAGCAGTCTTGAAACTTTTAAAATTGCTGTTAATAAATATGAAGAACTGATTTCTTTAATAACCAGTGTTGAAAGAAGTTATTTTCAAAACATGTCAAATTTGTTACAAAAACAAGTTTTTTGGGTGAATTTCACAACAAGTCTGTAAGATTGTTTCAAAGGTGATAAATGGACATGAATTGCATGACTTCATGAGAGTTGTTTCCCTTTGACTCCTTATTATATGTTATAATCTGTCTTTATCAAATATCCTGAGATGACTGGTGCATGGTAATATTTTACATTATTATGGAATTTCTATCTCTCTAGATATTGTATATATTGAGCATTGTTAGCCGTATTTCTAGGCCAAAGTCTTTCCGCAAGCGTGCAGAATCTGACGGTACCCTAGTACATGCAGAGTAAGTGAAACAGTGTTTACTGCTATTCCCCATGTATGATTTTTCTTGTTTTTTTTTCAGTTCTTCATATGCTTGTTGTTTCTTTAAAAAGAACTTATTTTGACCTAAAGTTATAGTAAGTTATTTAGTGATGGTTGATTGTCCGTAAGCAGTTTATGATCCCTTCTTTTTGCATGGTCTGAAAGTCGTCCATTAGGCTAAGTTGTTGAGGTTGTTTACTTTGAAACACTTTCCCTGTGAGCTGTTTATTTAGTTTTCTGTTAGAAAATTTGTCGCTCACTTAGTAATTTCTCTGTAATATAGATTTGATCTCAGACATTGAGAGTAATGGTAATTTTCTCTCACTGCTGAATCAAAGTAATCAATTAGTAATTACTTGTTAGTTATCAAGAAAAATTGGTTAGAAATATAACCAAAATACAAACATGTATTACTTAAAGTTGGCTGGCCCTGTCCTAGGGATCACTAAGTTTACATAGACTTATATAGAAAAATACATTTCATCTTCTTTTATGAAACTGCACTGCCTCAAGCTAAGATATTTGGCTTGTGGACCTATAAAAAGTTATGTAAAGCATGCATCTGGGGTCAAAATTGGCTGCACCACATGGGTCACTTAATTTATATAAACTTTTAGAGTAAAAAGAAAAAGCTTCTGAGAAACTACAATGCCTAAAGGTTACCAATTCACCTTCTACAATAGTTATATAAATCATGCCCATAGGGTAAAAATTTGGCCGACCCTGGGGGTCATTTAGTTTATAAAAACTTACAGTCATGTGAAACAATTAATTGATTAATTAACATTTCTTGTGTGAAATAAGAATGCCAAAAACTTGTATGTTTGCCATGCAGCATTTTGTAATAGACATCTACAAATATTTTTTTAAATCATGCAACCTAGAGAAAAAAAAAGACAAATCCAATGTGACTTTATTACTGTCTTTACCCTTTTCTAGCATGAATCTCAGGTGAGCAATTCAGGGCCATTATGGCTTTCTTGTTTTTATTTATTTCTATGTAACAGCTACAGCTTTTAAAATGTGTGGTTTTGATTTTACAGTTTGTTTTGCCAGATTTTGATACATTTGTATGTGTAATTTTCAATCACATTAATATTCACTCACAATGAGTTTGTGTAATTAGTTTTACATCTGTACAGAAATTTGCCTGTTTTTGTCTTTCAAGATGACTAAGAGTTTAATAATGGAGCAGGGGTTAAAGTGACATTATGCTCTTTTGTCGATGTCAAGTTCAGTTGGTGACTGACCAATAATTGATAATTAAAACTGTTGAGGGAAAAATATTAAATCTACCAAAGTTATTAAAAAGACTGCCCCACTCCTTTTAAAGATTGAACTTTGCTGATATATTCCGAATAGTAATCATGAGATTTCGGTGGGTTGCGTGGAATTATTGACTATTTTTGCATGTTAAGATATGAATAATCTTGATTGTTATGTTTTGCTTTGTCAAATTTAAAAGAAACAAATGAAGAACTTTCCAGTATGTTTTACATTCTTTAAATAGTCGAGTGGTTTAGGGTCTTATCTCAAATTTGGTTTCAAGAACTTGATGATCTCCAGCTTGTATCACTACTATTGGGTGTCTGGTTAACAATACTCTGTGATACTATGATCTGTGCATATCTTTTGATAATTGCCTATCTGTTACACTTGTGTATAGGCCAGGCCAGTTGGTTACATACATGCAAACTTATCAGACCCTACATGGTTGGCTTCACAAGTTCCTTTAAATTAAATATGGTTTGTTTCAATTTTTAAAAATACTAATACTGTGTTTTCCAAGTAAAATAAATTTATATTATAATATCCCTTTATTTAAGAATGTACAGATTCATTATGTCCATTTTGCAGAAGAATAAAGGTTAAACTTTTATCTTGATTGAAAGTCTTTATTTGTATTAAAGGTTATATTAGACTGATGTACAAACATAATATCTTAATGTTATAGAAGCTTTGCTATTTTATTAAAACCAATGGCATTTATTGGAAACTTTATTTTAAGGAAATAAGTATATATAAGACTTTATGATAATGGCAATTATTATTGTGCTTGACATTTTATAAGGTGACTTTCAAACTCTAGAATTTATTCATGGTAGTAATTCATCATGTTTCTACTGCTAGATAAGCAAGTTTCTGAAGAAAAAAACTGACTTAAAAGGAAAAAAAGTATAGAAGACACAAGAACTTAATCTTTTTTCATCAATTTTTAGAACTGGAAAGTTTATAACTACCACAAATTTGTTTATGGTTATAATGAATTAAGTTTAACTAGTGATGTTACTTTTGTATCTCAGAAATATAAGAATTTACTTTAGAATTTTAATTTATACACACAATATTTGGTGTTTATTTTATTTATCTGCATGTTTTTTTTACCTATTTGCATGGAATTATACACAATTTTTTACTCAACACATTATACAGTTTTGTAGAATGAATAATAACAACAATTTGTGAGCTTTTTATTTTAAAGATATTTTATCAATTAATGTAATAGCATTGTAATTATGATAATGGATGAATAACTTAATAAATGATACTCTTTAACAGTCTGTGAAATTGGACTTTGTAATTTGATCATGTGAAAAAGCAGGGGAAAGATACACATTGGCACAATTTTCATTTTGGTTAATTCTTACTGCTGTAAGTAAAAATGTACCCCAAAATATGATTGAACAGTTGTTTTGGATTATAGATCTAGGTTTCTCTGAACATTTTTTTTTAAGATAAGAAGATTTGTCATAAATATTCATATTTTTTTCTAAAAGTATATCCAATTTGATGTTTTCCTACATTTTGCTTCTAGCATTGGATATTATTAATGTAATATCTTCCGATCATGTTTAACCTTTACCCTGCTGGAACTTTTACTGTTTAGCCTTTTGGTACCAGTATAAAGCCAGATCAACTGTTGGCACATAAATGCAGTCTGACCAGACTGTATGCTGTTGGCTGACAAATTTTTCATTGATCATCATTTTTGGATTGATGACAATTGAATTTTTATCTTGATACCTGCCAAATTAATAATAAATAACCAGTTCCAAAAATTGAAACTGGCAGCAATGGCTCCATTTTAGAAACTCAGCAGGTGAATGGTTAAGCAACACAGACCAGAACATAAGCTAATTTCACAGACTGTGAACATTTAAAAGAAATTATATTGTATTAATAAATAAAAAGCAGAGAAAAATATAGTACAGATAAAGATGTATAATGATGTTTATTTTATTTCCTGTGTAGGAGAGTGTTATACAAGGGGTAGGTGTTACATGCCTGATAGCTTCTAGTAATCAATGGTTGCCATGTTTGGTCTTATAAACACACTATTTTATCTTATCTTAACTTGCCTTTTTTAACGAAAATTTGTAATAATTTTGGACTGACAAAAAGTGAAAACATATGGAGAGACAGATTCCACTTTACCTCAGTCTCATCAAAGTTGGTTTTAGTTAACTTTTTCAGTTACATGTAGGTCTATTCTCTCAGAAAGCTATTCAAATTCACACAATGTAAATATGTCATCTCAAGATAATCATGAAATGATTTTTTGCAAAGTACCTAAATTAGCTCAAGTTAGTGTTTTTGTTTGGGTTTGTTTACAGGAAAGTTATTTTCTTCAAACTCAGTTAATAATACATCTATTATCAAAATGTTCTTCACTTTAAACTTTGTATACATTTACATGTTCACAATCAAGTCACCATTTCTAAAAGGCATACTGTTTGCAAAGTTTTGCACTTTTTTCACCTAAATTTTATTTTTCCACTTGTTTCAACTCGTAATTTTTTTAACCCTTTTGTTCAGATACATTTTTCAAAAACTTTAAAGATATCCACATTAGACTAATGGAATACTAAATTGATTATCAAACTGTAAATGCTTTCCTATTGGACAGGTAACCCTTTAAGTCGTTTTTGCTAAATTATTTCCCATTTTGTTACAAAGAATATTTCCCTTTTCTTACAAATTGTTAAAGGTTATCACTTTACAATACTTATAATGATGGTCAGGTAAATCTGCTAAGCACCTTTGCCCCCTTTTCTAAGCACTGAGGAAAGTGGAGTGTGTGTGCTGTCCTGAATAAGTCTTAAATGGAAAACATGAACTTAATTGACCCTTAGATTGTCTATGTGATGCTGTTTAAGTTTCGTTGGATTTTTTTTTAATGATGATTTTATTATGATAAAAAGAATTCTATTTTTAAACTAAAAGTGCTTTGCTGTGAGCTAAAATAATACACAATTTTATCAAAGCTTGCAGTTTTCATTTTATCCTTGCTCAGCTAAACAAAGTGTGAAACCATTAATTTTGTTTCAAGCTTTCCTCCTGGTTGATTGTATTTATTTGAAATTGACCAATGATTTGCTACCCATTTTAACTGGCTTCTACTGCCTAATTGATCAAAAAAGTAATCATTATTAATCAATGCTACAATTTTTTGTGTGGATTTGTTTGATACAATCAGTTTATTATAAATTGATAATTGAGCCACGTCATGACAAAACCAACGTAATGTGATTTCGACCAGCATGGATCCAGACCAGCTGCGCATCAGCGCAGTCTGATCAGGATCCATGCTGTTCGCTTACAAACTCTATTACAAATAGAGAAACTGATAGCGAACAGCATGGATCCTGATCAGACTGCGCGGATGCGCAGGCTGGTCTGGATCCATGCTGGTTGCAAACGCATTACGTTGGTTTTGTCATGACGCGGCTCACAATTATGTGTGTTTATATGGACCAAATGATCAGTAGATATGTTAGGAATGTTCCCTATACTGAATGATATACCTCCTTAAATGCAGGAATGATTAGTCTTGGTCACACTTCCTATATCTGCAGTGTAGCAATCTACCCTTCCTAGATTTATTTCATTGCAATGGTGTGGATAGAGTTAGACAAATAAAATAATGAATGAAATTGTCAGGGCATATAGTAAGAGAAAATTAACTAGAATTATTACTAAATTCTAATGCTTTTTAGTGGTAGCAGTTGAGAAATCAGTTTTGGTTTTATATTAGCTCACCTGAGCACAAGTTGCTCAGAGATGCGCTTCTGTGATGGCAATATGGCCATTGTCTTTTGTAATCCTCAATTTTTTTAAAACAATATCTTCAAATTTAGACCAAACAGTATTGATGTCAGTTGTCCTCTTATGAAAGTTATAAATGGTTTCAGTCTGTTGCATAGTTAAGTTACAAGAGCTGAAAATATACTTTAGAAATTTAACTGATACAATACCAAAAGAGTTTTCCAGATACCTAGCTTGAGCATCACCTTAATTTTAAAAAAATTATATCAGTCATGCCCCTGACTTAGTTTATACAAATCATATAAGTAAACAAATTTAAATGTTGTGAAAAAAATACAATGCCCAGATTATGTAGCAATTCATAGCATACCTATTAGGATAATTTTATAAATTATTCAACTGTGGTAAAAATAATACACCAAATGTGATCTTACTTCTGCATTGAAAATTGTAACCATTTCTTGCACTGGATTTCAAGTGAGCGATATATGGCAACCATGACTCTCTAGTTTAACTTTTGATATTTTAAGGAGTGAATATTGTCATTTGAAAAAAAACTTATTTTGAAGACATTTCTTCTAAAATGAAAACAGTTAACTTATGATCCAACATGACTAGGGGATAAGTTTCTTAATTTACACATCTGACACCTTTTAAATCTGTTTACCTGTAAATGATTTATTTTTGTTCATTAATAAACTGATCATTCTGTAAAGATGCATAGTGTTTAAGAAACACCTACCTGTCCCCACAAAACTTCACATAATATTATTATATGATTTTATGAAAAAGTAATTTACATAAAAGATATATCAGATTGTAAAGAATTTTGAATTTTTGCTTCTGTATACTTTGAAAACCAGACCTAAGATTTCATCATGGAATTGCTAAGTTGTACAAAAGTTAGTTTTCCGAGTTAGATTTTATAGGAACAGTGCTGTTGGTTTTAAAGTTTTTCCCTGACTTTAAATACAGAGTTGATTGTTTTATTAAGTAGATGTTTATTTCAGTGGTGTTCTAAATGAGCTTTTAGTTTGCCATGCAAAACATTATAATTGCTTTACATTCCCGGATTGTTCGATGATACTTGCATGTAAAGAATTAGTGTAAGCTATAGAATGATGTAAATCTGTCATATCGTAATATGGTGAAAAAACTGGTACCAGTAAATAATGAAGAAGTTGTATAATTAATTTCTATACAGTCATCGATTTAGCACTGGCCCGGTGGCCCATGGCTTGTAAAAATTAGTTTGGGCCAGTGTAAATAAGTTTCGGGCCAGTGTAAATTTTAAGAAAATTTAGTTAAATGTATAGTAGAATAAATTCTAGACTGGAATTTGGGCCAGTAAATTCAAAATCTTAAATTCAATGACTGCTGCATCTCAGGAAAGAAATAATAAGTAAATTGATTTAATGCATCCTAAAATTTTATTGAAATAGTCAGTTATTTTATTACTTTATTTAGGGGTTGTAAGTAGTAATGGCTTGTGCAATATGTATCTTTGCTGTAAAGTTACACCTCTATTTATTTGTATTGAAACTTAACTTGATTTCTCAAACTCTGGCATTGTGCTTTAAACTGGATAACTTTTGTTAGTCTTATACTTATAGACAATAGCTACATCATACTTGTACAGATGATAAAGATCATAAGAAAATTAAAAGTATTTAAGTTAATATTATGATTAGAAATAAAGTAAATTGACAATAAAACTGTTACCTAAGGTTTATTAGAAAATAAATGCAGCATATAAAATAATGCCTCATTACAAATGTTAAAAATTATGTTAATGTTATAATATTAAATTGGTCTTTGCTTGCCTGTAGCATTACTATATCTCTCTGGAGGAGTTTGACTTCCCACATGTTATGTTATGTTTTGTTTTACCACTTTTCTACTACTTATTTCTCCCTACTTTCTATAAAGGGCTACAGAGAGTTTTCAGGAAACAGCAAAAAGAAGGTATTGTAACCCCACCCATCTGCTGTCTGCATGCTTGTGACTTTACCCACAATGCATTTTTCCAGTGATCTTCCTCTGTACTTGCTTGACTGGTTTCGAAATACTATATTCATTGCCAAATATTTGGAAGAAAATGTTTAGAACCAGTTGATATTACCAGCAAGCATCTGCAGGAGGGGAGCATACATGTAGTTAATTAAATAAAAAAAAGAGAGTGATGTTGTGCTGTTGTTATGTTGATTTGCACGATAAGCAGCACAAACAAGTCCTGTAGATTGTTTTATAAAAATAGATATGTGTCTGCATTTGATATGGCAGCACTATAAACCTAGTAGATACATATTTTAGTAATAATTATGTCCTCCCCTAATTATAACTATAGAGATATGTAGCTTTGCATATGTTAAGTTGTTGGTTTAACTATTGCAGTCACCCGAGCGTCGGCGTCGGCGTAACCACTTATGTTAAAGTTTTTGTAATAGTTCAAATATTTTCAAAGTCCATTGACATATGGCTTTGAAACTTTGCACACTTGTTCAACATCATGACCCCAACCTGTAAACAGGAGGAGGTAACTCTATCAAGCATTTTGACAGAATTATGCCCCTTTTTCGACTTAGAATTTACGTTAAAGTTTTTGTAATAGTTCAAATATTTTCAAAGTCCATTGACATATGGCTTTGAAACTTTTCACACTTGTTCAACATCATGACCCCAACCTGTAAACAGGAGGAGGTAACTCTATCAAGCATTTTGACAGAATTATGCCCCCTTTTCGACTTAGAATTTACGTTAAAGTTTTTGTAATAGTTCAAATATTTTCAAAGTCCATTGACATATGGCTTTGAAACTTTGCACACTTGTTCACCATCATGACCCCAACCTGTAAACAGGAGGAGGTAACTCTATCAAGCATTTTTTTACTATCAAGCACTAAGAATAGTCGAGCGTTGCTGTCCTACCGACAGCTCTTGTTACTTTAATTGTGACTTGTCAAGTAATTTTTGGAGGGTATCTTTTAACTTGTATGTTATTGTAGATCTTTAGTAGAAATGTAATAGTTTTGTTTGAGTTCTACCGTAGATAACAAATGTTAGATGAACCTCTTTTAGCAACATTAGCTCATATTATGGCTCATAACAAAAGTCATTGATTTAAGATGTCCATTATGTTTTTCTCAATTATTTTAATTAGCTATTAATTTCAAAAGTTAAAAACATAACAAGCCAATATTCAGAGCTGGCTTATGTATAATTTTCTATATTATATATTCACAGAAGTCAAAACATTAGGCATCTGCTGTACATAATCACATGTAATTATTTACCAAGAAAGTTAATTCATTGTGTATATATATAGCCTTCTTTCACAGAGCAAAAGTTAACATTTCAGCTACAGTCAAAAACTATTATATATGAGATCTTTTGGTGGTTGGATACTTTTTAACCTTTTATTGCTTTAAGTTTAGTTAACCTCTCCCTAAAACCCATTCTTATTTATTGGATTGTCTTGTTGAAGGATTTATTTTATATTATTTTCTTATTACAATATAGAAAAAAAACAACACTTTTAATTTATAGGTTATGTATGAAATGTTATTATAGTCACTTTTATGTTATATTTTTTGACAAAATAACAATGTTGTTAAATGTATTAACTGAACATATTTCATGTTATATAACTCAGGGTTGATGTTACTTGTGTAAAACTCAGTTAACATAATTATGTGGCTGTTAAATATAAAATATTGATTATCCTACATTCAGTGTTACTGTATATAGCAAAATAATGTTCTGCATATTAACATGTGAACAGTAAAAGAAAGTTCTCTATATTACTATTTTTAAAAGCTACCATATATTAAGTTCTGTATACATATTAATATTTGTACAGCCAAATAAATTTCTAATTGTATTAATTATTTGTGTACAGTGAGTAGAATAATGTTCTGTTTATTAACATTTGTACAACCAAATGAAGTTCTGTATATTAATAATTGTACAGTCAAATAAAGTTCTATGTATCATATTACTAAAGTTTCAGCACTTGTACAATCTGTTGATTTGATTGTCTCATGTTCATCATTTAACTGTAGATTGATAATACTGTCATTACATTTTAATTTCCTTAGTTACTTTTCTATAAACTCATTCTTTTTTGCATTATTTCACAAGTTATGAAATAATCAACTCACTGCAGTATTTCAATCTACAGTATTTCTGTATTTCTGTTTGACTGTAAAATCAGTGCCCGAGTATATGAACAGTTGCATCTTTAATGAAAATTAAAGAAACAGTGTATTTTATTGAAAATATAAATATAATGGGATATTTAAACACTTGCAACAAAGATCACCTTTGGAAATATGCATATATATAGATCATTAGAATATACATGTCTCTTTTCATATTTAGCTTGTCTTTTCAAAGAAAAAATTGAGCTATTATGATCACTGTCTTGGAAAAAACTTTAATGTAGCCCATTAAAATGTTATCAAAATGAATATGGGAAAACATGTACTTGCTTATCGTGACAAAGTACAATTGTTAGACAATGGACAGACATATGAATTTTGAAAGTAGTATTTTTGGTGTTTTTCCACATTTATTTTTGCAACAGACGAGCGTTAACACTTCATGCAGTGCTCTTGTTAGTACTTATAGTTATTTAAATACCCATAGCACAGTATATATGGCAAGGCAAACTACTAAGTGATACAATTTGATAATTTTTTCATTCATCTTACATGTAGTTTATACTGAATATTTGGAATTTGAAAGCTAAAGATAAGAAACATTATTGTGATTACAGAGTAAAACAAGGAGATTACTAATGATTTGTCATTCCTTAGTGTCTTATATTTTCTCTGTACATTGCCATGTAATATAACCTGACAATTAGATGATTGCTTATTCCCTGATATACAATAAGTGTATAATGTTAATGGTCATCTTTAAACACTCATTGTTTATATTCCAAAGGTGATCTTTGCGAATAGTATAGAATATAATACAGAGGAAAGAAGGAAAATTCTTATCTCAGTGTACATATCATTGCATACATGTATGTGTACGTACACAAATTTATTGAATATTTCATAAACAGTATACTTTTTAGGAAATATCAAGATAAAAAATTGCAAAGGAATATCTTTCTTTATTTGGACGTTTGAATCTGAATGAACAGAAATTGTGATTTTCTTATAAAATGATATAAAAGAGTACAGGGTGACAAAATGAAGGTGTGCCCTATCATTGAGTTTACAGTGCAGTCATATAACTGTGTGTGCATGTATATACTTTCAGATCATCTTCACCTTATCTGTCTGTGGAGTATGGAAGGTATTTTAGTTCAATCGTTTGTTTTCCAGGACATTCTTATCTATATTTTATTAACAAATAAAAACAACAACGTATTGTTTTGTTTTGTTTATTCTTCGTGTATGTCTTGTCTTATAGCTTGCCATGTGGGGTTTGGAATGTGTTTGTCATTTTCTTCTCTCTTTATAAAGTCACAGACATGAATGTGTTCTTTGAGTATATTTTGTATTACAATTAAATCTGACTAATGTTCTGGTTTCACTAAAGCATGAGAATTTAAGCCCTTTAACCTGCTATATTTCTATAATGGATCTGTCCAGCTTTGAAACAGTCCATTCAAATTTCAAGATATTTCAGTATCAAAATAAAAAAATTGAGCTGCCAACAATATAAGAGCCTGGTGAGACTGCACGGATTTGCAGGCTGGCCTGGCTCTATACTGGTGGCAAAGACTGATCACTTTTAATTCCAGCAGGTAAAGGGTTAGTTTATTTCTTTGGCAATTTAAAAAAAATAAAATGATTTATTACCTTCTAATTTCACACAAACCTTTGACATGCTAGCAAGAAATTGATTAATTCCGTAAAGGACACATTCTGTTTGTACTTATTGAACCTGAAATGAAATTTAGAGTTAACAATGTTGATAAAATTTTAAGTCTCATTTTTTGTGGAAATTGCCAAAAATTAAAAGAATTGATTTTAGGTGGGAAATCATTGTTAAATATAAGACCTGAATTTCATTTCAGATTCTTTGTCTACAGTCTATGTAATGGTGGTAATGTTTCTTTTTTCAGATTTTTAACAGTCTGTATCAGTTTGTTCTCTCTCTCTTTCTCTCTTTATTTCAAGAAAACATAATCAGCACTTTACTTTGTGTTATCTCAAAGCAAAAATGGTTAATGGTTTTTACACCTATTGTCTGACTTTTTACACCTTGTTTTTAGTTCACCTGAGCACAATCTGCTTGGAGGAGAACTTCTGTGATTGCTTGATGTCTGCTGTCCTTTGTGCCCTGCTTTTCTTTTGGGTTCGTTGGGAGGATTTGGTTACAATAGACTTGGGACATTAAATAAAATGTTCCAATCTGATGCAACATTTGGTAAATAAGGGAGATTTTGAAAAAGGAATCCCTATATGCTGAAGTAACAAGATTTAGACCTAATGATTATATTTTGATGTAATTATGACATTTTCTAATGAGACTTGACAGAATTTATATAAATCATGCTCTATTGGGGGAAATGGAACCACTATTCTGAAACAAATAAAGTAAAAGTCTGAACAAATATCTCCTCTGAAAAAAAACCCAAAAAACTTGGGCTGTTTTGAGAACTTTGCATCTGCTATTCCATATCTGTACTCAGGTGAGTGATATAGACCCACTTGGGCTTCTTGTTTTACAATTTCACCCCACCACTGTTATTTGTAGAAATATATGGGGTAATAGAATGTCTTTTATACAGTTGTTATTATGTCCACTTTCAGAAACATGTCAAATAAACTGCTTAGTAAACAAATTAAAATGGTGGAAGATTCCGTTGTAAAATGTAGCCAGTTTCGATCTGCATCAGTTTTTGTAAACAAAGAAGTTGAATAAAAATGATCGATGAAACAGCTAGTAATTTTTTGCCTGCTAGACTAAATGTAGAAATGTGTTAGCAAGAATATGATTTTGTGTTGGGAATTATTTGTAATTTATGATATTTTTAACCTCATCTGTTAGTCCTTAAAGGTTAAATTTTCCAAATTAAGAAAAACATTCTACACCTTTGTTGCTTATTTATATATTTGGGACAAGATATTTTCTCACAAATAGTTCTTATTTAAGACTTAGTTTAAAGTTCAGAAAAAAAATATGCAAGATTTCTTTCATTTCTTGAAACGCTTTCAATATTATCTGTATTCAAGCTGGTTCAATGTTTAAGATCTATATAACTTATGCTCGTTTTGAAATTTAACTCTTTATATCATGTGACTTTAACAAAACAAAATATCAGCATATTGGCTGTGCAGTCTAACTTGTTTAATATGGGCTTACACTTTCAGTTCTGTGATAATGTAGCTTAACTATATATTCTGCAGAAACTTGTTACATGTTGGTCATAAAGCTTTCATTACCTTTTGGTAATGAAAGAGATGTTAAAATTTGATTGAGATTGAAAACTTCCTTATGTTTTAAAAACGGTCCGTTTTAAATCAAAGTTGTTTCTCCTTTTCAATTTTTGTCGAGCCCCCTTGTTGAGAGCTCCACATGGTTGTCACAATGGCAGTTCAGTGTATGTATGTGCGTCCAATTATCTGTCTGTGTCCATCTGGATTATGCTTGTCCGGTTGTAACTCTGTAGTAGGCAGAATTTCAAAAAACTTACCACAAATGTTTACATTAATGAGACCCTGTGTCATGCGCAAGAACATTGTGGGTTACTAAGGTCAAGGTCATACTTTAAGGTCAGATGTGTCAGCAGGCTCATTGACATACTGCCCTTGATAATCTAGTGTTATCTTGTGAGATCATTTTTCTAAAGACTATACTAAGTGTTCTGTTGTATAAAGGAAAACTTTTTTTGTGTGTTTTTTCTTATATATATTTTTTTCTAAATAAAAATACATGTAGCTATTGTTTGAGCTATATTTTTGTATACTCTTCTTATTATTCTGCAAATTGTTATAGGAACATTTTTGTGCCAAAGAGGTGGATGGAATGAATTCTTCATAAGATGTATCATGAATGATTTTCAGTATCTTACTTTTTACAATTTAATTACTAGCACAATACTTTTGTGAAAATAAGTACTTTATATACAGTGACTTTATTCCATGTTTATTTGTCTCTCTTGATCTTTCAGTCAATATTTTATATAGAATGTAATTTACCACCTGTTCCTAGCTTATTATTGTATGATGCATGATTTGTCGAGATAATTCACAGGCACGAAGCTTGCTCATTTTCCATACTACATTACACGTAATTCTTCCAGCCAATCATTTTGTCTTTCAGTCTTAGTTCCTGAACTATTATAGAAATGTGATTATTTTACTTTCAGCCGGTCCCCATCTCCGACATTATCATCTCCCGGGCCGCAGTCACCTACACTTGGCTTCAGTATTTCTATGAATGAAGTTATATCAGCTGATTCTGACGGTACAAACAGCATAACTGGGTCACATGACAGCCAGAGTCGGGAAGGATTTTATTTGTTGCGAAAAGACTCTGAGAGAAGGGCAACCCTTGTACTCATGCTTTCTAAAGAAAGCGATTTTCGTCGGGTTAGCTTTTGCATAATTTTTTTTTTTTAAACAAAGGTTGTTTTGTCACAAATGTTTATGTAGTATTAATTTTTAACTTTTTTGAAACATTTCGTAGCCTTATTATTATTATTATTATTATTATCACTTAGACACTTAATTAAGTTACTTTAAATGTTGGAAAATTAAATCAAATTTAAAATAAATTGGTAAAATAATTGTTGGAAAATTAAGTCATATTTAATAAAATAAGTTGATGCTAGTACTTGGTCAAAATCAAATTGATTTTAATTAAACATTTGTCTTAAACTGTTTATGTTTTTAGGTATTGATTTTTCCAACAATTGAAATCAAATAAATATTTAATGAAATGCTTACTTTGAACTGTTTAATGTTTTTAGGTATTGGAGACTTGGATGGAGTTGATTCACAGAGATGCTACCATATCTCATCCTAAACTTGGAAAGGTAATTGCACAACTAGTTTATATGCTGAAGTAGGAAAATAAAGTTTGACATCTCAAAGAAAAGCATTATTTTAGTTATTAAGAAATGAACATAAGGGGAATCTCAATTCTGGGATCATGTGTTTGAGCCCCACTTGGGTCACAACCATGTTACTACATGTACATATGACACCAGTACTGGTTGGTTCCAGGAAGCGGAGTTTAAACTAACATAGGGCTTAAAAGTTCTCTTGTACATTAAAAAATAAGCAATCAAATGACATAAATGATAAAGTTCCATATTGAAAATTGAGTACTGCTAAAGCTGGTGCTAGTGGGCGTTAGGGATGTTGCACTTTTTCATTATCCCTCATGTACAGATTCAATCAAATCAAGTCTGCAAATCAAGTAATTTTGTTGTGATTAATGCTTCAGAGGGATCACACTTCATCTAGACTTTTTTTCAGACTTTCTGTTGTTTTCAGGAACATTTGAGTACACTATTGAAGGCATTGTGTGATTACATCAGAGATCAGAACACTACAGTGATAAAAGATGCTCTAGGTATGTTATAATCTCTTCTTTAAAACTGCATGCCTCCAGATGAGCCAATTTTGTTTATAGAAAATTTATTCATAACTTGAGTAATAATTTACATGCTATATGCAATGACTTATTTTGCAGTATTTATCACCATATTTCTACACCATGACTAAAGCAGTAATGACTATTTTTGCATATTTTGACCTTTATTTGATTACCTATGTGGATTGAATTTGCTTTTACTTTCTTTGTTCACATAACAATATTTTACTTATTAATACATTTCCAAAATTTTCATGAAAATTAACGTGAACATTAAGGCATGCTGCTTTAATGTATGCAATGAAATTCTTAAAATTGAAATATATCTTGCGTTTGTATTAAATGAACTTTGAACACTTTCTTCTATATTGGAAGAATGACTCTCTTGCACTAAAGCTTAAGGAGATGCTCAGATGTATTAACTGTGGTGACTAGATAATCTTATATATATATTATCCAACTTGGGCACATGCCATGGGAATATCACTAATTATACTGTATGTTCAAGAAATAATATTTTACCAGGTTTTCTGATTGGGAAAAAAACTTGATTATTAAATTGGTGAATGTTGGCATGCAGGTGGGTGTTAAACAATTTCTTGTGCAGAACTCCTACATTTCTCAAGGGATTTCAACTTAATTTTCATATCAAGTGCCTTAGTACATGTTTACTAGATTTTCTCATTTGTTCATTATTTGTAGAATTACAGACCTTTGTTTTTTGTAGATTTGCCTATGTCTCTCCATCCATTCTCATGTTGTATGTACCTTTAAAAGTATTTGACATAGAGTCATGAAACTTTACAGACATGTTGATGAGCATGTTAAGTTGTGCACCTGGGTATTTCATGCGTGGATTAATTCGGTTTTGTCAGGGTTATTGCCCTTAATTTAATAAAAATTTGCTATTTTCAATTTGCCCAAAACATATTTGATCTAGAGTCATGAAACTTTACAGAAATGTTGGTCAGCATGCTTAGTTATTCATTTTTAGTTGGGAAATACCAAGATGTCAACATTGGAAAAATTGGGTATCGTTTTTATTCCCCCACCATTAAGGTGTAGGGGGAGTCATGTAGAATGTCCTTTGTCCCGTTTTCATACTGTCTTGCTGTATGCCAGTAGACAGTGGAGAGTGGGGGTAATCAAAGAGCTAATAAGGGCTGCTCAGACTTTGAAATGTTAATAAAGCATGTGTGTATTATATATATTTCAGATGTAGTAAAAGAGAAGTTAGAGTATGATCACACTGCCATGATGGAACTCCAGCTAGCGCTCTATGTTTTCCAGGAGGCCGTAAGATTTTACTTTAAATTCTTCTTGTTGTTTACATTCTTAAATGGAATATCTGAGTATTTTTGGTCATTGACTTCTAATCACTTGCTCACTACTGTGTGTTCAAATCCCACTGAGGGAGTTAGAGTTCAGTATGTGAGGAAGATATCTAGGTGGTATATAAAAGGTTGATGGTTCTACATAGGTGCTTGCTTGTGCCTGACAGAATGCATGAAAGGGGAATCTTAGATCTTTATATACCAGTAGAGCAACATAATCACTATATTACCATCAAAATACAACCACCACCAAAATAATAATTATAGGGGCACTGAGGTTTTTTGACATGATGGGAACTAGAAATATTTTTTGCAAGATTTATGTTCCATTTGATGTAGGTCTAGACCTGTAACTTGTGTGCAAAATTTCAGATCATTCGCTCACTCTGTTTTTACAGAATGAGCTAAAATTGAAAAAACATTGCACTGTTAAGAATAACTTAAATACAATACATTTTCAGTAGAGTTCCTTTAACAAAACAACATTTATTTAACATAATTGTTTACAAATTTGAGCTGAAATATCTCAGAACTATGTACATTATGAGACTCTTGACATTGTATGTTATGAAATTAATCTTGGTACTAAATATTGTCAAAGCTTAACCAGATCTGTTTTATTTTACCCAATATTGCCAATAAATGTGATACACTGATGTGCTGATAATGTTAAATTCTGCTAAATTCTGCTAAGAAGATAATTTGAGGCATATTGAGTTTTTTCTTGTGTTTGAGTTTTTTTCTTGTTTAAACACTTGGTGGCCTCCTTAAGGACTAGATTCTGGTTTATTGTCTGAAGTTACACTGGGAAATTTGATAGTTTGTCTGGTTTTTGCAGCAATTTCTTTACTGTTACTACTTTTCTTAGTGACCTAGGAAACAGGGAAAAAGATTTGAACTAGCTTTAATGAAATATGAGTTGGTATTTCCTGTTTGACAATCAAATTGTATTTTATGATTATATGAGCCGCGTCATGACAAAACCAACATAATGGGTTTGCGACCAGCATGGATCCAGACCAGCCTGGACAGTCTGATCAGGATCCATGCTGTTCGCTAACATACTCTATAACAAGTAGAGAAACTGATAGCGAACAGCATGAATCCTGATCAGACTGCGCGGAAGCGCAGGCTGGTCTGGATCCATGCTGGTCGCAAACCCACTATGTTGGTTTTGTCATGGCACGGCTCATATACCTTTTCATGAAGTTTCGTGCTTTTTTAAATTTCAGAAAATAAAAACTAAAACATTGAATATAAAAATATAGAATATTACCTATTATTATTTGATAGAATAGAAAAGTCTTCAATTGATTTTAAATTTAGATGATGAAATAGAAAAATAAGAAGATTTTTTAGTGTAAAATGAAATAAAATATTAAAATTTGTCAGGGAAAAATGAAATTATTGTAAACAAGAATGTGCATATAAAACATATACATCTGTAGTTTGGAGTCAAATCCACTGCCTGTAGTTACCATAATGAATATTTTTCAATGAAACTTATAATAAATACTGATATTTATAGATACAAAAAACACATTTTGTTACTGTTTAAAATGATACGAGGGGCAATAAAAGCCCTTTGCCATAAAAAAAAGAGTCAGACTAGCCTGTACTTGTACACTATGTATGTGACCTGACTTTGTTCTATGGACTGTTCAAATGTATCACAATATTTATATCCATTGTTCCAGCATGAAACATTAAGCAATGAACATTTCAAAAATCAAAATAATGCAAGTCTGTAAACACAGGGGTAAAGAGGTAAGGAATGAAGATAGAGATGGTAATTTAAAGTTATGAAAAAAAATCTGTATTTTATTATAGGTGAGTATTAACATGAGAATGAGGGATATTCAGCCTCACTGGATGTTTGCATTAGACAATCTTCTTAGAAACGCAACACAGGCAGCTATTACAGTACTGTCACCAGGTATGCTACTTCAGATCATTTATACCATAATAGGCATTTAAGTTAGATTTAGTTTTTGTTACTCGACTGCGACTTGGCCGTGACTAGAATTGGGCTTGAATCCTTCATCCACGGGTAGAAAGGCAGACACCTTAAGCACTAGTCCAATACTTCCATTGATAAGCTTTTATGCATTGGTTATAAGTATGTTATGTTATGTTATAAGTATATACTGTGAACTAAATATACTGTAAGATTTGACAAATTTTGTATAGATATCAATGTTGAAAATGTCAAAGTTAAATATGATGGTTTATTAATGTTACTAGCAAATTCAGTTGATAATATTAGTTCTTCAAGGTATTAGAGTGGTTCCCAAAGTAAAGAAGACATTCCCTGTTTTAGAGTACTTAGCTGTTAGATTATTAATGTGTGTCTGAAATATTGGTACTTTCACTTATTTGGACGTCTTGGTCAGTCAATTAGTCAAGGCAATTAAGTAAATTGCTAAGTAATTCTGAAGGGAAATTAAAAAAGCAAACTTTTATCCAAAGTGCAGTGTTATTAAAGAACAATCAAATATTGCCCGACCTTAATTTTACTGCGTACTAGAATAGCGTAACTTTGTCATCCAGAAATGTCAATGTTCTGTGTATTATATTTCACCTGATAAAAGATGTTTCCTCTATGAATCTTACTTTCTGCAAGAAATTACTACAGACAAGAGTAATAATCTTTCATGACAAGTAACTGAATATTTTATTTTCTTCTATAGATGGAATTTAGTCTTTTAGAGGATGAAGAAGATTTCTGTCTTAAATTGGAATATAGTGATTTTATTTTCTATATTTTATTAGTGTTTGCAACTTTGAATTAGTGAAATTTTGCAATTGAAATGTTTAAAAGTGTGTAAATATAAATAAACATACAAATATACAACAATACATGGAAATTGAATCCGGTAGACAAAATGAAGTTTTGAGGAAAAAGATTTTGTGGACTTTGTTATGTGAATGTTATTGAAAACAAATTTCATTCTTATTCACATCTGCCAAAATATTATAACTTTTGAAAACAGTTTTGAAAAATTCATATTCCTGCCAGTTGCCTACTCAGTGGCCTACAATATTATAAAGAATGTAAAAAAAAAAGTGAATACAAAATACCTTATGCATATAGATAAGAAATATATATCAAAAAGAAAGATAAACAGAACTTTTCCCCAATTGTATTGAGTTATTTAGATGTTTTCTCCTTACATGTGATGAGTTTTGAATATGTTTATTATACATGTATAATTGTATTGTGATGTGTACGTAATCATAGCTTCACTTATTGCAGACATAATATCATTATGATAAGAGAAGTACATATATAAGGTGTTGTCTTGGATTTCATATCTTGGGTCGCAAAATGTATTATCAGGTTTTTAGCTCACCTGTCACAAAGTGACAGGGTGAGCTTTTGTGATCGCTTTTCGTCCGGCGTCCGTCTGTCCGTCCGTAAACTTTTACTTTAAATGACATCTCCTCATAAACCACTAAGCCAATTTCATCCAAACTTCACAGGAATACTCCTTTGGTGGTCACCTTTAAAAATATTTCAAAGAATTTAATTCCATGCAGAACTCTGGTTGCGATGGCAACCGAAAGAAAAAACTTTAAATATCTTCTTTTAAAAAACCCAAAGAGCTAGAGCTTAGATATTTGGCATAAAACATCTTCTAGTGAGTGTCTACCAAGTTTGTTCAAATAAAAGCCCTGGGGTCAAAATTGGCCCTGCCCCAGGGGGTCATTGATTTTCTCTATATGCATATAGTAAAAACTTAAAAAATCTTCTTTTAAAGAACCCAAAGAGCTAGAGCTAAGATATTTAGCATGAAACATGTTCTTATGGGTGTCTACCAAGTTTGTTCAAATAAAAGCCCTGGGGTCAAAATTGGCCCCGCCCCAGGGGTCATTGATTTTCCTTATATGTGTAAAGCAAAAACTTAAAAATCTTCTTTGAAAAAAACCAAATAGCTAGAGTTTAGATATTAAGCATGAAACATCTTCTAGTGAGTGTCTACAAAGTTTGTTCAAATAAAAGCCCTGGGGTCAAAACTGGCCCCGCCCCAGGGGTGTCATTGTTTTTAACTATATGTGTATAGTAAAAACTTAAAAAAATCTTCTTTTAAAAAGCCCAATGAGCTAGAGCTTAGATGTTTAGCATGAAACATCTTCTTATGGGTGTCTACCAAGTTTGTTCAAATAAAAGCCCTGGGGTCAAAATTGGCCCGGCCCCAGGGGGTCATTGATTTTCCCTATATGCATATAGTAAAAACTTAAAAAATCTTCTTTTAAAGAACTCAAAGAGCTAGAGCTAAGATATTTAGCATCAAATATGTTCTAATAGGTGTCTACCAAGTTTGTTCAAATAAAAGCCCTGGGGTCAAAATTGGCCCCACCCCGGGGGTCATTGATTTTCCTTATAATGTGTATAGCAAAAACTTAAAATCTTCTTTGAGAAAACCCAAATAGCTAGAGTTTAGATATTAAGCATGAAACATCTTCTAGTGAGTGTCTACAAAGTTTGTTCAAATAAAAGCCCTGGGGTAAAAATTGGTCCTGCCCCAGGGGTTATTGATTTTACTTATTTGTAAACAAAATAGCTAGAGCTTAGATATAAAGCATGAAACATCTTCTTGTGGGTGTCTACCAAGTTTGTCCTGGGGTAAAAATTGGCCCTGCCCTGGGAGGTCATTGTTTTTCCCTATCTGTATATAGTAAAACTTAAAAAAATCTTCTTATAAAAAAACCCAGAGCTAGAGCTTAGATATTTATCATGAAACATCTTCTAATGGGTGTGGGGGGGCTATATACAGGTGAGCGACCTCAGGGCCATCATGGCCCTCTTGTTTTGTTTTACATTTGACTCCTTTGCAGCATTCTTTTTCAGAAAAAAAAAGCATAGGAAAAAAGAATATTGTGTTTGACACAATTATAAAATATGTCTCTTAATTATTTTTTTAGGGAAAACAAATGGGTTCAACTTTTACCACAATTCGCATACTATAAATGATGGTGAGACAATATATGGTAGAATTTTATACTGATGAATTTTCTCTGTAAATAGACTATTAGTGAGATATAGCTAATACTTGACCAATGTTATTTTTTTTCTACATTTATAGAGTTAGGAGCAAATTTAGCTGGTGATGCTGATGACAGGGACATGGGTACCTCAGGGGTGCCCTCAACAACTTCAGGAAAGTCAGCAACAGGGGTGTATAGGAAATCAGTGAATATGGAAATTAGAAGCCAGTTAGAATCATCTGAAGATGAGAATTTATCGTAAGATTTTATATGAAATTATGTATGAACATTATTTAGGCCAAGTTCTTGTGGTTTTAAAATTCCTGTATGTTGTAATTAAGGATGTAACAACACTTAAGTGAAATTTTATATATGTATAAAATTATTCTTCTAAAAAAATTTTCAAACATGCAAGAATATGTTAAATATGTACTGCAAAGGTTTATAAGCATTATAAGTAATCATTAAAATGTATGCGTTCATTTCTTATTGAAAAATTTGGCTTAGACTTTATCGAAAATAAATTTCTAATTACCTCCCTTTAATTATATGAAATGTAAATTCGGTAATATCTTTACAAATAAAACTTTTTGAACATTCAATATTGATAAATCTTCATTTGAGCATCATATATATGATATAAAACCTTAAAAAAATTGAGTTACAGGATCTTTATTTTATTCTCATGAAAGATTTAATGTAAAATGCTTTTAGCTTCTATAGATTCTTAAATATATAGGTGTTGATATTGAAACAATAAATATGTCTCAGATAACCAAAGATATGTGAAGTCACTGTAAACATGTATAAGAAATTAATAATTGTAGAAATATTTTTTGAAGAAGAAATTTAGATATAATCAGGATAGAATAACAAGTATAAAAATGATACATCTATTTGGAACACTCTGTTAAAATTTGAAAAATAATAATATAACCTGGAAAAATGATGCTTCAATTGGAAAACTATTACTTTAATTGGAAAATAATACTTTAATTGGAAAGGTAGTTGGTAAAATGTGATATATTTGCTTGTAAACAAGAGGCAATAAGTTTAATAGAAGCATGTGTCTGGTGCCATGTTTTATGTTTAGGTTTCTAAAACAACTGAGTTTTGAATTTGCAACACTATACACTCTTAAAAAGACAATGTTAGACGATTGCTGTGATACTATCCATAATGTAAACTTTTTAACAAAATACCTTAAGTACATTGTTATATACTGTTTTATACTCAATCAAATTAAAACCATGAAACAAGTGATAGACTTATAAATCTTTATTTTTGGCATAACTGGCTAAGAAACATCAGACCAAATGAATGATTATATGATAAATATAACTAAAACTTGAAATAAGACATAAAACATGTTAAAACCATTAAGTCTGGTGTAGTCCGAGCCAGTATGTCTCCTTCTTTCTTGGTATTGGCTTACGAGCCTAATCCCCATATACTGTCTAAGTTATTCTTTTTTTAAATGTTTACTGTTCTTCCTATAATAATGAATGTTTTCAGGTTGTTACAAGAATTGTTAGAGGTACAGAAAGCTTATAATGATCTGTTGAAGAAATCCATAACTGAGAAGAAGTTGCAAATGGAAGTATTGCAGTGAGTATAAATCATCCTTACTTCATACAGTGTCAAGCTAATCTTTGTCAATTGTTGACTAACTTAATTGTTGTACAAGTTCTATTAAAATCAACCACTTGCCCCTCACAGCTGTGGGTTCGAATCCCGACAGGGACTTTGGATTCTTTCATGTGAGGAAGCTATCCAGCTAGCTTACGGAACATCTGTGGTTCTTCTCAGGTGCCTGTTCGTGCCTGAAATAATGCACCTAAGGGCACCTGAGGTCTTCCTCCACCAGTAAAGCTGGAACGTCGTGATATGACCTATACTGTGTGGATGTGACGTAAAACCCAAAACAAATCTATTAAAATCACTTAGACTAATCAGCACACATGCCATATCTGTGGGTTTGAGTCTCATCAGAATCCTTTATGTGAGGAAGTTGTCAAGGTAGGTTCTGAAAGGTTTGTGGTTCTACTCCAGTGCCAGGTAGTGCCTTAGATAACACTTAAAGGGATACCTGAAGTCTTTCTTCCTGACAAAAGCAGGACAGTGGTCACATGATCATTACAATGTCAGTTTAAAAACTGATAAAATTCTCAAATAAACTAACATCGTCATATGTGGAAACATAACACAGAATCATATGTGGAAACATAACACAGAAACAATAAAACCCTCAATCTCTTGGTTGAAGGATAGGCACCATAACTACTTGGCCTTTGTTTAACCTACTCATGAAAAGTGAATTTTTATTTAAAATTATTCCGGTAGAATGAGTGCTGTTAAAAGTCGACATTTTATAAGGTCTGAATTGATCCAGTTGATGACTACGGTGTATTAGTCATAACATTTTAATGCATTTTGTGAAGAAATTAATTGAACTACATTTTATATATTTCATTTGTTTTACTGTACAGGTAATTTTCAATATTTGTTAAGTTTTCTTAAAAATATTATACCAAGAAATGATCTTTTGAGATATACTGTTTTTAATTGCAGACAAGCATTAAGTGGTCAGAGAATAGTTGGAGCATCAAGCCCAGGTCCGTCACCAATGACACCTGCTGTAGTGATAAATGAACCACCAGATGAACATTTGGTACAGTGGTTGAAACAGTGTAGAATAGATTCCAATTCCAGAGATCAGGTATGTTATATCATTCTATTTCGTCAAAACACTTTCGGTCTAAATGAGAGATAGTACTGCGCATGCGCCAATTCAGTGTGCTGCATGCCGTCGTGAGGACGACACGCTAAGTCATATCAATAATTTGTAAACGCGGTTTACAATAAGATTTATCGAGTTTTGTTGCTTAATATCGGATATATTTTGAGTAATATTCATCAATTGATTATCGGACGACGTTCGATATTTATATTATTGTGTATTTTGTGTAAAAATAGGATTTTTCGTTGTAACACGTGGTGTTCAACATAAAATAATGGCGGAATCAAGTAAGAAAAGTCTCGTTTAATTTTCCAATTATGCTGCAAACTGTTTTATCATTAAAAGTATGTGATACACATGCCAGCTTTATGTGGTGTAAGACACTCATCTTTGCTATTTCTGTTCTTTATGCAAATAAAATTAGCACATCATTAAGGTAAAAAGCTGTCAAATATCTATTACATAGAGAGCTGTTGTAGGGTGTATAAAAGTAGTTATATAGTTGGAGTTGATGTGGGATACATTTGCAAATATAGCCAGAATGAGGTCTATATGACCCAGGGCCCCATTTACTCTGTAATACACCATTACACACTTGAGATTATGACATTTTCAGTTTGTTTTAGGGTTAAAAAACTTACCAAACTTCTACCCTCAGAGTGTTAAGTCCATGCATATTCCAATTTTGGTTTAGTACACTTTTTTGAGAGAGTGGTTGTCATCAAAAAAGGTGATGTCATTCCTATTATGTCACATAGATTTACATTAATCCTAGTTTATATGTTTATTTTTCAGATTATCAATGAACAGTATACATTAGATGACTTGTTGGAATATGTTACATTAGAACAGTTACAAAAACTCAATATAAAGTGAGTTCCTTACTCATATATAGATATACATATTTTTCTTTTATCCATTAAAATAATAAGTTTGAAGGGTTTAAAATAAGGGACGTTATCTCCCTGTGTGTTAATTACAATGAAAGTATATTTCATCTTTACACTTAAATTCATTTTGATTAATTATACTAAGTTGAATACATACTGCAATAGGATTTCAAAAGTTTGAGTAATATGTTTTTTTAAGAAAAACAGAAAATTTTATCATTATACATGTATAGGCATTATACACATATAAAAGGAAAGATGTTGGTAGTATTTTGGTTTTTACAGCTATTCATTTAAATACATGTAATTGTTTATACATGTATATTTTTTATGTTACAGAGGCGGCATTGTTTGTAGAATATGGAGAGCTATACAGGCACATCGTGCTAAACATAAGAAAACTAAGAGGTAGCACTGACTCACACATTCATCCTTATACTTGTCTATATTTGTCCATCCATCCCACCAACTGCCAACTCTGTGTGTGTAAAGAATCATGATAAATATACAAAGTACTCAAAACAAATACATGAACTCCCGCTACATGTGTCAACTTCTTGTGTATAAAAAAAAAACATGCATACAGTCATGGAATTTTAAAACACATTTTATGTGCATGTGTGATACTCTATAGCATACCTTGAGATGTTTTATATGTGTTAAGCATGGATGTTATACCATCATGACTTGTGTGGGGGCAATATAAGCTACCAGTCAGAGCTAGCTGGCCTGACATGTTGAGTGCCATAATGTGAAATAAAAATAATAGGCACCTGGATACTGACTGGGATGCTGGAATGTGCATAATAATTGGGCTAAAACAGCTCCTTATGATTGGTTTGAAAATAATATGCGCAATCTAAACTGCTACAGTTCTGTTGAATCTATAATATAAAGGCACCAAGCTTCATACAAAATTTTCACCTGGAGGTGAACTAAAATAAAAACTTGAACAGTGAATTTTTAAAATAGAAGTCATGATTTATGGCTTGAATTACTGTCATTTGATGTTGATGTAATTTGAATTGAAATAACCAAAAAAAAAGTGCAGGCACTTGGGATATTAGAGATGAAAAGGATAATTACATGGCTAAAATTGTCTAACAGCAAAATTTACAGTTGATTATGGAATTTAAACAGAACTGAACAAGAAAAGTGAAAATAGTTTCAATTATTGTTCTTATTGGCAAACTCGCAACATTTGATTTTTTAAGATCGATAAAAATATAAATGAGCAAGGTGATATCGCCGATAAAGATTATTTTACTTATGTATGTAATTTGTTTTACAGAGTTAGCTTCAAGTTTTAAAGTTTTGTCTATTTTTATATTGTATGTTGAAGTCTGGCTCTGTTAAAGAAATAATGATGCTTGATAAGAGAGTACCTATATGAAAATAATGTATTTTAACATACAGACAGTGATCCTATTCAAATAATATTTATTGTCAGACATTAAGTGAAAAGGAAGTCATACAGAGTGTATGGAAAAATAGAAAGTAAACTTATCACTTTTCTTCTGTAGCTACGCATAAAAACAAAGTTTGTTCTATTTTTATTTTTATTTTTTTTCAAAATGAAACTTTACTTTTCACCCTGTATGATGCATCAGAATTTCTTTCTAGAGTTAAGTAGCATAGTTTTTTCATAGAATACATTTTTAACATACACTTTTTCTGTTTGTAACAATCTTAAATGAATTTTTTGCATTTTTTTTATCATGATTTTATATCATTATTTTGTCATTTTTTTTGTCAGTTGTTAGCCCTGTTAAATGTTTATAGTAGAACAGCTCCCATTTATTGTCCTGACTTGATTTTATGTTTTAATTTTTTTTTATTATTATTATAATGTAACTGATTTTTAATGTTTAGTGCAATACTGTATTGATTTATTTTATTGTATTTTTTTTTTATTTAATTTTGCCTGTTTGTAGTAATAATTTCATTTTAGCTATTTTAGTGGTTTAATGTTTTACAGTCAGTATTTTATAATGTCAGTGTAAACACGGTCATACCGTCAACATTTTTATATTTGATCACTTTTGTTGATTTTTTTTTTATTTTACTTTTCTCCCCTCACAAGTAATTACAAGTGCTTAGTTAAAATAATTTTACGTCATTGGAGACACTTTAGGTCTTGGTCAGGATCATGCTTCTAATGGCTGGGGATATTGCCCATAGATAAAATAACTCGAATATTGTTATGATAACCAGTGAGATACTGGGTTTTATCAGTGAAATAAAACCGATATCACTCATAGTATATCACTTGGTGTCTTAGTGTGAGTGACAAAGCTTAGCAGTACTCCTTGTGCTGTGCATGATGCCATAAATTTATGTTAAAATTAATTGTTGCATTTGGTTCTTTATGGCATATTTCTTGATTAAAAAATAATTTCATTAAATTTGCTTAGTTACATTGCAAAAATGACATATAAAACTTTAATAATTTTTCTTAATGCAACCTTTGAGTGCCTGATGTTATCTTTTTATTTGTGTCTTTTTCCTGCACTTCCTCAAAAACAATTGAAAAGTACTGTTTAATTAGTTATAAGGCATAAAACAAAAGAGATTTTTTTTTTGATTTTGTGAATTTGGTACATGTCTCGCATCAAAGTGAAAAAATATCCATGTTATCACTGTCTCTATGTTCTTGTGAAAATATTGAAATTTTCTCACTCCTTTAAGCATATTCACTCAAATAAAGTTATCCTCTATATTTTCACTGGATGAACAATAATTTGGCCTACATAAGTGCTGAAGTGTGTAGTAAAATATTTTTGCGGAGTTTTTTATTTGACAAAGTTATTTAAATCAAAAAGAAAAACATATAAGATATTCATTGCTTATAATTATAATATATTATTAAAATAATTGTATGTGTAACAGGTTTTACAACATGTCAATGATGACAAAATATCCAAATATAACGAATCAGCCATGCTTTATCCAGAATGTAGGACAAAACCCCACACATCAAAACCCCACTTATGTCCACTCTATAAAATCTAAGGTGTGGGGTTTTCCCACTGTAAAATTTATGTGTGGGGTTTTGTCCACTCTATAAAATTGAAGGTGTGGGGTTTTGTCCACTCTTTAAAATTTTGATGTGTGGGGTTTTGTCCGTCTTCAGCTTTATCCATGTTTTGTGTATGTTTGTTTCGCACACATCGTTTTTTGTTGATTTGTGCTTTTATATAATCAGCCCCTGATCTCAATTTTTTTTCTTGTGGAGATTATGTTTTTGGTGATGTGCAAAATATGCTTCTGTAAAGAAATGATATAATATACATAAAGACATTCTCTCCCCCGATATACATGTATTGTATCATGTTGTACATGGAGATAGTATTGTCTTGTGTGTGATATTGATGGGGCATTGTTGTGATATTGGTTTAATTGTTAGAAATATTGGAAAGGTGTTTGTTTGTCTTAACTTTATCGTACATGAAATATTGGAAATCGTGTGTGTCTATAAAAATATATTATAAGTTCATGTTTAAGAGGGGTTTGTTAGAAAAGGTGACTACAGCTGTTGCACAAACATGGGTTAAATGAGAAAATTATGTGTAAAAAGAAATAGAAGAAAAGTGTTACGTTGAATTACATCAATGCTTTAATGTTAAACTTGTTACTGAAATATCGAGAAAGACTAATTTGTAGAATTAATAGTTTAATTACATTCAAATTAAAATGATGATCTTAATTTGTGAGTAGAATATTTAAGTGACATCATTTTTGAAAAATAATGTTTTTTTGTTTTTTTTTTTTTTTTTTTTTTCAAATTTCAGCAAAATTTATGATTGGAGCATCTGTGAAGTATTTTTACATTGAAACCTTTTTCTTTTCCAACTTAAAACATACAAGACATAAACTCCAATGTTGGTGCATTGTTTTCCCAGTGCCTTTTGATGGACTTGCATGCATCAGTAGGTTGCAAGGTTTACACTTATTTCACCTCTCTGTGTCAGTGATAAGTGAATGTTCATATATCCAACCCTTAACCTGCTGAATTTCTTAAATGGACTAGTCCAACTTCCATTTTAGAACTGTCCATTACCAGTTTAAGGGATATCAAGATGAAAATTTAAAGTAAGTCAGCCAACAATATAGAGATCAGCCTGGTCGGACAGCATGTAATGTGCAAACTGGCCTGACTTTATACTGGCAGTAAAGGCAATTTTTTTCATTTCCAGCAGGTTAAAAGTCCGTGGCCGAGTGGTTTAGGTCGTTGACTTCAAACCACTTGCCCCTCACAGCTGTGGTTTTAGAATCCCGACAGTGACTTTGGATTCTTTCATGTGAAGAAGCTATCCAGCTATCTTACAGAAGTCGGTGATTCTACCCAGGTGCCCGTCCGTGCCTAAAATAATGCATGGAAGGGCACCTGAGGTCTTCCTCCACCAGTAAAGCTGGAATGTGGCCATATGACCTGTAATGTGTGGGTGTGACTTGAAACCCAATTAAACAAACAAACAATCCAGCAGGTTAAGAGTTTTAAATACATCAATCAGGTCTGGAGTTGGAATGTTATCATATTTTATAATTCATTTGTAAACAATAACTATCCATTTGAAGTTGAAATGCCACATTTTATAATGTTAGTTCATTTGTAGAAAAAAATAACTATCCATTTTAAATCACATATTTTATTTTGATATATAAATAAAACATTTACAGCATTCTAAACATGTTTTGAAAATTTTGCTCACAGTGTACGTTATGTTTATATATGCATACCTTGTTTCTGTTTAGCCATGTTTAACTCGTTTATATCATCTTGAATACAATCAAGCTTAAACCTTCTCTGTCATTAACTTGCTTTGTAGTGCTTATTTGTGAATAATACACATTTGTAAGGTTAACTTGTCACTATTTTATTCTATTTAATTGCTAAAAAAACTAAGGAAATGTCACTTGTTGAAAGCGTGTTATTTTAAAGATCATTATAAAATATTTTATTTTTCTCTCCTCATAGTGATCAAATGAATTGAAAATTGTTAACAACACAAATGCAGTGTATTTATTTGTGATTAAGGGAGTTTGTCTGTTATATACAGTTGTATACTTCTTTTGGGTTTTAATATTGAAATTATTAAAATACATTGAAGCATATAAATGTACATGTACTTGTTTACGTTTCATCATTTATTGACAAGATTTTAAATTTCATGTTAATGTAGCTCATGTTAACTTTTTACAAGTTTAGAATTTAACATTCTGCCTCTGCCCATCTTTGTAAGGTGTTATGAGGTAATTTACATTAGCCACCCTATTGTATTTATTGTTAAACTTTAACTATTTTTTAAAAAAAGCAAGTTTACTTGTGCCTTTTCTTAATTACCTAATAATCTTATTTTTACAGAATGTTCTTTTTTAAATGTGTATTTAAGTATTTGAAATCTATGTCATTTTAATTAGATTTTTTTTTTCCATGTAGAATATATATGTTTACCAATTTTTACAGATAGGAAAGATACTCGTAAGCTGAATAGGGTGCAAATCTTGGCCTATTGGAAATAAGACTATATTAGGAGTTGTGAGCTCAGCACTATTTTGCCAATATTTGTATTCCTTCACTTCAAAACTCAAAAAGCTTTTTCGCATAATTAGAAACTTCTACTTTATAAATATTTTTTTAGTATTGATAAACAGAAATTCCTTTAACTTTTAATTACCAATTTCAAATCTAAAGTATGTTAAGTCTCACTTACACAATTCAATTGGGAATGAGTAATGAAAAGACTTGATATTTATAAGAAATTTTTAAGCTTTGAAAGTAACAATTTGAATTTCAGTCCTTTGGTAGAAAATTTATTCTCTGAATGACTTGAATGAAAGGAATAATATGATTAAAAATTTCAACACTTATTGATTAATTTTTGGAAAATTGATATGCTGATAAGTACAACATTAAACCTGAAACAGAACAAATTAAAGATACATGAACTATGTATATCATGCAAGTATCTATAGCTGCTACTTTGACCTTACAACATGAGTATTTCATGTATATTCCCTTTACTGGTCATCAAAAAGGTTCTTGTAAAGGCATTAAGCTGTAACAATGCATTTCACAATATGGATGATAACTTAAATCTTGTGTAATTATACTGCTGAACTTCACTGTAGAGATAGATATATTGATGTAAATATGATTACAATATGTAATATACACTAGCCTCTCTTACATTCCTGCACAGATTACATATATATTGGGCTAAACAGATGTTATTTATATTCACCTGCACAGATGTCATCTGTTTACATTAGCTGCCCATTATGGCATGCACAGATGTCCTATATTGGTCTGTACATGTGTCAGCTACATTGTCCTTTATGGATGTTATCTGTATTTGCCTGCACATACATTGGCTGCATATTATGGCAGGCACAAATGACATCTTCTATATTGGCCTATATGTGTGTTGTCTGTATTGGCCTTTATGGATGTTATCTGTATTTGCCTGCACAAACATTGGCTGCATATTATGGCAGGCACAAATGACGTCTTATATATTGGCCTATATGTGTGTCGTCTGTATTGGCCTTTATGGATGTTATCTGTATTGACCTTTTCAGATGACATCTGTATTCACCTGTATATTTATCATCTTTATTCATCTGCACAGATGTTACCTTTATAGGCCAGCACAGATGTCACCTTTATTGGCCAGCACAGATGTCACCTTTATTGGCCAGCAGATATTTCATCTATATTGGTCAGCACACATGTCATCTGTATTGGCCAGCACATGTCATATATTGGCCAGCACACATGTCATATATTGGCCAGCACAGATGTCATCTATATTGACCAGCACACATGTCATCTATATTGGCCAGCACACATGTCATCTATATTGGCCAGCACACGTCATATGTAATTGCCAGCACAGATGTCATATGTAATGGCCAGCACAGATGTCATATTGGCTAGCTCAAATGACGGCTTCATCGGCCAGCACAGATATTAATTTATTTTGGCCTGCACAGAATGATGTCACCTATAATATTGCCATCATTGTTTTTCTTGCCATTTCACAAAGTTAAACATATTTATAACTCTCCTTCTATACAAATTGTTATGTTTTTCACTTAGTGTTTTATCAATACAAACTTCCAAATAGAATACATGATTATTTCCAGAATCAGGAATAGTTAAGTTTTTAAAAAAACACACACCCACACAGTGAATTATTTTTAAATATCTTAAATTGGCTCAAATTTTAGTTTAAACTGTATTGTTTTAACATGTATTAAAATTTTTTATGTTTTGTTGTTATGGGATGTTTTGAATTGTACATTTATTTTGATTTCACATTTTAGATTGTGTTATCATTATTCTTATATCATTAAGTTTGCCTAAATTTGTAATGTATGTTGGAGTAAATGATTTGAGCCGCATCATGACAAAACCAACATAGTGCGTTTGCGACCAGCATGGATCCAGACCAGCCTGCGCATCCGCGCAGTCTGATCAGGATCCATGCTGTTCGCTATCAGTTTCTCTACTTGTTAAAAGATTTAAAAGTGTATAGCATGGATCCTTATCAGACTGTGCGGATGCGCAGGCTGGTCTGGATCCATGCTGGTCGCAAACGCACTATGTTGGTTTTGTCGTGACGCGGCTCAAATGATTTATCATTTTGAATACTGATTAATCATATTAAGTAAAACTTTAAACTATCATGATTAATTGTTTGACTTAAATGACATGTATGAAGAAAAAATAAAATCTATTTCATATATAGCCTCTTTGATATTTTCTGTAATGACCTACGGATAAGCTGTGTATCTTGTCAACAACATTTCACCACTTACACTTAGACTGATGTGAGGTGTGTAGGTGTTAGAAATATTCTCCTAGTTATAACACATGAAAATACTATCTGATATGTGTGTGGGTCCACGAAGATAACAGCTTGTAACACCTTGGGGATTTATTTTTATTCACACGTAAAACACAATGTAGTTTTATATTTATATGTGATTGGATCTTTCTGACAAAACCATGTTTCTGTATCATATATCTTCAGGCATGTAAAGCATTACAAAAGTTGTATACATACTTAAACAAAATTTCTTTTTTTCCCATTCTTAAATTATGAAAGGCTGGAAGAACTAGGCAAATTCAGGGTAGTAGTTTACTAAAAATCTAACTTACAACCAATCACAGGTTTCCAAAATTCATAGCAGAGGATGTAGCAGAAGTTACTTAATTTGGTACTACATCCTATGCATGTTGTCAGGTCACTTCACTCTTGTGATTTGATCAGCTATTTTTGTATAAAGACTGTGGGTCTAAAAAGAGATCTTTTTCACTGTATTTATTTAGTTAATATTTGTCAAAAAAAGCATTCTTTCTGGTGGTTTCTGTGTTAATCAGACCCTTTACCTCATGAGCATATTGTGAAAAATGGCCGTTTTCATTGAAAAGCCTCTTGTTACAAGTTCAAACTGCTATGAAACTGTGAAAAATGCTTTAATACTAATGAAACTTGGCACAAATGTTGACTGGACCATAGCCTCTGTATCAGCATGGTCAATCTGAAATTTTTCTGTTACAATGGCAACAGGGGGTGTTTCAAAATTGCCAAAAATCACTATTTTGCATTGGTTTTTTCCATCAAAACTGATTTCAAAGTGCTACAACTTGTCAATGGATTGAGATAGAGTAAAAGACTTCTCAGTGTTGGTTACATGTTACCTTACAATCAACCTGAGGCTATTTTAAGCCCGTCACATGTTTAAAGTTTTCTTTGCGGTGAGGGGTACTCACCGCCCCCCTTCAAACCCCCAAACAGAAGAGGGCACATCCCCCTTGATGTACCTTTTTGATGAGGGGCGACACACTTTTTAACAACATTTCTCGAATGAAAAACAGTGTTTGGGGCTTAAATAGGCTAATTTTTCACTGTTTGAGGCCTCAAAAAGGGACAGGGGTGGTCGAAAAAGTCCTCAAAACACATCTTTATCAGGTAAAGGGTTACTTCATGTTAAAAATGTAGATTCTAATTGGTTGAACAAATTTGTGGGCAAATTGTCGAATTCATGTACCATTGAGCATTTTCAGCTTAAAAACAGCATAATTTTATTCATATAATGAGTGTGCAGGTAAAAACAAACTATACCTGTATTTTCGTCAATGGATGGAAATGTGCCCAAATGAAATAAGGAGCCATTTCTCTTGTTCTTTTCTTTAGTTTAACATAGGGCCATTGACTAATTATTTTATTGTCACAGAATGAACTTGATTGTTCTCATTATACCCCCGCACAACAAAGTTGTAAGGGGGGTATACTGGAATCAGCTTGTCCCTCCGGCTGTCCGTCGTTTTTTTCTTGTCTGCCCAATAACTTAAGATTCCTTTGACCCACAGTCTTCATATTTGGCATGCAGGTTAGTCATGATAAGTAGATGACCCCTATTGATTTTGAGGTCACCAGGTCAAAGGTCAAGGTCACAGGGGCATTGACTTCAAAATGCTTGTCCACCCAATAACTTAAGATTCCTTTGACCCACAGTCTTCATATTTGACATGCAGGTTAGTCATGATAAGTAGATGAACCCTATTGATTTTGAGGTCAGCAGGTCACAGGGGCCTTGACTCTAAAATGCTTGTCCACCCAATAACTTAAGAATCCTTTGACCCACAGTCTTCATATTTGACATGCAGGTAAGTCATGATAAGTAGATGACCCCTATTGATTTTGAGGTCACAAAGTCCAAGTCACAGGGGCCTTGACTTCAAAAAGCATGTCCGCCCAATAACTTAAGATTTCTTTGACCCACAATCTTCACATTTTGCATGGAGGTTAGTCATGATTAGTAGATGACCCCTATTGATTTGGAGGTCGCCAGATTAAAGGTCAAGGTCACAGAGGCCTTGACTTCAAAATGCTTGTCCGCCCAATAACTAAAGATTCCTTTGACCCACAGTCTTCATATTTGACATGCAGGTTAATCATGATAAGTAGATTACCCCTATTGATTTTTAGGTCACCAGGTCCTTGACTTCAAAATGCTTGTCCACCCAATAACTTAAGATTCCTTTGACCCACAGTCTTCATATGTGACATGCAGGTAAGTCATGATGAGTAGATGACCCCTATTGATTTTGAGGTCAAAGGTCAAGGTCACGGGGGCCTGGACTTCAAAAAACTTGTCCGTCCAATAATTTAAGATTTCTTTGACCCACAATCTTTATATTTGGCATGAAGGTTAGTCATGATAAGTAGATGACCTGTATTGATTTTGAGGTCACCAGATCAAAGGTCACAGAGGCCTTGACTTCAAAATGCTTGTCCGCCCAATAACTAAAGATTCCTTTTACCCACAGTCTTCATATTTGACATGCAGGTTAGTCATGATAAGAAGATGACCCTTATTGATTTTGAGGTCACCAGGTCAAAGGTAACAGGGCCTTGACTTCAAAATGCTTGTCCACCCAATAACTTAAGATTCCTTTGACCCACAGTCTTCATATTTGGCATGCAGGTTAGTCATGATAAATAGATGACCCCTATTGATTTAGAGGTCACCAGGTCAAGGTCACTGGGGCGTTTACTTCAAAAAGTTTGTCTGCCAAATATCTTAAGATTCTTTTGACCCACAGTCTTCATATTTGGCATGTAGGTTAGTCATGATTATTAGTAGTAGATGACCTTTATTCATTTTGAGGTCACCAGGTCAAAGTCACAGGAGCCTTGACTGAAAAAATATTTTCCGCCCAATAACTTTAGAATCCTTTGACCTAGAGTCTTCATATTTGGCATGGATGTTAGTCATGATTAGTAGATGACCATATTGATTTTGAGGTCACTGGGTCTAAGGTCAAGGTCACAGGGCCTTTAGTTCAAAAAGCTTTCCGCTCAATTGCATAAGAATGCTTTGGTGAACAGTCTTCATATTAAGTATTGAGGTTGGTTATGACTATTAGATGACCCCTTTTGATTTTAAGGTGACTGTGTCAAAGGTCAAGGTCACAGGGGCTTTTATTACAATAAGCTTTCCTGCTCAAATGCTTAAAAATGCCTGTCCACAGTGTATTGAGTTTTACATTTTCACATTTGAAGCATATAATTATGTTCAATATTCATCATAAAACACCTCCAGGCAAGGCTGCAAGGGTATTGAGGTCAAAGGTAAATGTCACTTTGATCTTTGCCACTAAAAACATAACTTAACAATGCTCTCAGATTTGGCTGGGAGGAGGTTGTCCTTGAGCTCTAAATGACCACTGTTGAGTCCGACAAAGTGGTTTGCGGGGGTATTCAGGCCATGACAGTGGCAGTTCTAGTTTTGTTCTGTTAACAGTTAAATTGGACAACGCCATAGTTTAATTCCTTCCCTGAAAGTTTTCCTGCGTAAAAAAATCATACAGCCACTGTTGGACTGGGGCAACACACGACTTTTTAGTGGTGACATGGCCAAATGGTCAACGCGTCGGACTAGATATCTAAGAATTGCTGACTGCATGGGTTCAAACCCTGTCAATGGCAATGTGTTGTTTCCTTGAGCAAGAAACTTTACATTCATTGTTTCATAATGGCTGGTTCCAGGAACAGATCCGAGACTGTTCCAATAAGCTTATAGTTTCCAACACAAACTAAAATAGATTTGTACATTTATAAACTAAACTCAAGGACAAGAAGTAAGTTACTTTTTCAAAATATTATCTAGGTTCAATCTAACTTTACATCTAAAAGTGTGCATATGCTCCAAATTTCACAGCTTTACATCAAAGGGCAAGATGGTAATTTTGTCAAGTTATCTAGGTCAGTTGATATCACAATTTTACATCTTAAACCGTGCACATGGTCCAAATTTCATGGCTGTACATAAAAGAACAAGAAAATAGTTAAAGCTAAATTCAATATTTGACCTTGACTATCACTGTCATTTATAGGTTAAGGTCATATCTGAAATAACTGAACATGTCTGTTTTGTTATAAGTGATCTTTTGCCCAACCATGAAACAAATCCGTAAATAAATAGCAAAGTAATGGCCAATTGTAGCAAAAGTCTCTTATTTGATCTTTAGTGTCAAGGTTAAATGAAGATCAAGTCAATCTTCTTTGATGTCATGTCCCAAGGAATATTGTTCCAAGGAATGTAAACAATCCAAAATGAAGTTCAAAAATTAATTTGACCTTCAAGGTCATATAATGAGTCAAGGTCATATTGAGTTTGATCTCCTATTAGACATTGTCCAGAACGTTGTTGTGCTCAAGCATGAAGACAATCCATAAGCAAACAACAAAGCTGTAGCCAATTGTAGCAATTGATATTGCGATTACAAGCACATGGTACTTTCTGCCACTGTCGATCTATTTTACCTTGAAACAGGAAGTTTATATACTGTGATAAACAACAGTTATAACCAATTATAAGAAAAGTCAAGCCAAATTCAAACATTTGAATTTAAAGGTCAAGGTCATTTATGAGTTTAGTATTTTCACTGTATAATCATGTTTTCATGAACCATTTTATAAATATATTTTACATTCACATTGATAATCAGTAAAACAAGTACATTAGAATTTTCAAAATTAAATGACACATTAATTGTTAAACAAGTCATTTTATGTCTTTAAGGCGATTTATTTTAATTGCTTCTCTTTATAATTACATAATGTCAATAAATGAGAACTTTCTTTTTAAACTTTTCAAATTCCTTTGAAAAGGCTAAGCTAAATTAACAAAAACAACAATGCACAATTCTATTTTTTTATTGAACATAACAACCAAATACCACATGTATTCTGTTATCTTTTTATACAGCTGTTCATGTTCTATTCACACATTTTTCAAATATATTGTACTTCAAAATCAATATTATTTAGTTATAAAAAAGGTTAAATGTATCTATTGGATCCGATCTTTTAAAGGAATATAGTTTGGGGGATAAATATCTTCATCATCTGGAGGTATGCCTAGTTCTTCATCTGTCCATAGTGACGGCTCCATCTTTGGAAACTCGCCCTGGAAACAAAGAAGTATATTATATTATCAGAACAAGAGGGCAATGATGGCCCTTTTAGACTCATCAGATGATAAATATAGATAGACAAGATTTAATTATCAGGAAATACCTTTGAAATTGAAAAACTATGCACTTAAACTTGGCTAAGAATTGCATAAAAAAAACAATATTCAATTTAAATGTGACTGAGTATATTCTTTATAACACTTTGAAGATTTTTCCATCTTAAAGCTATATATCTGATACAAAAATTATTGTTTGAATTTTAAAAAGGAATACTGCCAAAATGCTTGTATGAAATAAATATGATAATTAATTGCCTTAAAGCGAGCGGCTCATGCACAAAATCATTGCTAAATGGATAAAATCCTACTTAAAATAGCAAAATAATATTCTGTTCCGGATTATTTTATTTTGTTTACGTACAATATTCATGTGTGTTAGATAACACAGACTTTCTATGTTAAAACTTTTTTGGGAATCAACCATTTAATAATGGAACCAATATAATTTTACTGTTGATAAATTTTATAAAAATATTTCATAAGATATAGATTTATACCCTTTAATTAAGTGTGAAGAATTTCAAATTTTATGTTTTGAGACTTTTTGACCTCAGTATAGCATTAATGATCAAGATTAAATGACACAAGTAAATACATGTTAACAATTTCTAATTGGAAGTCATTCATAATACACTTTGATGCTAAATACAATATTATACCCGATGTAAACTGCATCATCATGTATATAGCAAACTCTAATTACCCAATCAGGTTACTTGGTTTGTTTTTATATGCCCGAAAGAATTTCGGGCATATTATGTTATACCCCCTGGCGTCCGTCTGTCTGTCTGCCTATCCGTCCGTCCCTCCGTCCGTTAGCAATTTGGTTTCCGGAGCATAACTTAAGTTCCATTTGGCCCACAACATTCAAACTTCATAGGATGATTTTCCATATTGGGTAGTAGACCCCTATTGATTTTGGGGTCACAAGGTCAAAGGTCAATGTCACTATGACCTTAAAACTGAAAACAGTTTCCGGATCATAACTTAATTTTTATTTGGCCGACAGTGTTCAAACTTCATAGGATGATTGTCCATATTGGGTAGAAGACCCCTATTTATTTTGGGGTCACAAGGTCAAAGGTCAAGGTCATTATTACTTTTAAACTGAAAACAGTTTCCGGAGCATATCTTAAGTTCAATTTGGCCGACAGTGTTCAAACTTCATAAGATGATTTTCCATATTGGGTAGAAGACCCCTATTGATTTTGGGGTCACAAGGTCAAAGGTCAATGTCACTATGACCTTAAAACTGAAAACAGTTTCCGGATCATAACTTAATTTCTATTTGGCCAACAGTGTTCAAACTTCATAGGATGATTGTCCATATTGGGTAGAAGACCCCTATTGATTTTGGGGTCAAAGGTCAAAGGTCAATGTCACTATGACCTTAAAACTGAAAACAGTTTCCGGATCATAACTTAATTTTTATTTGGCCGACAGTGTTTAAACTTCATAGGATGATTGTCCATATTGGGTAGAAGACCCCTATTGATTTTGGGGTCACAAGGTCAAAGGTCAAGGTCATTATTACTTTTAAACTGAAAACAGTTTCCGGAGCATATCTTAAGTTCAATTTGGCCGACAGTGTTCAAACTTCATAGGATGATTGTCCATATTGGGTAGAAGACCCCTTTTGATTTTGGGGTCACAAGGTCAAAGTCACTATGACCTTAAAACTGAAAACAGTTTTCGGAGCATAAAATAAGTTCCATTTGGCCGACAGTGTTGAAACTTCATAGGATGATTTCCACATTGGGTAGAAGACCCCTATTGATTTTAGGGTCACAAGGTCAAAGGTCAAGGTCATTATTACTTTAAAAATGAAAACAGTTTCTGGAGCATAACTTAAGTTCCATGTGGCCGTCAGTATTCAAACTTCACAGGATGATTGTCCATATTTGGTAAAAGACCCCTATTGATTTTGGGGTCACAAGGTCAAAGGTCAAGGTCACTTTTACCTTAAAACTGAAAACAGTATCCGGAACGTAATTTTAGTTCCATTTGGCCGACAGTGTTCAAACTTCATAGGATGATTGTCCATATTGGGTAGGAGACCCCTATTGATTTGGGGTCAAAGGTCAAGGTCACTATTACTTTAAAACTGAAAACAGTTTCCAGAGAATAACTTAAGGTCTATTTGTCCCACAATATTCAAATTTCATAGGATGATTGTCCACATTAGGTAGAATACCCCTATTGATTTTGGGATCACAATGTCAAAGGTCAAGGTCACTATTACTTTAAAACTGAAAACAGTTTCCAGAACATAACTTAGTTTCTATTTGGGCCATAGTGTTGAAACTTCATAGGATGATGTCCATATTGGGTAGAACACCTCTATTGATTTTGGGGTCACACGGTCAAAGTTCAAGGTACCTTTTACCTCAAAACTAAAAACAGTTTCCAGAGCATAAGTGAAGTTCTATTTGGATTGCTATTTGAAGGAGGTAATACTTTATTTAATTTATGTAATGTCTTACAAATGCTTCATCCTTAGTAAAGAAAAAACACTTTCGGCATATAATGCTCCGCCTAGCGCTGCTCTGTTTTTAAATGTCAGCATCAGTGATTATTTTATATGATGATTTATGATAAATAAACCTTGTTTTTAAATGTTAATTAACCATATAAAGCTTCATTGTATATCCAGGGTTCGACATTAACGGGATCCCGGGATTCCGAGGATCCCAAAAAGTCGGGAGGAATCTCTGTGATTCCTTGCTGGTGATTCCGTCGGGATCCTTGAAAAATTGCTGTGTAAATTTTTTAAATTGTCTGAATTAATATCATTGAATCACAAATATTCAAGAAAAGTGTAAAAAAGACTGGCACAACTGCAAGGTTCAAGAAAGAAAAGAAAAATCCCGCTGGTAAAATCTACGCTCTTGTATCATGTACGCCAGTTTTCCTTTGTGCAGTGACTGCTATCAACTCATTTGCGATATAATATGAACAATATTTTGGCTAAAGAAACATTCTTGAATAATTTTATATCGTGCATTGACTTCATAATATTAAGTTGTGAACATTCAAAAAAGAAATGTAATTATCGTATAATTATTACACAAGCGGTGTGTACTTCAAATATGTGCTGATCGGCGTTGCCGGCGATAGCTACAAAGTAGACAAGTGTTTGTTATTGTTTGTTTTTTGTGCCAAAATTCGGTATTTGTGATCATTGTAAATTTTCGTAAAAAATAGAGAAAGAAAAAGATTACTGATGTATTTTTTTTCTCCCTGCAGTGCAGTACAGCAAAAGTATGATTAATAAACAGAATACAAATAATCCATACTTTTCAGTTTAAAATCCTTTTTGAAACTCTACAGCCTTAAATGCTAAAAAATATTGTCTAACTAAAGTCTGAAGTGTTCTAAGGTCAATCAAGGTCACGCATAATTTACCGACAGAAAAATAGAAAAATCCTTAGGTGAAACATACACCAAATGACGTATATTTCATCTGACAGTTCTTTCAGCCAATCAGTGTTTTGAACTACTGTAGTCTACATGACTGCTGTATGCGGTGAGTGCCTTTGATGTGACAGGTGTCAAAACTTTAAAAAAAATCAATACACACAGTCTGACAGAGAGGAAAAGAATCGGACATTTCAGTGTAAAAATTGAGAACAATAAATTTGGATATTACACATCCTGTCATGGACTTGGAGCAACTTTTTATTTTTAAAAATGAAATCATTTGAAGGTACCCTACTTGTAATGCAAATAAAACTTTTTTCTGAGTAAAAAAATAACAAAATATTTAATTTACAAAAATCTATGGGATATTTCCTTTTAAACAAAAAAATGTACAGTAAGCTGAAAATCACTTAATTTTTTAAAGTGATCATAATTAAACATTTCTTTTCAATGACATGATAGTAAATATTTTCAAAAAGTTATCCATACCAGAACTTACTGGAATATGGATCCTAATCATTCATTACCTGTAATTTTTTAAAGATCTACAGATCATAAGTGGGCTCTATTTCAGTGAACCCTAGGCTATCTGGGAAAATGTTTCCCCAGTTCATACTTAACTTCAAAAGTTCAAACCCTAAGTCCCGTTGCCCAGTCACTTGCATTATACCTTCATTTACAGAAACTGGTTCACCAGGGAGAAAACAGGATTTAGCAAAATTTGTATTTTCAAATCGAACTCTTGTTCAGTGAGCTTAATGTTATTCTGTTTCTGTGCATGTAAAATGTATTATGTTTTAATTTATCATAGCGGTCAAATTATATATATATACTAGTAAACACTTTGAAACACTTTTAAAACTTTAAACAGCAATATTTCCAGAGGGCTTATAAACTACATTTTCTGCATCTGAAACAAGGAAATATATATCCTGTATGTGGTCTTAAAAAAAAGAATTTGAAATCGGATTGCTGCACTCCCTTGTTATTCTTCGCCTTCATATTTTACTATTTTGATCTGAGGAATCCCTGACATTTAGGAGGAATCCCTGAATTAAATCTCAGGGATTCCTATGGGATCCCTTGTAAAAACAGTTAGTGTCGAACCCTGATATCTAATGAAATAATTTATAAAAAATGTAAATTGATGTTGTTTCTATATCTTTATGGTAAATTTTCAAAAAGAGTTGTAACATAGAATGTTTCTTTTATCTAACACATGTGAAAAATGTAAGTGTTCCAGAACAAAATATTATGCTGCTACTTTATAAGGTTTTTAACTCATCAGCTATAATTTTGTGCATGTGTTATTTACTCTAATTGAAATATACCAACATAATGCTTTCATACAGGTATTTTGGACTTGTTCTTTTTCAAAATTTAAACAAAAATTTTGTAACCAGCAGGTAGCAAATTTATAGCTTTATACATGTACACTATAAACCAGTACTATGCTATTATTCCATAATTAACTGCATCATATCAACCTTTAGAAAATAACACTGGTGGATAACAAATAGTACCGGTATATCAGATAATAATAAGATTTAATTTTCAATCTGACATTTGCTTCATCAAATGTAAGAGAAACCCCGAGAAGAATACTGGTAAAGAACATCAACCAGATTCTTAACGCCCAAATTTTCAACGTCACCATTATTGAAATAGACATTAAAATATTATCATTTACGGAAGTTGAAATAAATTTAATTAATTTATTATAGTAGAAACATGCATCTATAATTGTTGATAAGAAAGTGACTGAACAAAGAAAGAAAACTAAATTAAGCATTTTTGGGGCTGTCTGGGTTTGATGGTGCCCAACCAGTGTAGCATACTTACTCTGGAATTTAACATATTTTTGGTTTTCCCAGCTAATTTTGGAGTACAAACTTTAAGATTTCAAAAATAATTGGTACAGATTGACAAAATCATACCAGACAGTAGTGTACCCTGAAGTTTTAATGGTAAATTTGTACTGGGGAATTAGCTTGGAAAACCCAGACTTGACTAATTTCGGATAACAACTATTGTATAACTATTGATTAAATTTGTTAACTTACTAAATAATGTTGAGGATGACGGTACATGTTATACCCTATATATGTAGTGACAACGGCGGGAACTGCGGTACATAAAACCACTACCCAAGGAGGGAAATAAGTTAGTTGTTCTCTGTATGTCTGAGGTGCATCAGCATCCCATCTGAAACACAAACATTTATATGTATAAATAAATGTATTCAACACAGAGCTCCAGATAGCGTGCGTATAAGCGTAAAATACGCATAGAAAATCTAAAATACGCATCACTTTCAAAATTTGTGCGTCACAGTTACGCACAACAAAATGAAAATACGCTTGTATGTCAAAAATTAAGTGTGAAAGAATTGAAGTGTAAACATTTGATATTGAGAAAGAGGATGTTTTGAGCATAAAAAATACAATATATTTCCATTTTACTAAAAATTCTGTTGTCAAAAACGAAAGTAGCAGGAAGTACAGAAGGGAGGTAACTCCCATAGATCTACCTGTGAATTTATTGATAAAATTTGTACCAGATAATCATCGTAGTCGTTAACATAGTATAAAGATTGTTTAGGCATCTATTGACATGCTTATGACTCAATATAAACGAAAATATATTTTAATTTCCTTCACTTTTGTTTTTGCAACAAAATAACATGTTTTTCACCTGCAGTTTTGTACTCAATATTTTCATACCCAGTCTGCATTTACGGACAATTTTCTCTCAGACCAATACTTCTTTTTAGGAAAGATAAAAAAATCTTGTTTATTATTTTCTAATTCTAATTTTAACAATAATTGTTCAGACTGGAGTACATGATAAGGTACGTGCCAACAGAAATAAAGAAAGAAAAATATTGACTCTTAGAAAATAAAATAATTTCAGTGCTTCCACTAGTGGAAGCTAAGGAGTCATTTACTCCTTCATTTTGGCCTGTGACTTCCGGAAATCTAATACGTTTCGTTCATTACCTATATAATGTGACTTCCATTATCAGAAATTTTGAAGTCTTTTACTTCCAAATTTTGAAAAGGGAAGCCCTAATAATTTTGCTGTGTATCCTAAACTTGAGTTCCAGTATACTCTGAAAGTCTGACTTTACAGGGCATGTTTTGTATTGTTTCACATTGAATCAGTATTTTATTTGTAAAGGTTTTTCTAAAAAAAGAAAAATAAACAAACAAACAAACAAACAAAAACAATAAGTTTAATTTATTTATAAAAAATGCAAAATGCTTTTTTGACAGATTTTACCCCTTACGTTTTTCAGATTTTGCATTTTACCCCTCACTCAAAATTTTGAGGGGTAAAAACCCCTTGGCCAAAAAAATTATCTGGAGCTCTGTCAACAACTGTTCAACCCTTAGCTAGTCCCAGGGATTTTTTCCAGGATTTTGGGAACATAACCCATACTCATAGAATTTGGAATTTCAGCGATGTTTAGTTAAAAAATTGGGAAAAATGCATGACTGAAATTTTGCAGTGATTAAATGTATGCAAACAATCACTGTCTAGGATGGCATCTTCAAACATTTAAGCACTATCACAGTGAAGAACTCTGAAGCCCTTATTTTCAAAGAATTTAGAATTCTTTATTCAATATTTTTATTTTTGTAACATTCAATTGGGAATATTTTTCTGTGGATTGGGAAATAATATACTATTTTCAATTGGGAATATAACCCAATAACGGCTATAAAAAAAAGCCAAAAAAAATCCCTGACCTGTCCACAGGAGCCTGACATTCTATAAATAATTGAAAAATATAAGCAAAAAAATAAGAAATAATGGCTAATATAACCCTCTTTACTATAAACAAACACTTTTATAGTATAAAGGGTTATATTTGCCGTTATTTCTTTTTTTTTTTTTGCTTATAATTTTCAATTATTTTAATATAGAATGTCTACTGTAGCTCCTGTGGCTAGTCAAGTTATCAGTCAAGATTTCATTGATTTAACATGGATATTAGCATGCGAGACGACACATTATCAGCAGAGAGAATTCTCTATAACTTCTTAATATTAATATCTACTACATCCGCTGTACATAGAGAATAGTATCTTACACTTACAGCCCACATTCACTCTAATCATCTAATGTCCGAAAATTGTATTGTATCCGAATACAAATCAACCCGGACAATAAACAATTTCAAAATAATTGTTAAACACTTAACATATATGCATGGTATACTTACATTCCATTTCGTTTACTATTTTTATTAATGTTCTTTGCCCGACATAATGGACGCCCTACACACCGTGAAATCCGGAGAAAAGACATAATTTCTCCTCAATGTCGTTTCACGGTGAATATGTACAAATAGCCCAGTACAAAATAGCACATTTATTTCGTGCAGTAGCATCGTAAATTGCCTGAAGTAGAACACTAACATACAACCCCAGAATGACACAAATAGTGAGTGTGAATATTCACTTGTTTCCTTTGTTGTCCAGGGTGTATAAGGCCTATGACATGTCCTAGCAAGGCACAATCTTGAACTTGTTTTACATTTACATGCAATCTAGATCTACATGCAAAAAATAGCATGGAAAAAGACTTTCTTAATTCTACTTTTTCAGAAACCTTGAGAACAGTAAACTGTTGCAGAATTCTTTATAATTATTATATTGTGGTAGTTTAGTTCACATGGAGCAACATGTTTTTGCCAAACTTTTTTAACTTTAGACATTCTAAAACACGACCCTTTACTAATTATATAATTATAAACAGCCTATTATAAAAAATCAAAGCACAGAAGGCGCTGAATTTGTTTGGGTCTCAGAATGTTTGTTTGTTTGTTTGATTTTACGCCTTTTCCAACAGTATTTCAGTCATATAGGCGGGTAGTTTCCTAACCATCGTTCCTAGAGAGTTACACCAGTACTAGACTACCTTCCCCCGCGCTAAACTACCAATTAAAGCATCTCCCGGGGATCGAACCCACGCCAGAGAGGTAACTGGATTAGAAATCATCGACTCTAACCCCTCGACCACGAAGGCGGTTCGTCAGAAAGGTGAAGTTTGTGAGATTAACAGCATTTGCAATTAACAGCATCAGGGTCTGAAATTTCGCTACCAGACAGGTAATGAGATTTATCTTCCTGTTGATACCTCTTATGGTTTTACAGCTATGTCCCGTCCGAAGGTCAACGTGAAAAAACGAACGTAAGGCAATAACTCCAAAATAAGGCAAGGCAGAATTATGGTTCTTTTTTCACTGCACTTCTTCCCAGTGAGATCTAGCTACCTACAAAGTTTCTTGTGGATACCTCTTATGGTTTCAGAGCTATGTTCCGGACAATGTTCAAAGAGACAATAATAATAATAATAAATAATGAACAAAGGGCAATAACTCCAAAATTGGGCGCGGCAAAATTAATGTTCTTTGCACTGCACTTCTACCCAATGAGATATATATCTACCTACAAATGTTTAGGTTGATATCTCTTGTAGTACTTGAGTAATATCCCGGACAATGTTCAAATTGTAAAAATGAACAAAGGGCAATATTTTTAAAATACGACAAGGCAGAGTTACGGTTCTTTAGCAATGCACTTCTTTTTTAAATGAGAAATATCCTCCTTAAAAGAATCATATTGCTATCTCCTGTAGTATAAGAGTTATGGTCCGGACGAAGTGATCAAAGGGTTATAACAGGACAAGAGTTATGGTTCTTTTGCACTGCGTTTCTATTTAATGAGATCTATCTACCTACAAAGTTTCTTGTAAATACCTCCTATGGTTTCATAGCTATGTCCCGAACAATGTTCAAAGTGAAAAAATAAACAATTGGCAATAACTCCATAATCAGACAAGGCAGAGTTATGGTTCGTTTGCACTGCACTTATACCCAATGAGATCTAGCTACCTTTAAAGGTTCAGGTCGATATCTCTTATAGTACTTGAGTAATGTTCCGGACAAAGTTCAAAGTGTAAAAATGAACAAGGGGCAATGTTTTTAAAATACGGCGATTTACGGTTCTTTTGTAATTCCCTCCTTTTCATGAGATATATCTACTTACAAAGTTTCAAGTAAAATAGTTATGTCCCGGGCGAAGTTCAAAGTGAAAAAAAATGAACGAAGGTCAAAAACTCCAAAAGTAGCAAGGCAGAGTTAAGGTTCGTTTTGCACTGCACGTCTTCCCAATGAGATCTAGCTACCTACAAAGTTTCTTGTGGATATCTCTTATTGTATCAGAACTATACCGGACAAAGTTCAAAGTGAAATAATGAAGAAAGGGCAATAACTCTAAAATTAGGCAAGGCAGAGTTATGGTTCTTTTGCACTGCACTTCTACCTAATAAGATCTATCTACCTACAAAGTTTCAGGTTGATATCTCTTATAATACTTGAAAAATGTCCAGGACAAAGTTCATAGTGTAAAAATGAACAAAGGAAACTACAATTAGACAAGACAGGGTTACGGTTCTTCTGCACGTTTATGAAATGAGATCTATCTGCCTACACATTTTCTTGTTGATACCTCTTATGGTTTTAGAGCTATGTCCCGGACAAAGTTCGAATTGTAAAAGCGCATAAAGGACAATAACTCCAAATATAGGCAAGGCAGAGTTACACTTTTTTGCACGTCATTTCTATTTAATGAGATTATTGCTGTTGATGTCTCTTATGGTTTTACAGCTAATTCAGAGCTGCATCAGTACTAAGGGTGTAGTACTTAAGTACCAGTACCAGTACTTGGCAAATTATGCAGTAGCTGTCAGCTATGTCCCGTACAAAGTTCAAAGTGAAAAAAACTAACAAAGGGCAATAACTCCAAAATTAAGGGAGGCAGAGTTATGGTTCTTTGGCACTGCACTCCACCTCAATGCCATCTACCACTGTATGCAGTTTAAACAAATTATGTCTAAGGGTTTCTAATTCGTGCTCCGGGAAAACGAACAGTCAGACGGACGGACAGATGGACAGCCGGACATGGCGTCGACTATAAGCTCTTCCTTCGGGGAGCAAAAAAAAAAATGGATGAGCCAAATTGGACGCGTATACAACGCAGGTAATGCACCACCAAATTACTACAAGTGAACAGAAATAACCGATAGAATATTAATTGATATTCATTGGACTAGGTAGGCTATGGAATTCTAGTTCTTTATATTGATGTTAATGAATGATGCAACGAAATGCCGCCAGAATGCGCCACAGACGCTGAAACGACGATTTTCCGTGTTCCACATTGTTTGGCAAATGAATAGTAGGGTTTTCACCTTTCTATAACTATAATTTTGATTGTGACATTTTTTTTATAATGTTATCGGTGGTTTTGTGTTTTGTAACTTATAATAAGCGTTAATAGTGATTTTTTCAGGGTTGTAGCAGGGGTCCAGGGGCAGGATGTGGTGGGGTGTCCAAACACTGATACTGCCGACTGTGACTAGCATTCACTCTTAAAACAAATTTCACCATTCCTTGATACAGTGTACATGTATAAATTTGCCAACGGTTATATTGAATCAGCATACACGCTAATACATGTCTGGTAACATTTGAGGAGAAATTAATAATTGTGTAACATCAGAAATCCCACTCACAAACCATAGATATTTTCAATGGATATATGATTTTACGCTTTCCGTCTCTGATAACATTGTCCACTGAATGTCTGACAACAGTTGTTCTGATGAGAAAGAACTAAATATAAAGGCATAGATATATCTTTACAATTATAGTTAGATTACAGATATTCGGATGTTATCATATAGCGATCTGATTTGGATTTATACCACCTACAGTCATAAAATAAGTACACAAAAGCATCCGTCGTAAAATTCTGAAATGATCAGCAAACCAAATTGAAGCATGCAACAGTTGTCATTAAGATATCAGTTATACAAAATTGTCAGCACTAATTCAAGAGGCCCTGAAACTGTAGAATAAATAGATAGTTCTATGCCTATGCCTTTTCACAAGGACAAAAAGAACTTCTGATAATATCGACATGACTAAATTAATAAAAGGATTTTAGATAAAAAATATCAATAAAAATCAACAAGAAAAAAGGACAAAGAAAAAACGGTTTTCATTTTCTGCTACATTGCATATTTTTTAAATGTGCTCAGACCCTCATCGTACACGAAAGATCCTCATCCGCGTAAATGGCAGAACCTCATCGTATGTGACGGAAAGTATGGTTAGTGAGCTTTATGCTCACGTGGCTTTACAACTGAAACAATTGTTTCATCGCTGTTCTTTTAAACAATTATTATCAAACAAAGAATCCAGCTAATGAATAAAATCTTTTGTTGTATTATCAGTAGATTTGGCTTTTGAAATGTTACAATATGTTACAAGACAAAAAGTATAAATTCAGCACCGAATATGCTACAGAATACAGGCAATACGACTTGGAGGTCTAATCAGTGAAACACGTGAGTACAGTATATTACTATTTAATTTTCACTTTTCTTCTTTAACATTAAATATATTTGTTATATTGTATACATCAACTTTAAGTTATCACTTATTTGAATGTTTTTGTGCTTTTTAAATGTGAATTGAATCATTTTATCATAGGAACATTACTTGAGTAAAACGGCATATACGAGGGTTGATCAATAAATTCGTGGACACACTCCATAAATTGTTTTTTGGGAGAAGGAAAGTTAATATAATTATATTTGACATTTATTCAATTATTTATCAATTTGATGTGTAAGTTTCAGATAAGTATGTGTTCGTTCTTTAACGACATGCGTCTTCTGTTTTGGTGCCCATATCTTAGTAATATCTAGGGCGTCACGATTTTTTGGGATTAGATTCTGTATTAATAATTGATACAATATAATTATAAAAAAAACGTATAAAATGCATTGCCTAATGCTGGTATTTATATAAATATTTATAAAACTGTTCATCTTGCACCATGCATTTGACAATTAATAAGAAATGTTCGCGGTTCTCGCATGCTGACTGGCAATTATACTTCAGTATAGATGTCGGATAAACATGTTTATAAAATGATTTTAATAATTAAAATGTATATCTACATGTATTTATTATTCTTTCAATATAACTGAGAATTTAAGTTATATTCTGGAACACGAATGCATTGGGACTGTTACTGTTCGTGTTTTGGTAAATGATGCGTCATTGAAGGAACTCTACTGAGTTTTTGACATGACGAGACTGACAAATTAATAATTATGGAAATAAGATTAGTAACATTCCATTTCATATAGGTCTTTATGCAAAATTTTACTTCGTTTTACAGAATAATTAAGAATAATGATTTTGAAAAATGACTCAAAATTGAAAATCATTGCAAAGTTTTTCACTCAGATCGGGTTAGAAATGCGCAAAAGTATGCGTTTCAATTTATATCTGAGTTTTTTTTTATTTCTGATCTTTTAAGTGCCCCAGCTGATATCTGTAAGAAATTCGATTTTTTCTTCTTTTTTTTTACACTTTTGGAACCAAGTGAAGTTCTTTAACTCACGGAAAGCCACTTCCATCAAATTATCAAATTGAAAAACCAAATTTCAACATCTATTTGAACAACAAATATAATAATCATTACGTGGACACTGGGTACTTAAACATTTTGTTCATATTGACTCTGGTCAAATTAATCTGTCACGAAACTTTTACTTCTTAACGTTGATTAATAACATATCATTATTTGTGTTATAAAGTGGCCATAAATTTCAGGTACTCTATCAGCTTTGAAGTAATTCAGTATTAATTAAATTACAGTACACATGAAGTTATTTTTAGGCATGCATGATAATAATAATGTTTCAAAGTTACTTACCATGTAATTGATTAATTTTACATAATGTGTAGGCAGTATGAATAAAGAAATTAGAATCACCAGATATACCACAAAGTCATTTTTTACCATTTGGTGTTGCCGTTGAATAATAGTATTTTCTCCACTTTCAGTAGAGCATACTCTTTGATTTCGCTCTTGCCTTCTGGAAAATTGCCAATCTGTAAAGCATGAGAGGATTAATATTTCCTATCTCGGTATGACGTTTATTTTATTTATACTTTTCATGTATTCAATGACATACTATCATAATTTCATTGTCTGTTCAAGATTCAGTGCAATTCTTATTAACCTTTCTTGATGCCAATATAATAATATTTCTTACACATCTTATTCTACAGAATTTAAGCTGTAAGACACTTTTAAAATCCCAAATGGTATGGCTATAGATCTGTTGTTTTGAAACAAGTAAATCATATATAAAACAACCATAACAAAAGTTGTAAAATATTCATTTTTTGAAAATAATACTTCATGCAGATATGTTTGTTGCTGCTGTTGGTTGGTCTGGAAACAGTAGAATCACAGGAGTCAGGTTACTATCAGCTTATTCCTTTACACTAAATGCCTGACCAACTCTTTTGAGTTTTAGAAAGTTGTTTCACATTATTTAAAGACTTGTCCGGTCGCAATAAAAAGATGCTATTTATACACTTTTAGAACAGAAAGAGATATTTTCTCACACTACATGTACACGTAAAAAGTGATTTCATAAATTACATTTTTTTACAGATGTCATTAACCTTTCCATTAATAAGCCGTCGAAACAAATTAGTACTTGGAATAACCAAAGGAGATGGCCATCTAACTTAGGCAATGATGGCGACGCTAATAGTGATATGTATAATGACCGTTGTTTCCATACGAAACAACACATGAGCCCGTGGTGGGAAGTCGATCTGTTGGATATTTATAGCATTAGCACAGTCAAAATGACCAATAGGGCGGACTGCTGTGGTAAGTAGTTTTTATATGTTTATTCTGTATATTATTGACATTCATATTTCTACATATAATTAGATAAATAGTGAGTCGGTTGAGAATACACGTACTTGCTAAATGTCATGTAAGGTAATGCATTTATCTTTACAATTTGACAATTCGGCACATGTCGCAAATTTCTAATCTCTCTATACTAATAGGTCAGATGATAAAAGTAAGGTTAATCTAGTAATCCAAGGGTCACAGGTGCCCATGCTGCACCACTGACAATGTCTATGGTCTTCAAACCATGGCCCAACATATCAGCACCACCCCTGCTATTGAGGGAAAACTGCAGTATACATTTACTGCCTCCGAAAAGAATAAAACACACGTTGTAAATATATGTATGTACAGCAGAAATGCGACAGTAAATAAATATTAAAAAGCAAAACAATTTTAAAAGTGCAGCCGTCTAAAGCTTTTGATATCATATATTATTTTATTGCTTGTGTTTCCAATGCAAAATACTCTCGTTATTTTAGCCGACAGGGCAGAGAATGTGGAGGTCTCTGTAGCAGTAGAATACGGTGAATGGACGGTTGTAGCGAACAAGGAAGGTCCATTGGGTGCTTCGGCAACTCTAACATTTGATCCTGTTGAAGCTCGTTATGTTCGACTTACGTTGAGGGACAAGGACACATGGTTTCATTTATGTGAAGTGGAAGTCTATGGATCGAGTAAACTTTTATTTATGCAAAAACATGTATATGCCAATAATGGGTTTTAACTCTTGTACATTATGTATAAATATGTACTGTTAAAATGATTTTTCTAGTTACATATTTCATTTTTGAATGTTTTAACAAAAGAATTGACATTTTGTGTAATGGCTCAAATACATACATGTATTACAATACATGCACCATTTGAATAGAAATAAAAATGTAGGTTACAAGTTGTTTTATTGTAATTATGATTTATTTTTATTCAAAGTGTAACATTTATAGCATCGCCCATTTTTACTTCAGCTTCTGATAATCTTGCTTTTGAAAAGCCGTCTAATATGATCAGCATTTGGGGCGAAATAGATTATTGGGATGCTGACAAAGGCAATGATGGCGACGCGGACAGCAATATCAATAACAACCATTGTTTTCATACTGATAATCATGTTAGTCCCTGGTGGGAAGTTGATCTTCAGGATGTTTATTACATAAGTCAAGTAAACATCACCAACAGGGCGGACTGCTGCAGTATGTAACTTTCATCTTTTTTACCATATATTTACGATAATACTATCCATAATTTTGTTTAGCATAAATCAATATGTTTTATGGAGACAATATCGAACAGAAAAGTTACTCCAAACCTCATGCATAAAACCATTTTGAAGCTTATATTTACTTGTTTTACAAAGATTAAACAATACTGTGTTTTTGAGCCTATACATTTTCCATTTTTATTATTTCCTTACATTAAAATACTTTTTTGCCTTGAAATATCACTTAGTTGATTAAACAGTTGTCTACAAAAACAAACTGATATGTTGAGAATTGTATGTCGCATTTTTCAAGATATAAGACAATCTAATATTAAACTTACAAAGTTTCAACATAATTATTGTAACACTTAGTCTACACACATTTTTTGTAATTGTAATGAGGAATATTATTTTCATTTTAGCCGACAGAGCTGAGAATGTCGAGGTTTCTGTAGCAACAGAATTTGGGAACTGGACAGTGGTAGCGTATCAGAAAGGTGCTATGGGTCTGTTTACATCTTTTACGTTTGACACTGTGGAAGCTCGTTACGTCAGAGTTACATTAAGGGACATAGAAACCTGGATGCATTTCTGTGAAGTGGAAGTCTATGGACTAAGTAAGTCATTATTTTGAATGATATAAACTCGTAAATGGTACACTACCTCTTTCTCCCTGTTTCCTGTCGTCATGTGTGACTAAATGCTGCTTGGACTGTGTTTTGTGAACATAAATTGCTTTGTTGATCCTTATATTCACATATAGTAAACATACTTATTACGTGATCCCCTTCTTTACGTTTTTAAAGCAAATGTTACCATATGTGATAACTGAAAACTGAAATATGATTTCGGAACCAGACAGGTTTTAATTTTGTTCTAGAAGTAGTGTGTATTCTCGAAATATTCACTTTGTCTCACCTAGCTTTTCAGAAAAAGTAAAGATATCAAAACTATCCTTTTTGAGTGCATTTATGTTATCTTAATTAAGGTTTACCTGTCGACGACTGTGCTGATAGTCCATGTTTGAACGCCGGCGTGTGCATTGATGGGATCAATAGCTACACATGTAATTGTGCTCCAGGGTTTAGTGGATACAACTGTGAAAAAGGTAAATTTATTTTCTTACACTGATACTATAGTTTACTCTGATAAACACATTCATGTATCCATCGAGGCCATATATTACTTTCGATAAACATTCGTTATTTACACATGATAGTTTTAATAACATTTTGTTCTACAGTATAACATCAGTACCTATATGTGACCATGTTTTCCAAAATGAACTTGTTAATCAGTCTCTGCATTTATCATTTATTAATTTTAACCAGTCATAAAGATACAAATGGCACCGTTCTATAATATGCACCACATTACCATAAACATTTCGCTTATCTTCACACCATGAATTCATGGTGCCGTCAAGAAACTGAAACTGAGCATGTACATTTTCAATTCTGTTGTTTTGGGCGAACCATAGGCTACCGTTTTTTCTAATAAACTTCAAAATTTTATCAAAATTATTTAAGATTCCATGCCAAAAGTAAATGTTTCTCATGTCAATATAATTAATATGTTATTAAGCGATATGTATTTTTTTCTAAAATTATGTCATATTAAAACGATAGCTTGTAATATCTTCTCTATATTGACTCTATACAAAAATCATCGATAAGGAACTTGAAGGTGGTTGAAATTGCAAAATGACCGAAACTTTGCAATAATGGTTAAGAAAGGCGCCACATTCCGTAACTGTTTATAGTCAAATAGATATTAATCTACTCCTTAATTATTAATATGCCTTATAAGTGCAAATATACGTAACAGCTTGAACTCATTGGAGATTATGTTTGTAAGTAAATACAATGAATTTTGACAAAGGAATACAATTATGGCCGAAGACAGAGAAAGTAAAAGAAACATTTTGCTTCATTCTCCTAGTATGAAGTATTTTTTTGGTGAAAATTGATAGAAAAATGAACAAAAATGATAATATAACTACAAATGAAGCATATCTAACGGTCAAAATTACAAGCATGACAATTCTGTTTATTTTTGTTCCAGTTCTAGAAAACCTTGCTGTTCAAAAACCTTCAAATCAAATAAGTACTTGGAACAGCCTTGCAACGAGATGGGAATCTGACAAAGGCAATGATGGCAACGCTAATAGTGATATTTATCAAAACCATTGTTTCCATACTCAGAAACATATGAGTCCATGGTGGGAGGTTGATCTGCAGGATATTAATACGATAAGTAAAGTCGTCATTACCAATAGGGCGGACTGTTGTGGTATGTCGCTGTCAACTGTTTATTCCATTAAGCTTTGGTTGTCACATAACGACATATAAAAAGATAGTCCGTGTTTTTGTTTAACTTTTTTAATTTTATGTGGGTAGCTATGAATTTATCAAGTACACATGCTATCTACAAGTTGCGTAGTATATTACTGACAGTTACAAAATACATTCATAACTTTGAAGAAGCATTGTCTTTTGAAGTTTCAAACTAATTCATCCCCGATATTGAAATCATCATTCTACCTTTGTTTCTAATGTAACTCATTTATTATCAATTTAGCCGACAGAGCTGAAAATGTGGAGATCTCTATAGCAGTAGAATACGGTGAATGGACGGTGGTAGCGAGCAAGGAAGGTCCAATGGGTGCTTCCGCAACACTAACATTTGATCCTGTGGAAGCTCGTTATGTTCGAACTACCTTGAGGGACAAAGAAACATGGTTGCATTTCTGCGAAGTGGAAATCTATGGATCGGGTAAATCATTAGTTATGTTAGAAAATGTGCTAAATAAAAGACTACTGTTACAATCCATATTTTACCTTTGATGGCTTGTATAATTTTGCATAAATATGACAAGAAGTGTTTTTAATAATAGACATGATTAGTCAGTATCTATAAGAATATTTAGTGACCCCTTTTTTCTTTCAGCTTCTGATAACCTTGCTCTTGGAAAACCATCCAATCAGATAAGCATTTGGGGCGAAATGAATCATTGGGATGCTAACAAAGGCAACGATGGCGACGCTAATAGTAATATTTATCAAAACCATTGTTTCCATACTGATCAAAATACAAGCCCCTGGTGGGAAGTCGACCTTCAAGACGTATTTGAGGTAATTCAAGTGAATATCACAAACAGGGCAGACTGTTGTGGTAAGTGAGTTTATGGAGGTACTTTCATATTAACTTTTTCTTGTATACGTTTATATAAGGTCGCCACCAAAAAGCCCATATGGGCGACGTACACACAAGTCGGACCATCCTAGAGCGTCACGATTTTTCGTCGATTTTTTTCCAGCTTTATTGATGGAGGGAGACCCAAGGTGCCCCTCTGTGCATTATTTCAGGCACGAGCAGGCACCTGGGTAAAACCACCGACCTTCCGTAAGCCAGCTGGATGGCTTCCTCACATGAAAGAGTTCGACCCAAGTGAGGATCGAATCTACAGCGGTGAGGGACCTGTGATCTCAAGTCGTCGACTTTAACCACACGGTCACGGAGAATATTGACATTAACAAATTAGTTTTGAGTCATTATTAAAAATTATGAAGCTTATAAGGACTGAGTCAAGAAAAAATTACCTGTAGACTATACACATTGACATGACACATTCTGGAATTTGAAAAAAATATCGTAAGGTTTATCAAAGGGGCTTAGGGATGTCATTCAGTTCGTTTCTTTTAACTTTATTTTTGCTTCTTAAAATCGGGATAATTGTATGTTACATAATATTCGAGATTTACAGTAATGCTGTAGTACACCTACTCAATTTAAAAACAACTTACTGTTCTTATTATAACGTTATTGTAAGTGTTGATGAGCTTATTTATTTTCGTTTATCTTAGTTGATAGAGCTGAGAATGTCGAGGTTTCTGTAGCAACAGAGTATGGGGAATGGACAGTGGTAGCGTATCAGGAAGGTGCTATGGGTCTGTTTACATCACTTGCATTTGACACTGTGGAAGCTCGTTACGTCAGAGTTACATTAAGGGACATAGAAACCTGGATGCATTTCTGTGAAGTGGAAGTCTATGGATACAGTAAGTCAGATCTTTAATAAAATTTACTCTATCTCTAATTTTTCTTCTAATCAAAATATAGTTATACATTCATATGGTATTATAATCAACAATAGACAAAGGTTCAGGTAAATGGAAAATAATCATTTTCATTCTTCATTTTGTGTTTTTTACAAAACTGTATCATTGTTATTTCGTTGCTGTTATGATTGTTGCAATAAACATAATGCGTGTTAACATTGAGAGTATACTATTTTCGTTATTTTTATATACAGATTAAGACGGGGAGATGATCAAGAAAGCAGAGCTAATAGGATAGAAACAACTGTTTAAAATCTACATATTTTTTGCAAGAACAAATATCGAATGCCGCATTTAAGTTGAAAAAGTTAGAAATAAAAATTATTTAAAAAAAAGCTTGTTGTTCTTCTGTAGTGTAACTAATAAAGCCGTCAAAATGAAATTACAGAACAGAACGGAACAGATTTTGTTATACAATTTGACTTGAAGAAAACAGTTCCTCGCCATTACATATGTATACTGCATACATTAAATACAGCGAGATTGAAAATACAATCATACTATTAATCGTATTTACCTCTTTAATACTAAATGATTTATTATAAAATATATCTTTTTCAAAGCATTCATATAACATGTATAAATTTAAACGTACAATGATGCATTTAATAACAAATACACCAGTACACGTGCAAATTACACGAGCACTGGTAGTACGTTTCATAACGATTCACACATTTAACAAAATGCAAGTAGGTGATTATTAACCAAAGCTGGTTCACAGAAAGAAAACATATCACGGTAGTTACGATATATCAACTAATTTAAATATAACATCCTTCTATGACAGTACTAAATTCATAAATATTGTTATAAATATGAATCCAGGCATAGATATACATTTTTAATAGCTTAGTAGAGTTCTCAGAAAAAACAATGCTGATGAGGATAAATTATAAGACATGTATATACATGATGCGACCTGTGATTGTAACCGATAAATGAATTGTGTAAAATGGCAGCAATAATGAACACTATCGTTCGCTTTTTTCATTCATTCTTTTACTAAATCAACGGGAAAACGATTGTCAAGCAGTGCCAAGCAGATGTAGTTATCTTTGACTTCAAACAGGCTATAACTGACCGCACCTTGTAATATACCAAACGATGCTTTTCTGATGCAATAAACTAATGGACTCTTCCGATTTGAAGGCAGAGCACTATGTATTTGAGGAATATGAAAAAATAACGAAAAATGACATTAAGACATTAAATATAGTTTAAATACAATATCTGATGAGTAATAACACATTTGCCTTTTTTCTAAACTTTGATTCTTTTGTTCAATGATCACAATTATATTGTTTTCTGTCGTCTGCTGCTAGTAACCTCTAAACTAAATGTAAACCTTCCTTATATCAAAATGGCGCTGTGCATAGAACAAAATGACCAGCTATGTCAAGTATCCAATTAGGTACCAATGAAGGCAAGCAAGTTTCAACTTTTGCATTAAGAGAAATTCCTCAAACTTTCCATTATGTGAGAGACTAGACATACCTAGGCACACAACGCCTCGATCTGTCCATTCTCCAACATAATGGACAGTTTTCGGAGCTTCTCTTTTACAATTGTTTTTGCATAAAAAAATTAAGTACTGCATTATCGGTATCTTTAGCATAAACTGACTTTGTTTATATCTAAACCAGGGTCTTATATTTGATCTACTATTTTTTTATTTCATAAAAGAGTAATTCCTAATGCCATACAATGCATAGGCACAAATAAACTGTATATTGAATGAGCAGTGCCGCAGTGGTTAATACAGAATCCTTCCTTACCACGTTAGTAACCACCTTCAATTTAAATTTCAAAATTCCTTGAAAATCGAATTGTCAACAATGTATATAAACATTAAATTTCAATTAAATCATCATTTATGTACCTACATATGATTGCATGTATGGTAACTTCTGTTGTATACAAGAGAAATTAACAATTGTGCAAAATCACAAACATAGCATAATAAAATATTACGTTTTCTGTCTAATAACATTGTCCTGTGCATTATTAACAACAGTTGTTCTGATTAAAACTCTATACATACAACTAGAACAAAACTCTTTACTGTCATTTCCAGATTACAAGCTGATTCGGATGTTATCATAAAGCATTCTGAATTGGAATTATACATTTAACCACAATCATATCAAACGTACAAAGAAGCGTACAAAGAACAATTCGTTGTAGAATTCTAAAATGATCAGCTAACAGATGTAACAGTTGATTACAAAATTGCCACCTATATTTGAAGAGGCCCTGGAACTGTAGAATAAACAGATATAGGTCTATCCATGTTTCAGTACTTTTAAAATAAATTTGGTTCAGATTGCTGATAATATCAAATTAAGAAATGATTGCATATAAAATTAACCATATAAAAACAAAGACGAAGGGTGATATTCAATGAACGAACCCCCATCCTAGCTTAAATTTTCTGCTTTTTTTAATCTACGCAGAATAAAAAGATCATACGGGAAGATATAATAAGTAAAAATTATTTTTTTAGTATATATTTTTTCAACTCGCCGAGAGACTATATTATCTCCCTGCTTTAAAACAAAATATGAAGGAGTGCGTAGAAATTTAACAAGCAAACAAAATAAAGTCAATTCATAATTTGGACTGATGTATAATATGTGTACATGTACATGTATGTTTTGATAATAATAAAATGAAATGTTGCATCTTTCCATAAAACATATATCAATTGCATGCTACTGGAATTGGAAAATTTATAAATCACATCTTCAGAACCTCATCGTGGGTGACAGAAAGTATTATTATTTGAAATGCTCTTCTGTTTTATTAACCTTCTTTAAGTTATCACTTACATGAATATTTTTGCCAATAGCTTTTTGCTCTCGTGGCTTTACAAATAAAACAATGGCTTGCTTGAAAATCTTATATCTTCATCGCCAATCTCGTTCTTTTAAACAATTGTAATCAAACAAAGAATCCAGCTAATGAATCAATTTTTTGTATTATTATCAGTAGGTTTGGCTTTTGAAATGTTTCAATATGTTACAAGACACACAGTATCAATTCAGCACCATATGCAACAAAAGAAGATTTGTGATGATCTCTTCTCTCTTCATAAGGGTTATTTCCCTTGATTGATTTGCTTTGATTAATTGGTTTTCTTCAAAACAAAACAGCAATTTTGTATTAGTTAAATAATAATAATCTGTAAAAAATGTAATCAAAACTATGAAGGGAAAACAAAACAATAATCACTGATAATAAAATTATATATACTTTTAATTTGTTAAATAAATATTCATTATAGTCCCAAACTTATAACCGTTAGTGATGTTTAAATATTTCTGGACATGCGTACAAAACATGACAGTAAAGTATAGAAATCATGTTTTTAACTTTATGTATTCCCCAACCCCCTTAAAAAAGAAAGTTATGTCAAGTGTCCAATTACGTTACAATGGAGGCAAGCAAGTTTTATAAACATTCAATTTCTATAGAATAATCATGTATGTTAATTTTAGTACATGTCTTGTAACATGTGTTGTGTAGAGGAGAAATTAGTTGTGCAAAATCAGAAATCCACAATAAGAAGAGTACATGTTGTATACAGGAGAAATTAATAATTGTGCAAAATCAGAAATCCGCAATCTCAAACCATAGCCCTATACAATATTACGTTTTCTGTCTGATAACATTGTCCTGTGCATTATTAACAACAGTTGTTCTGACATACAACTAAAACAAAACACTTTACTGTCATTTTCCGATTTCTAGCTGATTCGGATGTTATCATAAAACATTCTGAATTAGAATTATACATTTAACCACAATCATATCAAACGTACAAAGAAGCGTACAAAGAAGCATGCGTTGTAGAATTCTAAAATGATCAGCTTACAGATGTAACAGTTGATTAGTGATTACAAATTGCCACCTATATTTGAAGAGGCCCTGGAACTGTAGAATAAACAGATTTATGTCTGTCATGTTTCAGGACTTTTAACAGAAATTTTGTTCAGATTGCTGATAATATCAAATCAAAAAATGATTGTATATAAAATTAACTCTGTAAAAAGAAAGACCCAGGATAGCTTTAATTTTCTGCTACATTGAAAACAAATATGTTTTAAATCTACGCAGAATAAAAAGATCATTTAGGAAGATAAAATTTAAAAAAATATTTTAAGTTTATATTTTGTCAGCTCCTTGAGAGACTTTATTACCTCCCGCTTTAAACCAAAATATGAAGGAGTGCGTTGAAATTTAACAAGCAAACAAAACAAAGTCAATTCATGATGTAGATTTATACAAAATATGTGTACATGTGCATGGATTTATAATAATAAAATGTAATATTGCATCATTTCACAATTCATACATCAATTGCATGCTACTGGAATTGGAAAATTTATAAATCACATCTTCAGAACCTCATCGTAGGTGACAGAATGAATGATGATTTGAAAAGTTCGTCTGTTTTACTTATTCACTTTAAATCATCACTTACTTGAATATTTTTGCCAATAGATTTTTGCTTTCGTGGCTTTACAAATGAAACAAATTCTTGTAAAAGCCACTCTCGTGCTTTAAAAACTATTGTTATCAAACAAAGAATCCATCTAAGGAACCAAAAATTTTGTTGTATTATCAGTAGATTTGGCTTTTGAAATGTTACAATATGTTACAAGACAAACATTATGAATTCAGCACCATATGCAACATTTGAAGATTTGTGATGATTTGTTGTCTTTTCATAGGGATATTTCCTTTGATTGAATTGCTTTGATTCTATTGAATTTCTTGGAAGAAACAAAGAAAAACAGCAATTTTGTATTAGTTAAATAATGTTTATCTGTAAAAATGTAATCAAAATTACGAAGGGGAAATACAAAACAATAATCAGTGATAAATTCAAATATGCATACTTTTTTTACTTTATTACATCAATATTAATTATAGTCCCAAACTTATGCCCGTTAGTGATGTTTAAACATTTCTAGACATACGCACACAATATGACAGTAAAATATGTAAAGCCATGTATTTCCCCACCGACTTGAATAAGAAAGGTATAACAACCCACTCCCAATACAGATTTCAAAAAATTCCTTGAAAAATCGAATTGCCAACAATGTTTATAAATATTTAATTTCGATTGAATCATCATATATGTATCTACATATGAGTACATGTCTGAAAACATCTGTTGTATACAGGAGAAATTAACTATTGTGCAAAATCAGAAATCCGCAATCTCAAAGCATAGCCCTATATAATATTACGTTTTCTGTCTGATAACATTGTCCTGTGCATTATTAACAACAGTTGTTCTGATGAGAACTCTATACATTCAACTAGAAAAAACTCTTTACTGTCATTTCCAGATTACAAGCTGAATTAGAATTATACATTTAACCACAATCATATCAAACGTACAAAGAAACGTACATAGAAGCATGCGTTGTAGAATTCTGAAATGATCAGCTAACAGATGTAACAGTTGATTACAAAATTGCCGCCAATATTTGAAGAGGCACTGGAACTGTAGAATAAACAGATATAGGTCTATCCATATGTCAGGACTATAAAAAGAAATTTTGTTCAAATTGCTGATAAAATCAAATTAAGAAATGATAGTAAATGAAATAAACCATCTAAAACAAAGAAGAAAGTGGATTTTTAATGAACGAATCCCCCATCCTAGCTTTAATTTTCTGCTACATTGCATACAAATATGTTTTAAATCTACATAGAATAAAAGATCATACGGGAAGATAGAATAAGAAAAAATTAAATTTTACTGAATATTTTTTCAGCTCTCTGAGAGACTGTATTATCTCTTCGTTTTAAACCAGAATATGAAGGAGAGCGTAGAAATTAAACAAGCAAACAACATAAAGTCAATTCATGATTTTGACTTATGTATAATATGTGTACATGTATTTTTTTGATAATAATAAAATGAAATATTACATCATTTCATAATCCGTATATCAATTGCATGCTACTGGAACTGGAAAATTCATAAATCACATCTTCAGAACCTCATCGTAGGTGACAGAAAGTATGATTATTTGAAAAGTTCTTCTATGATATTAACCTACTTTAAGTTATCACTGACTTAAATATTTTGTCAATAGCTTTTTGCTCTCGTGGCTTTACAAATAAAACAATTGCTTTAAAATTTTATATCTTCAGCGCCACTCTCGTTCTTTGAAACAATTGTTATTAAACAAAGAATCCAGCTATTGAATCAAACCTTTTGTATTATTATCAGTAGGTTTGGCTTTTGAAATGTTACAATATGTTACAAGACAAACATGTGCAACAATCGAGGATTTGTTGTCTTTTTATACATTGTCATAAGGGTTATTTCCCTTGAATAACTTTGATTCTATGTATTTCCTTGGTAGAAAGAAATCAAAACAGTAATTATGTATTAGTTTAATAATGTAAATCTGTAAAAATGTAATCAAAATTACGAAGGAGCAAAACAAAACAATAATCACTGATAATACAAATATACATACTTTTAATTTATTATATCAATATTTATTATAGTCCCAAACTTTTAACCGATAGTGATGTTTAAACATTTCTGGACATACGAACAAAATAAGACAGTAAAGCATGCAAATCATGTTTTTTTTAACTTCATGTTTTCCCCTGCCCCATTCAAAAAGAAAGATATGTCAAGTGTCCAATCAGGTTACAATGGAGGCAAGCAAGCTTCAACTTTTGCATGGAATGCATGGATTGGTACAACTCTCTGTTATTAAGACAATAGAGAACATGTTATAAGCAAGAGAAATTCCTCAAACTTTCCATTATGTGACAAACTTAACATATTTATACACATAACACCTCGATCTGTCCATTCTCCAACATAATGGGCAGTTTTCGAAGGTTCTCTTTAACAAAAGTTTTAGCTAAATACTACCGTACTAGTACTTAAATGGTTGTCTTGTGATTGATAGAACTTGGTTTTGGTGTTGGTGATATCTAAACCACTGTCTTTAAACACATTACTCTAATATTTTTTTTATTTCATAAAAAGTAATTCTTAAGGGCATTCGCCTGTCGCCGTTACAATTGTTTCTCTCTGGGCAGCGTGATTGTGGTCTTGGGAGCTTACATCTGTTAATATTACCCCACACTTATTCAGTAAAATATGATAAACAAAATCAACAAGGAAAGGCGGCGTTCAATTAACGCAACCCCCACACGACCCAGCAAAAGAACCAGTGGCAAGGAGCCCAGAAGGACTCCAAACAAAAACAAGTAGGTAAGTCTGAAAAACTTATAAATTAATATTTGACATGTAACTTTGAAACTTGGTTGTGCTGACATTCTTCATTTAGTTTACAATGATTAAGATATATATTCTATGGTTTTATAGCCACCCGGGTAGTCTTTATGTAAATAAATTTCTTTATAGTGACATGTTTTTAGCAATTTATAAATATTAATGGTAATTCAAAATTACACCAGGCGAAATGTCCGTATATTGTAAGAAAAAGTAAACTATATTTGAATAGGCAGTGCCGCAGTGGTCAATACAGAAACCCGTTAATACCACATAAGCACCCACACTCAAAACAAATTTCATTATTTCTTGATAAATTGAATTATAAACATTCAATTCCGATTGAATAATCATGAATGTTAATCTTAGTACATGTCTTGTAACATGTGTTGTGTAGAGGAGAAACTAATTGTGCAAAATCACAAATCCACAATAACAAACCATAGGCCTATATAAATTGTATATTGAATGGGCGGTGCCTCAGTGGTTAATACAGAAATAGAGAAAAACAGAATCCCTAAAGAAAGCCCAATACGGCTTCCTTACCACATTAGCAACCACTTTCAATATATGTCATCAAAGTATATATAAATATTCAATTTCGAATGAATCATTATGCATGTATCTACATATGAGTGCATGTCTGGTAACTTCTGTTGTATATAGGAGAAATTAACAATTGTGCAAAATCAGAAATCCACAATCACAAACTATAGCCCTATATAATAATACGTATTCTGTCTGATAACATTGTCCTGTGCATTATTAACAACAGTTGTACTGATGGGAACTCTATAAATACAACTAAAACAAAAGTCCTTACTGCGTACAAAGAACAATGCGTTGTAGAACTCTAAAACGATCAGCTAACAGATGTAACAGTTGATTACAAAATTGTGTCACCTATATTTGAAGAGGCCCTGGAACTGTAGAATAAACAGATTTAGGTATGTCATGTTTCAGGACTTTTAACAGACATTTTGTTCAGATTGCTGACAATATCAAATCAAAAAATCATTGTATATAAAATTAACTATGTAAAAACAAAGAAAGAAGAGGATATTCAATGAACAAATCCCCCATCTTTAATTTTCTGCTACATTGCAAACAAATATGTTTTAAATCTACGCAGAATAAAAAGATCATACGGGAAGATAGAATAAGAAAACATAATATTTTTAGTACATGTATATAATTTCTCAGCGTTATTATATTTTCTACTCGCTTTAGAACAGAATATGAAGGAGAGCGTAGAAATTTAACATGCAAACAAAATAAAGTCAATTAATGATTTAGACTTATACATAATATGTGTACATGTGCATGTATCTTTGGATAATAATAAAATGTAACATTGCATCATTTTATAATCCATATTGCATGCTACTGGAACTGGAAAATTCATAAATCACATCTTCAGAACCTCATCGTAGGTGACAGAAAGTATAATGATTTGAAAAGTTCTTCTGTTTTACTAACCTACTTTAAGTTATCACTGACTTGAATATTTTTTCCAATAGCTTTTGGCTCCCGTGGCATTACAAATAAATGAAACAACTGCTTGAAATAGCCAATGTCGTTCTTTGAAACTATTGTTATCAAACAAAGAATCCTGCCAATGAATCAAATCTTTTGTTGTATTATCAGTAGAATTGGCTTTTGAAATGTTACAATATGTTACAAGACAAACAGTATAAATTCAGCACAGAATATGCTACAGAATACAGGCAAATACGACTAGTGAAACACGTGAGTACAGAATATTATTATTTAATTTTTACTCTTCTTTATTAACATTAATATATTTGTTATATTTTATTAACCTATTTTAAGTTATCACTTACTTGTTCTAAATGTGTATTGAATCATTATTTTCCATTATTTTCATCAAAGAAACATTACTTGAGTAAAACGGCATATGTGTTCGTTCTCTAACGACATGAGTCTTCTGTGTGGTGCCAATATTTTAGTAATAGGGCGTCACGTTTTTTAGTGAAAATTCTGTATTATTAGATTGATACAATATAATTATATAAAAAACATATGTAATATGCATTGCCTGATGCTAGTATCTTTATAATAGAACTGTTCAACTGAAATTACATTTCTTGTAACATGCATTTGACAATTATTAAAATATGTTCATGATTCTCGTATATTGACTGACAAGAATACTTTAGTACAAACGTCGGATCAACACGTTTATATAAACGTTTATAATTATAAAATAATTATCAATGTCCGCATTAATCATTTTGACATAGAAAAATATTTGTAGAAACGATAGGGTTTTCAATTGCCCTAGTATAATTTTGTGGAAAATAAACATTCATTTGACTTTGTTTATCTCATGCAATATGAAGACATCTGTATTCGAATACGATTACAAATACATGTATAAATTAGCATTAAATACATATAGATCGCGTTCAGCATTATAAACTGACAAATATTTTCTAGTACAGTTGCACAGAAAACATATAACAACATTCATGGCCGGTCAACGCATGAAGGAACTACTTCAGGCATCCATGATTAGTGATATTTTAAAAGTTAAAAAAAAAGTTAAATTAGAAAATATGTTGACAATATCAAGAAAGAAATTTGAAGAACTAGATATAAATTTGTCACAAAAGCATATTTTACCATTTGGTGTTTCTGTTGAACAAAACTTTTTTTGGACTTTCAGAGGACAAACACTCTTTGATTTCGCTCTTGCCTTCTGGGAAATTGTCAATCTATAAAGCATGAGAGGATTAATATTTCCTATCACGGTATGACTTTTTTCAATGCAATTCTTGATGCCAATACTAAGTTTAATAAAATTTAAATAATGTTGAGTGTTGAATCCTGAAACAATCATTCTTATATATCTTATTCTGTAGAATTAAAACTGTACTTCACTTTTAAAATGCCAATAGTATTTCATACAAGTAAAATATCTAAATAACAACAATAACAAAGTTGTAAAATATTCATTCTTTGATGATAATTATACTATAAATGACTGATACTTCAGATAAGTTTGTTGCTGCTGTTTGTTGGTCTGGAAACAGTAGAATTACAGGAGTCAGGTAACTATCATCTTTTACACTGAATTCCTGACCAACTCTTTTGAGTTTTAGACATTTCTTTCACATTATTTAAAGACTTGTCAGGTCGCAATAAAAAGTGGTTATTGATACAAATACAGTTTTAGAACAGAAAGAGATATTTTCTCACAAAACATGTACATGTAAAACGTGATTTCATAAATTATATTTTTGCTTCAGGTGTCGTTAACCTTTCCGTTAATAAGCCGTCAAAACAAGTTAGTACTTGGAATGACAAACGAAGATGGCCATCTAACTTAGGCAATGATGGCGACGCTAACAGTCATATAAATAATGACCATTGTTTCCATACGAAAAAACACATGAGCCCGTGGTGGGAAGTCGATCTGTTGGATGTTTATAGCATTAACACAGTTAAAATGACCAATAGAGCGGACTGCTGTGGTAAGTAGTTTTCTTCTGTTTATTCTGTATATTATTGACATTCATATGTAAAATTAAATAAATAATGAGTCACTTGAGAATACACGTACCTAGCTAAATATTATGTTAGGTAATGTATTTATCTTTACAATTTAACAATTCGGCACTGTCGCAAATACCTAATTTCTATATACTTGTAGGTCAGATGATAAAATCAAGCTCAATCTAGTCATCCATGGTGTCACAGGTGCCCCCGCTGCACCACTGACAATGTCTATGGTCTTCAAACCATGGTCCAACATATCAGCATCGTCCCTACCATTACGGGAAAACTGCTGTATACATTTACTTCCTCCGAAAATAATACGCCATTGTATTATACGGATTGACAAAAGAAATGGGACAGTACACAAATCTTAAAAAGCAAAACTATTGTAAAAGTGCAGCCGTGTAAAGCTATTGATTTCACTTATTATTTCATTGCTGGTGTTTTTAATGCAAAAAACTCTCGTTATTTTAGCCGAAAGGGCGGAGAATGTGGAAGTCTCTGTAGCAGTAGACTACGGTGAATGGACGGTTGTAGCGAGCAAGGCAGGTCCATTGGGTGCATCCGCAACCCTTACATTTGATCCCGTGGAAGCCCGTTATGTTCGACTTACGTTGAGGGACAAAGAAACATGGTTTCATTTATGTGAAGTGGAAGTCTATGGATCGAGTAATTTTTTATTTATACAAACAAATGTATATGCCAAGAATAGGTCTTAACTTTTGAACATTATGAATAATATATATGTGTACTGTTAAAATGATATTTCTACTTTCATATATTATTTTTGAATGTTTTAACAAAAGAATTGACATGTTGTGTAATGGCTCCAATACCTTTACAGTATATGCACCCTTTGAATAGAAATAAAAGTGTAGGTTACAAGTAGTTTTATTATAATTTATGACTTATTTTCATTCAAAGTGTAACATTAATAGCGTCGCACCTTTTTGCTTCAGCTTCTGATAATCTTGCTCTTGAAAAGCCGTCTAATATGATCAGCATTTGGGGCGAAATGGATAATTGGGATGCTGACAAAGGCAATGATGGCGACGCGGACAGTAATATTTATAACAACCATTGTTTCATGACTGATAATCAAGTTAGTCCCTGGTGGGAAGTTGATTTTCAGGATGTTTATTACATAAGTCAAGTAAAGATCACCAACAGGGCGGACTCCTATAGTATGTAACTAATTTTTTCACCATATATTTTATTTAACATTTGTTTAACATAATCAATATGTTTTATTGAGACAACTTCGAATGAAAACAGAATAGCTATTCCAAACCTCATCTCATATATAAAACAATTTTGAAGCTTATATTTTCTTGTTTTACAGAGATTAA